>NC_133056.1:2812500-3123611 GCF_048771995.1 Taeniopygia guttata
CAAAGTGTCACAGCAACTCACCAAGTGCACACACTGCAATGATGACAGGCCCTGCCACCAATGCATTTCACAGCAGCCTCTAATTTGGCAGCCACAAAGCCAATCCCACCAAGAAGAATTTTCTTCTTTCTGCCACTCTTCTACTGCTCTTTCTGTCAAGGTGATTCCTGGCTGTTGGCCTTCAAACCCATCACTGCTAGCAGTGCAACATCCCCGTCCCCTGATAGCCCAGGTTCCTCCTTGGCCAGCAAGCAGATAATCCAAGGCCATGCGGTTCTCTGGAGTCCCCATTTGTGTTTGTTGGAGCTCGTAGGATGTGCTAATGGGCATTTCAACAGTATCATTTACTACCTCTTCTAATAATCCATTCAGCTCATTCATGTAAACTCCACGGGATGGGGCAGCGCACATGGGGCACAGGGTGAACCAGAATCCTTTGCTTTCGGAAACCCAAGGCACTCTTTGGGTGGAAAATGTTCTCTGGGCCCTAACTCTTCAGTGTGGTCGTTGCTGAAGGACCCTAAATGGGGGCCCTGCAGCTGGGAGCGGTGTGACACTGACACTGACCAGCTGCAGCACCCCAAGTTCTACTGACATTGGGAGTGATGGTAAAGCACAGAAATCTTCTGACACTGTAGCCTCTATAACTGTAACAGGGTTTGGTTTCTCCTGAGGGGAAATCTGAGTGCATCCTGTCACACTGATCGTTGTATTCCCGTGTCCCACAGCACAGGTTTCTGTAACTGCCCTTCATTGACTCCGTTACGAGGCAGAGCCCATTGACAGAGTTCTGGCCACCCCACAGGGTGGGCCCTCCAAGGGAACCCCATTCCTCCCAACTTCAGCTGAGAACATACCCAGCAATTAGTGACACTGTGTGCTTTGGCTACCTTGGTCTTTAAATTTTCAAAACATTTTGATGACTGATCCCTTGGTGAAACTCTGGAGGTGTTTTGGCAAACGTCAGTAGTACGTTAGTGACACCGTTCTTCATTCTTTTTGCTCAATGTCATTCAGGTTAGGAACAATAATTCTGTTGTCCATGGAGCTGGCAACTTTTTAATTCCAGAATAATGCCCCCAAGGTCCTTTAGTGTTCAGCTTTACCATGTTGTCTGTGGGTAACAAGGCTTGGTGGGGCCCTTTCCCTTTTGGCTGGAAGAGGGCCAGGACCTCTGCTTAAAGAAAAAAAAAGGAAAAAGAAAAAAAATACAATTAGATGAATTGTAAAAGATACAAATAAAATCCAAGTGTTAGTGAAACAACTTCTGTAACTTTGCATTAAGAGATAAATGATCTTTTTAAAAAGAGAACTCAGTTATTTACACTGTAAATGTGCTGATGGCATGGATCCATCTTACTGACCTCAACAGCCTTTTTTACAGTTTTTGGGGTTTGTTTCCAACATTCTTATTTTAAATTGTGGTCGAAGCAATAGGAAATTGATTGGGGCCCTTCCAGCTCCAGGCAGGACTGGGAATCTCAACTCTGTCAAACCCCAAATCCTTTAGAAGATGACCTTCCTTCTCACTCTGGGAATGAGCTGCACATTCCCTCTGAAATTGTCAGGGGTTTCTTACGGATGAAAAATCCCACTTACGGCTTTTTGCTCTGCTTTGGAAGTGGGAAGGGCAATTCTCCATCCATCAGCTCCAGACTGCACTGCCTCAGGAACACGGCTCACTTGCCAGCTTTGGCCACTCATGGCACTTCTAGAGGAGGAAGAAAGTGCAACTGCACACTTCCAGCCAAAAAGAAATGAAGAATGAATAGTGGAGATCCAGGCGTTCCTGCGGAGATCCAGGGGTTCAGCTGGGACTATGGGGAGTTTGGGTCCTTGCCAATTGGATGTGTGTCCCCAGCTGCAATCTCCTGGCCTGCAGGGCAGTCTCACTCACCTGCCAAAGCAGAAAGCTCAGGCACTGTGCTCCAACGGGCTCGTCTGATGCAAAGCTGTCAGAGCAATGTGAGGGCAGAGCCAGCCCAGCTGTGCCCGGGGCAGAGCCCAGCAGAGCCCTGGCAGAGCCCAGAGCAGCCTCAGCACCCCCAGAGCCTGGCTGCAAGGAGAGAAACCAGAAAGCGCCGTCAGCTGAAGGCTGCTGTCCCCTTGTCCCAGCTGCCCACAGAGCCCAGGCCATGCTGGCCGTGCCCAGAGCTGTGCCCAGAGCTGCCCATCACTGCTGCCTTTGGGAGCAGAGCAGGAGGGCAGGACATTCCCAGCCTGCAGCCAGCCATGGCACATCCAGCCCCTCAGCAGCTGCCCAGAGCAGGAGCCTCCTTGTGCTTGTTGCTGTCTCCCCAAAGCTCTGATCCCACCATGCCAAGCAGACGGGGACTCACCTCACGCCATCCTCCGCTGGGAGAAAAGCTGGTCCCAAACGATGTCCTCAGCCTTCTCCAAGGGCACGGCCCATCCACGCTGCAGCTGCTCCCAGGCACTTCCCAATCCCGACTGGACCTTACATAGAACGTTTCCTCTAGAAAAACAAACAACAAACTATTGAAAAGAGATTAGAGACTAAGGGGAAACAAGATAAAAACTCTTATCTCTGTCAGAGGTCTGGGGAAGGCCCAACCCCTACATGCTAGGGAAAATCCCACCCATGGGGGAGAGAAGGCCACACTTTCTCTCTTCCCTCCTGCACTGCCCCCCAAAATAACGGTGATCCCAAAGCAAACAAGGGCAGTGGAGCAGCCCAAGCCCTTCCTTGCCCGCAAAGCAAAGCAGCCCCTGCACAGGCTCTGCAGTTCCACCTCTGCTCCCGCCATGGGGGTTTCTCTGAGCCGGGCTGGCTGCCCCAGCCCCAGCCCCAGCCTCAGCCCAGGCCATGCTGGGTACTGGGGGCTGTTGGCAGGGCCAGGAGCCAACTCCCATCTTGTATCCACCCCAGCCCATGCCCCCAGCCCTGCCAAAAAGCAGCTGGGCAGCCGACTGAAGTTGCATCTGCCTCAGCAAAGGGAGAAACTTTTGTTCCCAGCCAGTCTGAGCAATGCCCAAATCTGGGAGCATTTCCCCGGCTGTGGACTCATCTGCGAATTCGCTGTGGAGCCTGGCTTTGAAGACGGTGCCACAAGTCCATCATCTTCAGCTGCCAGTGGCCAGGTTGAGGAAGAGGTTGTCATCCTTGATGTCATCCTCGCTGTCTCCAGCAGCAGCAGCAGCCCCACCTGGTACAGCTTCTCCAAGGACTCCTTCTCCTTCCCTGGGGGTCAGACCAGGCTGTCAGGGTTCTGCCCAGGGCCCCAGCTGTCAGGGAAGCAGGACAAGCAAAACCAGCTCGGATGGCAGCCACCAGTGCTGGGCAGAGCAGCTCAGCTGCAGCACAAGGGCTGAGTGTTCCCACCCAACAATCCCAGTGCATTGATACAGGCAGGGAAAAAAGTCTGGGTTTCCTTGCTTCTGATTGCCAGGGCATGTGTGGACCTGTAACTTACCAGGGCCCTGGAGCAAAGTGTGCATGTGGCTCTCTCCCTTTTTCTATGGCAGGTGAATATCCTGTATCCAAGGATCACAGAACAGGTCTTCTAATGAAGGTCTGTCCAAGAAGTGCATGGATAAACACCACCTGATAAGATCTTGGCACTCTGGGCAGAGAAACCAGAAACCACGGGTCAGCTAGAGAAGGCTCCTGTCTGCTTTGCCCCACTCTTCCCATGCCCAGGCCATGCTGCTTTTGTGTTCAGAGCTGTGCCTAAACTTTCCCATCAATTCCCTGTTCTGGAGGAGAGCAGGAGAGCAGGACATGTGGCACCTCCTCAGCGGCTGCCAGAGCGAGATGCTCACGAGCTGCTGCTGTCTCCCAGCACTGGTATTCCCCCGTGGCCAGAGATGAGGATCCACCTGGAGAGAGCCGCTGTGGCAGCGAGAGCTGATGGTCCCAGCTGATCTTCCGGCCCCTCCTGAAAGGGTGCTGCCCACAGACCATCTGGTGCAGCAGGATGCCCAGGGACCAGATCGTTGCTGCCTCGCCATGGTACCAGCCCAAGTGGGTCCATTCTGGGGGGCTGTATGACAGTGTTCCTGTGGAATACAGATGGAGTTCATCAGGGGGATGCTGCTGCTTCCAGAGCCTGGCCCCAGCATCCCTGGGCGTGCAGGGGCCGCCCCAGTGGCACACGGGGCGACTGCTGCACTCTCGCCAGCACCTGGGACTTGTGTACAAACTCAGGGCTGGACAAGAAGCCACTGGTGTTGGAAGAGGGCAGCAGAAGCCCCGGCAAGGCCTGACCGTGACATGCAAGGCAAAAACCCACTCAGGGCTGGGGGAAAAATCATCTCCTTATCCTCCCTGCCTGCAGTGCCCTAAAAATATTATGAAGCCAAGGCAAACAAGGTGAGTGGAGCAGCCCAAGCCCTTCCTCTCACCTGCACA
Organism: Taeniopygia guttata; assembly: GCF_048771995.1. Lineage (NCBI taxonomy): Eukaryota > Metazoa > Chordata > Aves > Passeriformes > Estrildidae > Taeniopygia > Taeniopygia guttata. The sequence goes on from NC_133056.1 coordinate 2,816,873, forward strand.
CCAAACTGGCTGGTGCACTGGTTCTGGCTCCCTCCTCTGCTACCCCCACCCACGGGTGCTTTTGTCGGGCTGGCTGCTGCTGCTCCAACCCCAGCCCCAGGCAGAGTGGTGGGCAAAGGCTGCCAGCGGGGCTGGAAGATGCCTCCCCACCCAGCCCCGCTCAAAAGCAACTCAGGAGAAGGCTCAGTACCCTGACTGGCAGCAAAAGGGAGAATCCCCGCTGCCACACCCAGCTTGGCCTGTGAGATGTTGGGCCATGAGGTGGCGGGACCGGGAGCACACCCCTGCCCAGGCTCACCTGCAAAGTGAGTGTAGGCTGTGTCTTGCAGGTAGGTGCCGCAGCCAAAGTCGATCAATTTTGCCTGGCCAGTGGCCAGGTCAACCAGGATGTTCTCTGGTTTGATGTCGCGGTGCAGGACCCCACGGCTGGTGCAGTGCCGCACGGCCTCCAGCACCTGGCGGAACAGCTGCCGTGCCACCTCTTCAGACAGGAACCTCCGTGCCCGAATGAAATGCAGGAGGTCCTGAGACCGCTCCGGCCGCTCCAGCACCATCACGATGTTGTTGGGGAGCTCAAGCCACTCCAGCAGCTGGACCACACCAGGGAAGCCAGTGGACACCTTGTCCAGCAGCACGATCTCCAGGGGTGCGCTGGTGCCGTCGGGCTGCGGGAGGACCACGGTGCCACCAGTGGGACTGATGTCCTGCCAGGGCTGGGGAACCCCTCAGCCAGCCCGGGATGCTCTGCGCCCTGCGCTGGCCCCACGCCCGCTCCCCATCGAGGGGTCCTGGTGGCTTCCCCCATGCCGGGCCTCGCCTCATCCCCGCCCGGCACGGCCCGGCTGTTCCCGCTGGCCCCGCTCACTCACCAGCTCGTCCCAGTGCCGGACGCGGTTCCGTGGCACCCTTTTGATGGCCACCTGCAAACCAAAGGCACCACCGGGTTCAGCTCGCCGCCCGCCCTGCCGAGCCCCATCCTCCTCCTCCCTCCTCCTCCTCCGCCTCCTCCTCCTCCTCCTCCTCCTCCTCCTGCGCCCGCCGCCGGCCCCGCCGCTCACCGGGGCACCGTCCGAGAGCCGCGTGGCTGCGAAGACGCTGCCGAAGCCGCCGCGCCCCAGCAGCGAACCCACTCGGTAGCGCTGCTGCAGCGCCTCCTGCGCCTTCCCTGCGGGCGGGACGTGGCTGTCAGCGCTCGGCCCGGGGCCAGGAGCGGCCCCCGAGCGCCCCTCAACCGCCTCGGGCCGGCCATCCCCAGGCCTTCGGTCTCGGGAACGGGACACGGGAGGCTCGGGGCCGGCGGCTGCGCTGCTGAGCAGCGGAGCTCGGGCCGGGGAAGCCGCAGCGGAGGCGGCAGCGGCCGTGCCGCGTGTGTCCTCCGCGGGGTTCGGGAGAAGCCGGGGCCGGGGCCGGGGCCGGAGCCTCCGCCGGGGCCGGGGCCGGGCTCGGGCCAGGCGGAGCCAAAGGGCCCAGCCCCGGGCACTGATGCCCGCCCAGCAGCGCCACCGCCAGCACGCCCAGAGCCGGGCGGAGGCGAGACCGCGGCGGGGCGGGCGGGGGCGGGGACGGGGCAGCCCCGCCCGGGGCCGGGGGCGGGCCGGGGGCATGGCCCGGCCCGGCATGGGGGAGAAGGAGGCGGGGAGAGGGGAGGGACAGCGGGTGAGGGACACCGAGAGGAAGGTGTCCCACAGCCGGAGAGAAAGAAGAGAAAGAGAAAGAAGAGAAAAACTGCTTTTGCTGCCGCTGCTGCCGCCGCTGCTGCCGCCGCCGCCGCTGCTGCCTCTGCAACTGAAGCACCGAGGCCGTTTGTCCGCGTGTCCGTTCCCCGCTCGCCCCACGGCCGAGCCCCGCGCGCCCCGGGGACAGCCCCTTCCTCTGTCCAAACACGGGAACTTTGCCGTGTTCAGCCCAGACCCAGAGTCCTGACTCCTGCCCAGGGGCACAGGAATCCCCTCGGGCGCTGCTGTGCACTGTCCCTGCTGAGGGTCAAACACTATCGGGGCGCATTCCCTGAATGCTGAATTTGTACCTGACCCAAGAACTGCACTTACCTATCCATCATTGATTTCCAAAAAACCCCCCCCCCAAAAAAAAAACAAAAACAAAAAAAAACAGGGGAAGGTAAAATGTGTGTAGCTCATGCTATTTTAGAGTGTCTAAAACATGCCAAATTATGGATCTTAGAAGTGAGATCCATTTGCAATTAATGGGAGGGGGAAGTAGTGTAAGATGGAAAAGGGGAGCATAAAAATAAACAGAGAAAAACATCTTGGATTATTTCTTTCCATTTTCATTTCATTTCTTAAAAACTCTTTCAGTTTTCCCAGAATCTTCTCCACGATCCTGTTTGCTCTTTCCAAGAACCTTTGCTGGAGAATGAGGAAGCTTTGAGCAGTTTCTGTCACAAGATGTGCCACCAGCTGCAGCTTCTCTTGGCTTCCCACACCGTGTGTGCAGCTCGACTCTTGCAGAAAAGTGGGACAAATATTTGAAGAACTTTATAGCTTGTTCTTTCTTTTCCTTGTGGGCTGGGCAGTTGTGCCATTGGTGAGATTTTCACTGTTATTGCTCTAGCCTAAGAAACCATGACGGGCTCCCAGGAATTGTCAGGGAATGCAGAGAAAGAATCTCCCGAGCCTGCAGCCAGAACTGGAGAGCAGTGTGATAATCGTTCCAACATGCCCGTGGACATCTTGAAAATGATGTAGAAGATGAAAATGGGCTGACAGAGGGAGTTTGTTTCTGTGTTCAGTTTAGAAGCTTCCACCTCTCGAGCACTGATATAAATCAAGAGTACAATCAGTGCATGAAAAGCACCAGAACAAGCTGGTCCTCTCAGTGGATGGCTGAAAGAATCTGAAAAGGAAAAAAGCAGGGAATGATTTTGTGAACTTTCCCTGTATGATGCAACATTTTTACTAATAATTTCCAACCCATTCCCTCCGCTTTTGTCCTTCCTAACAAGGCCATTTTCATCCCAGATTCCCCATGAAGTAAGAACCCTGAGCTTGTGGAAGTGCCTGAAAGATGCCCTGTTCCTCTGCAGGGACACTCAGGCTGGAGCAGGAGCCCTCTCTGGGGAAGCCTCCTCCGAGCTGGAATTTGTGCCGTGCTGGGAGAGGAGGAGGAGGGGGAGAAGGCCGGGCACTGTGTGGCAGGAGCAGGGATTTGGGCCGCAGGACATTCCGTCTGTGCCGCTGCCCCACAATGGGCGGGAACGCTGTGGGGATAACTGGGGGACACTGGAGCGGAATATGGATGGCACTGGGGGGAACTGGGAGGGCCTGGGAATGAACTCAGGTGTATTTGGAGGGACTGGGCTGTACTGGGATGTATTGGAGGGGCACTGGGGCTGTACTGGGCTCTACTGGGCTGTACTGGGGATGAACTGGGCTGTGCTGGGAGGGACTGGAGTGGCACAGGGGTTGTCCTGGGCTGTACTGGGGATGAAGTGGGCTGTACTGGGAGGGATTTTAAGGGCACTGGGGCTGTACTGGGCTGTACTGGGGATGAACTGGGCTGTGCTGGGAAGGATTGGAGGGGCACGGGGGATGTACTGGGCTGTACTGGGAATGAACTGAGCTGTGCTGGGAGGGACTGGAGGGGCACTGGGGCTGTACTGGGCTGTACTGGGGATGAACTGGGCTGTGCTGGGAGGGACTGGAGGGGCACTGGGGCTGTACTGGGGATGAACTGGGCTGTGCTGGGAGGGACTGGAGGGGCACTGGGGCTGTACTGGGCTGTACTGGGGATGAACTGGGCTGTGCTGGGAGGGACTGGAGGGGCACTGGGGCTGTACTGGGGATGAACTGGGCTGTGCTGGGAGGGACTGGAGGGGCACTGGGGCTGTACTGGGCTGTACTGGGGATGAACTGGGCTGTACTGGGAGGGACTGGAGGGGTTGAATGGGCTGTTCCCGCCTCCACAGCCTCCCATTGGCCGTGACTCCCGCCCATCGCAGCCTCCAACCAATCAGCGTCAGGGATCGATCATGGCTTTGGGGGCGGTGCCTGGAGCCTGCGCCATCTTTTCTTTTGCCTACAACTCCCATCATGCCCCGCAGCCCAGTAGAGCCCCATTGGGGCCGGGACTACAACGCCCGTCATGCCCCGCGCTCCACAGAACCGCCCCGGTACCGCCCCCATCTGTCCCGTAAGTGTCCCCCAGACCCTCCGGGATCCCCAAGTGCCCCTCAGCGCCCATTCGGGACCCCCCAAAATTTTACTGGCAAAGTACAAAAAACAAGAAACTTTGGAAAAGCATTTAATACAAAACCAATCCAACACAAAGCACTTGTCATAGCAGTAACTTCATTCACTAGCCTATTTAGCCTGGAAAGCCTTAAACACTTAAGTTGTTCAGGTACCCAAAAATGTTCCATATAAAAAGCATTAGAAGGAGAGGAGAGAGAGAGAGAGAGAGGAAGACAGAAGCTCCACAGAAAGACACACATGTGGCTCCCAGCTCCCAGGGTTCCAGTGTGGCTGAGACACAAACCCCAGGAGAGGCAGAGTCCATACCAGGAGCTGACCTTGTGCTCCTTGGTTTTACGCCCCTGGGCCTTCGTGGGGCTCCCCCCAGCTGGGACTTCTGATTGCTCGGGCGTTCAGAGCTGGGTTAACACTGTCCCAGCTGTGTGACTGATTGACAGCTCAGCCCAAGGTGTCTCGGGACATCGATCTCATCCAGCCTCTGACAGCAACCATGGTGACACTGGGGAACCTCATGGAGCCATGGGTCAGTTGTGACAATGCAGGTCCAAGGACACTCTGGTGACACTGGGGAACCTCATGGCGCCATGGGTCAGTTGTGACAAGGCAGGTCCAAGGACACCCTGGTGACACTGGGGAACCTCATGGAGCCATGGGTCAGTGCAGTGCAGGTCCAAGGACACCCTGGTGACACTGGGGAACCTCATGGAGCCATGGGTCAGTTGTGACAATGCAGGTCCAAGGACACTCTGGTGACACTGGGGAACCTCATGGAGCCATGGGTCAGCTGTGACAAGGCAGGTCCAAGGACACCCTGGTGACACTGGGGAACCTCATGGAGCCATGGGTCAGTTGGGACAGTGCAGGTCCAAGGACACCCTGGTGACACTGGGGAACCTCATGGCGCCATGGGTCAGTTGGGACAGTGCAGGTCCAAGGACACCCTGGTGACACTGGGGAACCTCATGGGACCATGGGTCAGTTGGGACACTGTGGGGACCTCATGGAATCAGAGGAAACCATTGGGAATCTCCCATGGAACCAAGGGCCCAGGGTGACAATGTGGAGCCCAGAGTGTCATGGAGGAGCCATTGTGACACTGTGTGTCCCCATGGAACCAAGGGAACATGGGACAGGCTGATGCCTTGAGTTTTCGCTTCCATATTTTCCCGATTCTGTCCTGTATCTGTACCTCTGAACTTCATACAGAGTGTCAGCAAGTTCTCTTCACAGTGTAGTCAGACAAAACAATCCTGTTACAGCCCAAGAACCAAGGACACCACTGCAGCTTCAGGCCCAAAAAGTGAAAACAACAGTGAATTGAGGAGAGCAGACTGGGAGGGTGGGGCTGCATAACCTGAAGGTGTAATTGGACAATTAACCCAATATGGAAATGAATCAGAATATAAAAAAAGTGTGGAAACCTGTTGTCCATCCTGGGTGTACCCTCAGCCAGGCCCCTGTACTGCCCAAGGTGAATCCTTTGAAGGCCTTTTTAATAAATCCCCACTTTATTCCTGTAACACTGTCCAGCCTCTGCTCTAGGTGGCCTCTCTAGGCTGGGCCACCTGGGGGCCACCTGACAGGTCCAGCTGACCTTGGCATGTCCAGGGCTGCTGCTCATCTGCCCCTGGAGCACTGGGGCTTGGTGCTCTCCTTCCTGTGGAAAGAACTGTCCTTCTCCTCCAGGTGCCCATGGCCAAAATTTGGATTCCTCCTCTTATTGTGCTTTTATGCAAAGATTGTTCCCAGATAAAATCTGCGAGGACAGACAGGTCTGGCTGCCTTGGCCACCCAGGGGCCACCTCTCGTCTGCCTTTGAAACACTGGGACCCTGTGCTTTTCTTTCTTATGGGAAAAAAGCACCTTTCACATCCAGGCACCCAAGGCCAAAGTTGGGAATCTGCCTCCAGGATTCCCTATATCCAAGGATTTCTCCCAGGTGAAAGCTTCCAGGAGAGACAAGTCTGGCTGGCCTTGGTTTCCAAGAGCTAATTCTTATCTGCCTTTGAAACACTGGGGCTCTGTGCTTTCCTTGCTGATGAAAAGAACTCTTCTTCCTGCCCAGGTGCCCATGGCCAAAACTGAGATTCCACCTTCAAAATTCTGAATATACAAGGATTTCCCCCAGATAAAAGGTGCCAGGAAAAAACAGGTCTGACTCTCTTGGCCTATGGTGACCACCTCTCATCTTCTTCCAAAACACCTGGCTTCACCTGGGCTTTTCTTTCCTATGGGAAAAACCATCCATCTTGACCAGGTGGCCAAAGTTGGGGATCCTCCTCCAGAATTCCCTAGATCCAAAGATTTCTCAGTGATGAAAGCTACCAAGACAAACGGGTCTGACTGGCTCAGCCTCTCAGGAGCCACCTCTCTCCTCCTCTGCCTTTGAAACACTGTGGCTCTGGGCTTTCCTTCCTATGGAAAAGAACCGTCCTTCTTACCAATGCAGAAATGGCCAAAATGTTGGTTCCACCTCCAAAGTTCCTTTATCCAAGGGTTGCTTTCAGACAAAAGCTACCAGGACAGAGAGGTCTGGCTGCCCTTGGCCTCTGATAGCCGCCTTTCATCTGCCCCTGAAACACCGGTGTTCCATGCTTTTCTTCCTGTGTAAAAGAACTGTCCTTCACCTCCAGGCAACCAGGTCCGAAACTGGTATTCCACCTCTGAAATTCCCTATGTCCAAGGACAAAATCTGCCAGCACCATCTGATCTGGCTGCCCTTGGCCTCTGGTGGCTGTGGCTCATCTGCCCCTGGAACATTGGGGCTCGCTTGCTCCCTTCCTATGGAGACCATGGTGATACTGTGAGGACCTGGTGGTACTTTCCCTAAAACAATTGCAATTTGTAAATGTATCTCTCAGAACAATACCTGGCAGCTTTGGCTGGCCTTGTCCTCTAGTGGGCACCTTTCATCTGCCCCTAAAACAGTGGCATTCTATTCCTTCATTCCTGGGGAAAATAGCTGGTCTTCATGTCCAGGAACCACAGCAAAAATAAGAATTGGCCACCAAGCCTGCCTGGGGTCATGGAACCATCTGCAGGCCCCGGGCAGATATTGACTCTTCCAGTGCTTCCATCCTCCCTCCAGTGAGAGAAAAGGACACAGGGCAGGCACACAGAGCAGCTACATGAAGACACCGAGGTCACTGAAGAGGAAGTTGAGTCCCAGATGGGAGGGATGAGGAGATGCTTTGATCTCAGGGCTGAAATCCTCTGCTAAAGCTATAGAGAAGGATGTCATTGATACATCAGACTCTCTTTTTCCCTATAAGGCATTGGAAAATATGGGGAGATGACTTGTTCAGCAAAGGCCTCCATGCTAAAGTAAGGAAATATTGAAGTCGCTTGATGCCATGAGGTGTTTGAACAGACAAAGAGAGCAGAGTGATGAGACCCTGTGCCCTCAGGGAGAGAAGAAGAAGATCTCTATTCCCAGAGATTAGGATGATTTCAGAAAGAGATGAAGAGAACCTTTGCTCTTAAACAGCACATCTTTAAACTAATACCACTTAAATTGACATGTCCCCTAAACACAGCTGTGGGAAAATCTGTGAAAAAATGGGAGAGATTTCACAATTGCAGATTTTTCCTAGTGGCTGCTATTCATGGAAAAGAAAAGCCATGAGATAATTGTTTTCTTGTGGAGAAGTCTCCATAACATTAACAAGAGGAGGTTCTTTCCCTAAGTGAACTGAAGAAAGACTATTCTAGAGGTGGAAAACTGACAGAAAATTTTAGATTTTGTCTCTATACATTGTCAGATTGTATGGAGAAAGGAAGTGTTCTGAAAGTTTTGTTCTGATCCTTATTACTCTGTCTTTTAGTTACTCTTAAGAAACTTTTCTTTATACCATTTAAAAGTTTTGAGCCGACTTTGCCTTTCTTCTAATCCTGTTTCAAGAGCAGGAAATGAGTAAGTATATTCTAGTGTGTGCACTGGTAATTAGACAGCACTGAACCCACCACACTTATTGATATATTGCCCAAGAAATCCCAAAATGGTGAACCAAAACCACTACATAAACTTCCTGATGAACTGCCCCAGACCAGAGGGAAAACAAGGCAGAGCCGTGGTTTGTCAGGAGTTGCCTGAACCTAATGAGCCCCGTGGTGCATTTGGAGCTGAGCCCTGGAACCTCAGGGCCTGAGAGGAGATTGCACAAACCTTTCCAGGAGTCAACGGCAGAAGAAAACCCCAAACTGTCTCAAAGCATTAAAGGGACCTGCTGAGGTCCATCCCCAACACAGGCTCCTCAGGGACTCCATGGAGGAGAGAATTGGAGACTCAAAATGGCACAAAAACCTCTCAGTGTGGAAAGCAAAATCCAAAGTACCTGAAAAAAGTTTAGTATCTCAGAGTATTAATGAGCCCCAGTGAGTGTCAGTACAAAGCTCTCAAGGGACTTGTTAAAGCAGATAATTGGGGCCATGATTGCACAAACCTCTCACAGAGTTTGTATCAAAAGGGAAACACCAAGTACTTTAAAAGTAATGAAGTTCTGGGAGCATGAAGGAGCCCCCAGGGCCATTCCTGACCAAGGCTCCCCAGGGACTCCTTCCAGCAGATCCTTGAGGCCACTGGGATGTGGGCTAGGGGGGGATGCTGAGGACAGGACCAGGGGGTGACAGTGCCCAGCCTGGCTGGGGCTGTGCCAGGAGGCCCCAGGGCCTCAGGACAAGGTGTCTCCTCCCAGCCCTTGGTGGCACAGACCCTGCTGTGCCCCAGGGCACCAAGACTTGGCTTCTCTTTGTCCCCACCTGTAATCAGTGCCTCCAGTTCTCTGCTCTGCCTGGGGCCTGGGGACACTTTCTCAGTCGTGTCCCTCAGTGGGACCCATTAAAAGTCCAAGAAACTTTGGAGTTGGATTCTGACTTGGAGTTCTGGAGAGGTTTCTGCAGCTCCCTCTCAGGGCCTGATGTTCAGGGCCTGAGCACAAAGCCCCAGAGGGTCATTAAAGTCCTTGTGCTGTGTCTGTGCTGCTGAGCTGGGCCGGGCTCCTGGCACAGAGGGTGATCCTGGTAACCAAGCAGAGCTTCAAAAGCACATTTCTCTTGCTGAGCAGCTCTTCTCCCAGCCCAGCAGGGCTGGGGCACTGCCTGCAGCCAGCCCGGGCACAGCACAGAGGCACAGAGAGCTTCAATCAGTCAGGGCTGGGAAGGGCTGAGAAGTGCCTGGGGCAGAATCACTGCCAGCCCTTGGCACAGGAACCTCTGGCTGCAGGACAATGCAGCTGCAGCTCCTGCAGTGATCTCCTAAAGCTGGAACATCCCAATGCCCACAGCCCCTGTGAGTGCATTCTCTGCTCGTCTCCTGTGCAGAGCAGCCAGGGGTGCCCAGGGCTGTCCTGCAGAGCAGGGTCCTGCAGCCCAGGGCGCTGTGCTGGGCCAGGACTCTGCTGCCTGCCAGGGACAGCTCTCAGCCGGCCCTGGAGCTGCTCCCAGCGCTGGCCAGGAGCTGTGGGGGGAAGGAGCCGCCCTGAGCAGGGCAGGTGCTGCTGCTGAGAGGGGCTGGGTGGGGCAGGGCTGCTCCCAGCTCCAGACCAGCCTGGGCACAGCTCCGGAGGGCACTTCCCAAAGAAGGTAAGCCTGGGATTGCTGTAAAGGTCAGGGGCTTTCCTGAGAGTGTTTTCAATTTCCTGCTTGGAGGAGGATGGCAAATTTGGGTCTGTGACAAAAAGATTTTTGCTCTTTATATATTTTTCATCTATTCATAGCTCTGTAAATTGCTATTATAAAGTTATAAATCTATAACCCTTACCTGACTCCATTAAACCCTTAATTAACTCTATTTACCTACTATTATATACTTGAAAAAATTATAATCCTTAATTAACTCTAGTACGTTTCCTTTCCTTTCGCTTATATTTTAGAACAATAAGCTGTCTAAATATATTTTTAAATACTATGTAGTCTTATTATCAGGAGGTGGACCTACAAGAAGAACATTTTGGTTTTTGAATGTGAACAGAGATAACAAAAACTCAGGCAAAGAAGCCCTTGGACCTACTCCAATGGGTTGAGCCAGGGGTGTATAACTGGGGCAACTGAATCTCCTATTGGATGTTCCTGTTAAATATCCTAATTAATCGACCTTAATAAATTGTTTACATCAGGGGCTGGGTATGCTCCATTTCAACTGGGACGCCTGGAAGCTTCCAATAAAGGTCTGATTTTTACTTTACTGTTCTAACACTGTGGCAAGGGAGATGAGAGAAGCAGAACAGGAATTGTAATCCCAGAACGACAGAACATTCTGAGTTGAAAGGGACACACAGGATCATCAAAGGAATGTTTGAACATTTACAGAGTTTCCAGAACTGTGACTTTGGGTGGTCTCTCTGCTGGGAGCCTCCCAAAGGGCCTTCAGCCCCTCCTCAGCCCTGGACAGCAGCAGCATCACCTCTGCAGGGCCCAGCAGGGCTCTCCTGAGCTGCCCTTGCCCAGCTGCACACAGAGCCTGCCCCAGCCAGGGCCCTGCACACAGGCAGGTTTCTGTAGGGCCGGGCCGAGGGCACACAGGGTGGGATGGGCTCTGTGAGCGCTGGCAGGGACAAGGCACCTCTCAGGAGGGGATGTCCAGGCCCAGGGAGATGCTCAGGGAAGGAGAGGGGGCTGAACAGAGCAGTGCTGGGGGAACAAGCCCATCCAGCCCCTCACCTGCCCTCAGCCACAGGGAATCCTTTGCCTCTCACATCTCTCAGTGGCAAACTCTGAGTACAGCAGGAATGCTGGGGATTTCTGACCTCAGAGAGCCAGGAATGGTGTGTGGGTAGGAAATCAATTCCTAAAACTAACTCCTGCTATTTCCCTTAGAAGTGTGAGTGCAGATGGTACCAACCCTTTCTGCAGTAGGATTGATTCCCCTGACAAATCCTGAATATCCAACCTTGTCCCTCTGCCAAATGGCCACAAACCCAGGGAAGCAGGGCAGGGATGGCACCTCGAGAGCCCCCTTAAACAGGCCTGGCTGCTCCTGCCACACTCAGTCAGCACAACTGGAGCTCAGGCAGGGACCTGGGTGAAGGTTTTCCCAGAGCAGGAACAAGGGTGGGTGAGTCCCAGCAGGACAGGCTGCAGGGAATGGCCCAGGTTTGGCTCCAAACAGCCTCTCCTGACTTGTCCCTGTCCTTTCTCCATGAACAGGTGCCCATGTGCAGCCACAGCAAATGTCCAACAGCAGCTCCATCAGCCACTTCCTCCTGCTGGCACTGGCAGACACGCGGCAGCTGCAGCTCCTGCACTTCTGCCTCTTCCTGGGATCTCCCTGGCTGCCCTCCTGGGCAACGGCCTCACCATCAGCGCCGTAGCCTGCGGCCACCACCTGCACACGCCCATGTTCTTCTTCCTGCTCAACCTGGCCCTCAGCGACCTGGGCTCCATCTGCACCACTGTCCCCAAAGCCCTGCACAATTCCCTCTGGGACACCAGCACCATCTCCTACACAGGATGTGCTGCTCAGCTCTATTTTTTTGTCTTTTTCATCTCTGCAGAGTTTTATCTCCTGACCATCATGTGCTACGACCGCTACGTGTCCATCTGCAAACCCCTGCACTATGGGACACTCCTGGGCAGCAGAGCTTGTGCCCACATGGCAGCAGCTGCCTGGGCCAGTGCCTTTCTCAAGGCTCTGCTGCTCACAGCCAATACATTTTCCCTGCCCCTTTGCCATGGCAATGCCGTGGACAAGTTCTTCTGTGAAATCCCCCAGATCCTCAAACTCTCCTGCTCCAAATCCTATCTCAGGGAACTTGGGGTTCTTGTGTTTTCTATATTTTTAGCATTTTGTTGTTTTGTGTTCATAGTTTTCTCCTATGTGCAGATCTTCAGGGCTGTGCTGAGGATCCCCTCTGAGCAGGGACGGCACAAAGCCTTTTCCACCTGCTTCCCTCACCTGGCCGTGGTCTCTCTGTTTATCAGCACTGGTGTATTTACCTACCTAAAGTCCCCCTCAATGTCCTCCCCATCCCTGGATCTGGCCCTGTCAGTTCTGTACTCGGTGGTGCCTCCAGCCCTGAACCCCCTCATCTACAGCCTGAGGAACCAGGAGCTCAAGGCTGCAGTGTGGACACTGATGACTGGATGCTTTCAGGAACATTAAACTGCTGGCCAATTTCTACAAATCTCTTGTAATAAAAGTCATTTTGATACTTTTTTGGTTTCATTTTGGAGTTTCTTTTTTTTTGTTTTACATTTTAATGTTTTCCACATTAGAAAGGTCATTGTGCCATTTCTCATTTTGTTTCTCTCCACCTTCCCTGTGCCCACAGACTCTGTCAATGAGGGGCTGCACTCTCGGTGGCTTTCAAGGAACTAAAGGATCTCCCAGCAGTTTTCTGCAGAGATGCCCTTTTGTTGCCTTCTCTGGAGCTGCAGCAGCAATGTCTGTGTGCAGAGCTGGGGGCAGATCAGTGCTGGCACAGCAGCTCTGGTCCTGCTGGCCACACCATTCCTGATCCAGGCCAGGAGCCATTGGCCTTCTTGGCCACCTGGGCACACGACTGGCTCATGTCCAGCCTGCTGTCCATCAGTCCCTGCAGGTCCCTTTCTGCCTGGCTGCTGTCCAGCCCCTCTGTCCCCAGCCTGTAGCGCTGCAGGGGTTGTTGTGGCCAAAGTGCAGGACCCGGCACTTGGACTTGTTAAACCTCACCTTGTTGGATTTGGTCCCTGGATCCAGCCGGTCCAGGGCCCTGTGCAGAGCCCTCCTACCCTCCAGCAGATCAACAGTCACACCCAGCTTGGTGTCATCTGCAAAGATGTCCTTGTTTCCATGGCTCCCCTCAGTGTCACAAATTCCCTTTGGTTACACCAGGCCCTGCACTGTCACACTGGTCTCCTTGGTTCCATGGGGCCCCAAAATGTGACAATGGACTCCTTGGTTCCATGGGGCTTCACAGTGTCACAATGTTCTCATTGGTGCCGCAGTTTCACAGTGGCCCCTCGGTTCCATGGGGCCCCAGGGTGTCACAAAGGCCCCATGGTCACATGAGGTCCCACACTGTCACAATGCTCTCTGTGCTTTCACAAGCCCCCTCAGTGTCACAATGGACTCCTTGTTTCCATGAGGCCACACAGTGTCACAAGGGCCTTCCAGATTCCTGGAGGCCCCAGAGTGTCACAGTGGCCCCTTGGTTACACAAGGTCCTGCAGTGTCACAATGTCCCCTTGTGGGCCCTGGACTCTCCCAGTGCTCTCCTTGGTTTCTCAGTGTCACAGTGGTGAAACCCCTCGGTTACACGATGCCCCGCAGTGTCACAATGGCCTCTGTGGTTCCACCAGGACCCAGTGTCACGGGGACTCCCTGGTTCCATTGGGCCCCAGAGCACCACAATGGAGCCCTGGTTCTATGGGCCTGCACAGTGTCACCATGGTCCTCTTAGTTCCACCAGGCCCTGCAGTGTCACAACGGCCCCAGAGTGTCCCAATCATCACAGAATGACAGAATCAAATAGGCTGAAAAAGACCTTTGGGATCATCAGGTCCAACCAATGCCCTAATACTGCCTTGTCACCCAGAAATGCCACTGAATGCCACTGGAGAGGGACAGTGACTCTGCCACCTCCCCCCTGGCCTGCCCATTCCAGTGCCCACTCACCCTTTCTGTGAAGAACTTCTTCCTCTTGTCCAGCCTAAACCTCCCCTGGTGCAGCTGAAGGCTGTGTCTTCTTGTCCTGCCCTCCAGCAGATCCACACTCACACCCAGCTTGGTGTCACCTGCAAATTTGGGGATGGTGGGCTCGATCCCCTCCCCCAGATCATCGGTGAAGATGTTAAACAGGACTGGGCCCAACACAGATCCCTGGGGACAGCACCAGGGACTGGACACCAGCTGGGTGCAGCACCATCCCCACCCCTCTCTGGGCCCAGCCTCCAGCCAGCTCTTCCATCTCCCAGCCAGGAGGGAACCTGCCCAAGCCGTGGGCTGCAGCTTTTCCAGGGAATGCTGTCACAGACAGTGTCCAAGGCTTTGCTGAAGTCCAGATGGACACATCCACAGCCTTTCCCACATCCACAGGTGGGTCACCTGGTTATAAAAGGAGATCAGGGTGCTCAGGCAGGACCTGCCCCTCTTAAATCCACGCTGGCTGGCTCTGACCCCTCGGCCATCCTGTGGGTGCCCTGTGGTGGCACTCAAGGTGATCTGTTCCATAACCTTGCCGGGCACCGAGGTCAGGCTGACAGGCCTGGAGTTCCCCAGATCCTCCTTCCAGCCCTTCCTCGGGATGGGCTCACACTGGCACCTCCAGTGCTCTGGGACCTCCCTGGTGAGCCAGGACTGATGGTAAATGATGGGGAGCAGCTTGGGGAGCTCATCCACCAGCTCCCTCATGCCCCTAGGATGGATCCCATCCCATCCCATCCACCTGTGAGCATCCGAGTGGCTCAGCAGGTCACCAGCTGCTTCCTCCTGGATTACAGGGGGCTGTTCTGCTCCCTGTGCCCATCTACCAGCTAAGGAGAACTCTTGTACTAAGGACAACCTGTCCATATATTGAAAATTGATACAAACAAGGAGTTAAGTAGCTCAACGTTTTCTTTATCTTTAGTTACTGTATTTTCCACTGCACCCAATAAAGAGTAGAGGTTCTCCTTATCCCATGTTTTGCTATGAATTTATTCATACAACATCCTTAAACTCTTGCTAATTTGACTGACCTTCTATCCAAAGTTAATGCACCTTCTTCCTTCCCCCGAGTTCCCACAAAAGCTCCATGGGCAGCCAGGACAGTCATTTTCCTCACCACCTCATCTTTTGCCACACTGGGAAAGGCTGCTCCTTCCCCTTTAAGATCACTGTCTTGAACTGTGTCCATCCTTCCTGGACCCCATGGTTTTTAAGGGCTGTTTCCCATTAAAAAATCAGTCCCTGATTCAGTACCCCCCACATCTGTGTCCCAAATAGGCCAAAGTCTGCTCTTCCTCATTACAGTGTGGAAGTTCTGTTGCTGCCCCTCCTTCTTTCACAGAACATTGAAAACTTGATTATTTCACGGTCTCTGTGCCCCAGGCAGCCTCTGACCCCCACATCTGCCACCAGCCCTTCTCTGTTTGTGAACAGCAGGAGACAGAGCTTTCCTTGGGAGTGCAGTGTTACCAAAAATTCGGTAAAACAGAAAACTCCTTAACACCAGTGCAGCATTAAGAAGCAGCATTCTTTATTCAGCTGGATGCACAGGGGATAGCTCCTCCCAAAGCCGAGCATGCTGAGTGCAGGAAAGTTTCTGTTCATATTCTGTATTTTGCACACATATTCATTGATTGTTCTGGACTAAACACACATCTGATAATCATTTCCCCAGAATCATTAACATATTTCCCCTCTCCTTTACCCATGTGTTCTTCTGTCCTGGGGGTCTCTCTGGTGGTCCCTGGTGGTCGTGGACCCCAATGTTCCCGTGGGCCTGGCTGAGCTGGCAGGACACTGAGGCTGGTGAACTTCCAGTTCCCCTTCTCCCACAATGGGCACTGTGTGGTTTCCATGGGCCTGGGGTTTTGGAGAACAAGCTCCAGGCGTCAGCTCACCTGTGGAGACAATTTTTCATCTGCTAACCTGAGGTCACATCTATGACTTTACATGAGTGATCTATGACAGATCCATGGTAATGACATCATAGGGTAGTTGATGTGAGCAGGGAAGCCCAGAGCAGGGAAGGCTGAGGGGCTCCTCATGCCAGCCCGGCAGTGCCAGCGAGGAGGGGATGGAGAACACAGAGCCAGGCTCTTCACCACGGGGTCTGTTGGAAGACAAAAGCCAATGGGTGGAAGGGGAAAGAGGGGAGATCAGCCAGGCCAGGAGGAGATGAAATGAGTCAGGCTGTTTTATCATTTCCTCAACTCCAAAAGCAGCCTGACCTCCCTTCTCCATCCACCACTGACAGCTTTGCAAATCAGGAATTGTTTGAGCTGTTTTTCCCCCACTCCAGGATGAGAATCCTGATACAAAAACTTAATTGTGTTTATACCTATCACAGAACCATGTTTGTCCTAAATTAATTTTAGTATGGAAATCACTTGTAGATGGTGGACTCACCAGACACTGCTGGGACATTGCACATAACTCAGGGAATAGCAATTGTTATTAAAGAGTGATAGTTATTAAATTGTGTCCTGTTCAATTATGGTCTGTTGGCCATGAAGAGAAACTTTCTGTGCCTCTGAGTCTCACCAGTTCCTGACCCCCAAAGGACACAAACCTGATGAGTTGTGGTTCCCACTCCAGTGGTGGCACTTGGAGCTCCCTCCATCCCCAGAGCAGAGCTCCCTTGTCCCAGAAAGTCCCTGGCAATGCAGGGATGAAGGAAACAGGACAGGCTGGGGGATCAGGGCCAGGGCACGGCCAGGGATTTGGGGTGGCTGTGAGCCCAGGGCAGGACCCGGCCCTTGGCCTTGGTGAACCTCATCCCATTGTCCTGGGCCCATGGCTCCAGCCTGTCCAGATCCCTCTGCAGAGCTTCCTGCCCTCCAGCACAGCCACACTCCCACCCAGCCTGGGCTCACCTGGAACTGCCTGAGGGTGCCCTCGATGGCCTCGTCCAGACCAGCAATAAAGAGATTTGACTGACCTGGCCCCAGTGCTGAGCCCTGGGGACACCCCTGGATGTGACTCCATTCCTCAGCTGCTCCATTCCCAGAGCAGCCGGGCCTGAGCAGAGCTGTGGGGCCAGAGCCGGCTGGGCTGTGCTGGGGAGAGGCCCTTGGTGCTGCCCAGAGCTCAGGGCAGCTGGCAGAGCTTGCAGGGAGCTGGGCTGGGCTGGCAGAGCCTGGCACAGAAACCATCAGTGTCCATCTCAGCCTGGCTGAGCGGGCAGGGGCAGGAAGATCATCCAAGGTCCACAAGTTCTCTGTGTGGGAGCTGAGCTGGTGACCCCCTGAGCCCTCCCAAGTGCTGGGGCTGCACCTCCAGCTCCAGAGAAGATGTGACAGATGGGAGCAGAGACAAATAATTCCTGGTGGACACTTTCTTGGGTTTGCTTATACAGGTGACCTGGATCCATATGTAGACGAGGAGTTTTGTGTCAGATAACACTGTGGGAGTGATAAGAATAATATTTTTTAACTAAAAATTATATTTCACGCATAATGCACAATGAAAAAAAAATACACATAGGATCAAATGAGCATCTGAATTTTTCAGAGGATGAGAGACTCATTGATGTTCCAGCTGCCAAACCCGCTCAAATACTTTCCTCAGAGCTTCCTTGAGATGAGAGGTGACCACCAGAGGCCAAGGCCAGCCGGAGCTGTCTGTCCTGGCAGATTTTGTGTGAGATTACCCTTGCATATAGGGAATTTTTCAGGGGGAGTATAAATTTTGGCTGTGGACACCTGGAAACATGGATGGTTCTTTTCCATAGGAAGGAAAGAACAGAGCCCCACTTCTCCAGGGGCTGATGAGATGCAGCCCTCGATGTTCCAAGATCAGCTGGACCTGTCAGGTGGCCCCTGGGATGCCAAGCCAGCCAGACCTGTTCCATGTTCCCTTGGTTTCATGGCACTCTGCAGTGTCCCAATGTTCTGCTTGCTTCTGAAGTGTGGCCCCTTCCTTCCATGAGGCCCCGCAGGGTGACAATGGCCCTTGGGTTCCACAAGGCCCCACAGTGTCACAATGGTCTCCACAGAAAGGAAAGCACAGAGCCCCTGTGTTTCAGGATCTGATGAATTCTGCAGTCACCAGAGGCCAAGGCCAGACAGACCTGTCTGACCTGGCAGGTTTGTCTGTGACCAACCTTTGGATATTTGGAATTGTGAATGTTGAATCCCAATTTCAGCTTTTTGTGCCTGGAAGAGAAGGCCAGTTCTTTTCCATAGGAGGGGAAGCATGGATCCCCTGTGTTTGGAAGGCAGGTGAGAGCCCCCCCTAAGGAGGCCAAGGCCAGCCAGACCTGTCTGTCATGGCAGCTTTTGTGTAGGAGCAATCTTTGACTATCGGACTTCTGGGGCTGGAATCCCAATTTTGGCCATGGACACCTGGCTGAAAGAAGGAGATGGATGAAGGATGAAGAAGAAAGACGATTGTTTTTCATAGGAAGGAAAGGGCAGAGCCCCAGTGTTGCAGGGCAGAATGGGGAGACCACCAGAGGCCAAGGCCAGCCAGAGCAGTCTGTCCTGGCAGCTTTTGTCTGGGAGAAACCCTTGCATATAGGGAATTTTGGAGGAAAAGTACCAATTTTGGCCATGGTTGCCTGTGCAGGAGGGATGGTTCTGTTCCACAGGAACGAAAGCACAGAGCCTCAGTGTTTGAAGGCAGGTGAGAGCCAGCTCTCAGGAAGACAAGGTCAAATAGACTTATTGGTAATGGCAGCTTTTGTTTAGGAGCAATCCCTGGATATTGGGAATTTTGGAGGGGGAATCCCATTTTGGCCATGGATGCTTAGTTGAGAAGGGCAGTTCTTTTCCATTGGAAGGAAAGCCCAGAGCCCCAGGGCTCTGTTTCAGGGGAACATGAGAAGAAACCCTCAACATGCCAAGGGCAGTTGGACAAGCCAGGCCAAGCCAACCAGACCTGCTTCCTCTTCCCTTTTATCCATGGGGCCCTGCAGGGTCACACCGGCCCCTTGTTTCCATGGGGCCTTGCAGTGTCACATTGGTGCTGTCATATTGGATCCTTGGTTCCATGATGCCCAGATGTGTCACGCTGGCCTCTTGTTTCCATGGGGCTCCATAGTGTCACAATGGTCCCTTGCTTCCATGAGGCCTTGCGGGGTCACAGGGGTCTCCTTGGTGCCACAGGATCCATGGTGCCCTTGGTTCCATGGGGACTCCCAATGTCAGAAGGGTCTGCTTGTTTCCATGGGGCCCTGCAGATCCCCTTGATTCAACAAGGCCCCAAAGTGTCAGAATGGCCTCCAGTATTCCAATAGGCCCCACAATGTCACAATGGACCTTTGGTTCCGTGGGGTCCCACACTGTTCCATGAATCCTTAGTTCCATGGGGCCCTGTAGCTCCTTGGTTCCATGGTGCCACACAGTGTGACAACTGCCCTTGGCCTGCCAACACTCCATAGTGTCACAATGGCCCCTCGGTTCAATGAGGCCTTGTGGTGTCACAATGGTTCAGTGAGGCCTTTAGTGTCACAAGAGTGTCCATGATTCCGTAAGTGTTGGAACCCTGGATGCTGAGAATTTTAAACTTGCTGTGCTGAAAGGCAGAGACTTACAAGAGAACACTGCGTTTGACCTGAGGCTGTGGAGAAGGCTTCCAAAATTGATTAATAGCACTGGGGATACAGGTGCGTAGTTGGTTAGAGGTGTATACTACCACAGGGTGGAAAACTTAGAGTTTGGGGTTTTAGAACATAGTAATAAATATGAAGCATATGGAGGTTTTAGGGTGGAGACAGGTTCTTCTTATTTACCTTCTTCTTACCTCCTTCTTCATGGGTTTGGGTGATATTTTGTGACTGGACAGAAAATCCTGCATTGCAGGCTTCAAGGGATCAGTTATTGGGTTAAAAGGGAAAATAATTTTGTAAGGACGCAGGAGCCTCCAGGACGGTTTGGATGGATTCAAACGAGAGATCTCTGTTGGTTGCTCTTAGAATATAAGGTTTATTAGGGATGGTGAAAGGTCCTGCCTGGAGCTGCCAGACGAAGCACGTGGCAGGGCCTGAGGTGATGGGGGAGAGGAGAGACAAAGGGAAGAGAGGGTGCTCTAGGAGAGCAGGGATTCCACGAGGGGGAAGATCTAAGAGAGGGGAAGTCCCAAGAGGGCGTCTGGCCTGCCAGAAATGCCTCCGCTGTGCTCTCCAAGATGCACAGGGAGAGCCAGTGAGCAGGACATTTGGGAGGCAATGCTTCCAAGCCTTTGCTGAGGCCAGGCACACACCAAGATCAGCCAAGACTCTCCACCACACTGCCTGGCCCACCCAGCCCAGCTCTGTGCTGGCCCTGGGCCACAGCAGCTTCCACCAAGCAAGGGCAAATGCATGTAGCCAAGAGTAGAAACACAGCAGGCAGGGAAGATGTGAAAAGTGTGTGCGTAAAGGCCTTTTAATTCACAGCTCCAACAGAGAGCTTTGGGGCTCACAGCTGGACAGAGATGGTTCTGCTCACCCCTCTGTCCAAAGCGGGGGAATCACACCTTGCTGCAGGTGCTTGGGTTGGTCCTGCAGGTCCAGGTGGATGCCAAACCTGCTCTTCACAGCCTTCTCCCTTGCCCTGCCCCTCTGCCAAGCGCAACATGCCTGAAGGACTGAAAAGACCCCAGAGAGCCAAAGGGGAACACTTGCAGCTGCTCACTGGGAGCTCCCTGGGAAGCACTGTCCTTGAGAAGCAAGCCCCTGTCCTCCAAAGGCATTTCCCCAAATGTGTAGCTTTCCTGGGGAACACCAACACACCCTTAGGAAACGCTGGCAAAGCTGAAGGACTTCAGGTCCTCTGAGGACAGGCACTCCAGCTGTAGCTCGTATTCCCCCAAGTGCCTTTCCAGGTGGAGGTTCTGAGGTGCATCCCCAGGCCCTCTACAAACACAAGCTGCTCAGTGCCTCTTCACCTGCCTCAACTCCAGCCTGTGGTCATGGCAGAAAAACCAGGCTGTTCCCAGCCAGAGCCCAGAGCCCTGCTCCCGCAGGACGCTCTTGCCAGCACCTTCCAGGCCTCTCTGCTGTGCACACAGCGCTTTTCATGCCCGCTCCCAACAGGCTCTGGAAGGCAGAGCACAGCCTGGCTGCCTCTGCCACCAGCACAGCCCAAACACAGGCGGAGGAAGAAGCAGCAGGGGCTGTTTTGCGGCCATGCCCAAGAGAGACTGGAAGGGTGCCCTCCCTCTGCTCTCACTTGCTTGGCTTTCTGACTGGCTCTGAGCCTGGAGCTGCCATTCCTCACTTGTGGGCACCAGAACCACAGCCGGGATCCCGGCACTGCCTGACAGCGCTCCGGGCACTGGCAGGGTCGCGCGTCCCAGTCTGGGGCACCGCGCTGCTGCTTCCTTTGCCCTCAGGCACACCCAAAGCTCCCTGCTAAGCCCGGATGGTGGCTGGTTCTGCCCTCTCCCTGATCCTGTGCAGGGATGGAGCACAGCTGAGCTTTCAGGAAGCTATTCCTGAAAACTTCCAGCATTCCAAGCTCCTTTGCCCTCCGTGGAAGCTTGCCATGGAATCCCTCACAGCTGGCTTCAGAGCATACTCAGCTTGGCTCTTCCAAATTCCAGGGGCTCCAGGCTGCTCAGCAAGATCTGCAACTCCACAGGGTTGTGGAACTGCACCTTCAGCACAGGCACCTCTCCAGCCTGATCTGCCCTCGTTCCTCTGTGTGTGTGCACTGAACACGGCGTGGAAGAGAACAGCAGCAGGGGCCTGTGTGTCCCAGGGCCCGGGATTTGCGCCGCTTCAGTTCCACAGAGATGCAGGTAAGGGGGAGAAACCAAACTGTTTTTTAATGGAAGGGAAAGGGAAGGGATGAGATGGGGGCCAAAAAAAGGGAATGGGCAGCGTTTGAGGGCTGGAGGGAGGGAGCTGTCAACAGGGAGGGGGAAGGCAGCAGCTATGGGAGCTTGCAGCAGGCACAGCTGTGGCCAGCATCAGGTGTGCCTGGAGCTCCAGTGACATTGAGTCCTGCTGCTCTCTTCACTGTCTCCTGGTACTCTGCTTGGGACCCTGGTTCTCTGAATCCAGCAGATGACCTTAGTTCTGCACATCTTTGTCCAAAAAATGCCTGAATTTCCAGCTTAGTGGAGGATGGGCTGTAATCTTCACTTTTGGCTTCAAGGGCTGGAAGACAGATAAACTACCACAGTGAGAGACCAGGGGCTGTGTGACATCACAGAGATCTGTGTAACATCACAGGGGCTGTGTGACATCACAGAGAGCTTTGTGACATCACAGAGAGCTTTGTGACATCACAGATCCTGTGTGACATCACAGATCCTGTGTGACATCACAGAAACATCCATGTGACATCACAGAGTGCTGTGTGACATCACAGGGGCTGCATGACATCACAGAGAGCTGTGTGACATCACAGAGAGCTGTGTGAGATCACAGGTCCAGTGTGACATCACAGAGACATCTGTGTGACATCACAGAGACGTCTGTGTGACATCACAGAGAGCTGTGTGACATCAGAGATCCTGTGTGACATCACAGAACCTGTGTGACATCACAGAGAGTGGTGTGACATCACAGGTCCTGTGTGACATCACAGAGACGTCCGTGTGACATCACAGATCCTGTGTGACATCAAAGAGATGTCTCTGTGACATCACAAGTGCTCTGTGTGACATCACAGGGGCTGTGTGACATCACAGATACTGTGTGACATCACTAAAAGCTGTGTGACATCACAGAGAGCTGTGTGACATCACAGATATGTCTGTGTGACATCACAGAGAGCTTTTTGAGATCACAGAGATGTTTGTGACATCACAGGAGGTTGTGTGATGTCACAGAGATGTCAGTGTGACATTACAGAGAGCTGTGTGACAGCACAGAGATAACAGTGTGACATTACAGAGGTAACTGTGTGACATCAGAGAGCTGTCTGTGTGACATCACAGAGAGCTGTGTGACAGCACAGAGATAACAGTGTGACATCACAGAGGGCTGTATAATCTTGCACCTTCTGGAAGATGGAGTATCGCCCACTCTGTATTGCCCGGAGCACATGCAATGTTTGAAGTGCCAGCTCTGACATGGCACTACTGACATCCTCTGTCGGGCATTCAAGGGCTGCAAGAGAGAGGAACAGAGCCACGGTCAGATCCCGACTCTGCGGGGAGCCGAGGGGAGCCCCCCCTGCCAGGGCCATCCCAGCCGGCTCTTGCCATGGCCGGGAGGGATCAGGGACCAAGGGGATCAGCCCGAAGCTGCTGGCCACGCATCCCCCACGTGTCCCTGAAATCTCTGTGTGCTCTACCTAGGAGAGCAGAGCTCTCCGCAGCCGGGGCAGGGCTTGCAGCTCGCCCCGGCAGCCCCCGCTGGCAGCCCGCTGCCCTGTCTCACCATTGCAGATCAGCTGGAGCTTTTCCTGCTGTCCCCTCAAGCTCCTCCCGGCCATCCCTGGGAACACAGAGCCTGTCAGGCCCAGCGGCACAGCTCCCTGCCAGCGGCGCTGCCAGCCCTGTGCCCACACGCCCTCCTGGCCCGGCTCGTGGCTCACCCATGAACCTGACGGCGCCTCTCGCAGGGGCTCCTGTGGGCTCTGCAGGTAGGGCAGGGCCCGGCGCAGGTGCTCGGCCACGCTGCTGCTGTCCTCTGCCAGCTGCAGAGAGCGGCAGGAGGGAAGGGTTGGCCCCGCAGCCCCGCCGGGCCGGGGCTCCATGGGCACCCGGCTCGGGCCGCAGGAGCCTGGAGCAGAGCCCGCGCGGCCTCGGGCTGCAGCAGCGGGCAGGGGCACAGCTGCCAGCCCGCACACCGAGCACCGCGCTCAGGGGGCTTCTCCAGGCTGGGGCTGCGGCTTCCCGGCCCTCCTTACCAGGCACTCGGTGAACTTCCACAGCTCCTGGTTCTTCACCAGCTTTTCAAGATCCCTCCTCTTCAGGAACTCAGACTCACAAAGCAGCGTTTCCTGAGAAGCCTGGAGAGCAGCAGAGACGCGGAGATGGCCCCACAGCCCAGGGCGCAGGACCCGTCCCTGTGCCAAGGCCTGGAGGAGGCTGCAGCCTGCAAGGTGCCAGGGCAGGAGGCAGCCCAGCCCCTGCCAGGGAACAGCAGCAGCTGCCGAGTCCTCACCTCTGCCACTCGCTGGTTCTCATCATGGCAGTGGAAGGAGAGTGGCAGCAGGCTCTGGTGCACGTGTGTCTTCAGAGCCTCTTTTTCTTTTTCCTGTGGAAAAGTCATCAATGTTCAGAAGAGGAGTATGGAGAGCAGCTGCACTTGGCTATTGTCCTGTATGAAGGGAAGAAAAAGAGACCTCAGCATTGGCTGCACGGGGCTCAGCTTGGTGCAGGCCTGCAAATCTGCAGGGCACAAAGTGTCTGGGCAGCAGCCAGTGGCCGTGGCTGGGGGCAGTGAGCCTTACGTGGTCAAGGAGTGGCAGGAGCGCCTCAACCAGCTGCAGTGTGATGGGGCTGGGTGTCAGCATGTCCTTGTCCAAGATGATACAGCTGAGGAGCATGGCTGTCATGCTAACTATCTCTCCATCTGCATCCCACAGGAGCTCCACAAGACTTTCAGTCAGGCTCCACATTTTTTCTCTCTGTGAGGAACACAAGTTTGTGAAATGCCATCCAGCTGCTGCAGGGCCTAGAGGCCAAAGGGCTGTTCCAAAGCACTTGGGCAGCTGAAGCGGGAGGCAGGAGAGCTGGGAGCAGCTGGCCCAGTGCCCAAAGCCCAGCCAAGCCCAAGTGACTGCATTCCTGAGCGCAGCCTCTGCCCCTGCCCCTTCTCACCATTGAGGGATCCTTGATGAGCTCGAGAAGGGCCCTGAGCACCAGGTGACCCCTCTCCTTGCACTCGCTCCTCAGGTGCCTTGACAAGATTTGCAGGACTCTGTCAGCACCGCGTTCACTCAATTCCAGGCACTCGAGGACCTGAAAGGCACAGGGCAGTGACAGGGGACCGGCCGGCAGGAGCCCAGAACCGCACAGGGCCGGGCCCAGGCAGCAGCACAGGGCGCGGGCTCCGTCCCAGGCACTGCGGCCAAGAGAGGGCAGAGAGCCGGGAGGCAGCTGAGCGAGGCAGCGCTGGCCTTCAGGCTCACCTCCACAAGGAACGCCAGGGAGGGCAGCTCCCAGCGTGGCTCCTGTGTGCTGAGCAGCCGGAGCAGGTAGCGAGCAATCCGAGAGCACAAGGGGATGGAGACACAGGACATCTCCCTGGCAGGAGACAAAGTAACCAAGACTGTGGGCCAGGGGGACAAACCTCTCCCAGGACTGACTCACAGAGGTCTGGTCTTTCCCCAGCATCCTGCAAGGGCCCCTGGGCTATTTGGGAGGCGGCTCCTTGTGGGCACCCTCTTCTCCCAGCCTTTTTCAGTCTGCTTGGCTGTCCCTCAGTGACAAGGCCCTCTGGCCCATGACCACAGGGACTGTGTGGGGCACCCCAGGCACAGAGCACAAATATCAGAGGCAGCAGTGTGAAGGGGGTCTCACCTGGCCAGCAGACCCACGGCACAGGGGTGGGTGTCAGCACAGAGCAGTGTGTCCCAGCCACACTTGCGTTCCATTGCCATCACCACATCCTCGTGCTGCATTTGGCAGAGCAGGGACTTCAGGGTCCGCACTGCAAACCTGTGTGCAGAGCAAAGCCCAGGTCACACTGGGAGCACTGGTTCCTGCCCAGGGATTTTGCAAGGACAGGAGGACAGGCATGGAGCACCTGCTGGGGTTGGAGGCAAGGCCGTGTTGCTGCTGGAATCCCTCCCAGAAGGTATCGATCTGCTCTGGCATATCCAGAGTGCTGAAGAACAGTTGGAAGAGCAGATGGACAAACAGGCGGGGGAAATACACGGTCACCATCTGTGGGACACAGGGCAGCTGGAGGATCTTCCACATCACCACAGTTGCCTGCAAAGGACAAAGCCCCTCGAGACAGCGCTCAGTGCCGAGGTGTCCGTGTGGCAGGGCCCGAGCACGGGAGGGAGAGGCCGGAGAGACGCAGGGGGAGCACCGGGTCTGGTGGCCCTGAAGCTGTCCCGAGGCCAGGTTTCAGCCCAGCACCTGAGGCTGGGAGACGCCGTGGGGGAGGGAGGATGGAGAGCTGCTGGAGGGGTGGCCTTGGGGCCAGCAAAGGCAGAAACTCACAGCCAGGGCAAGGACAGCCGTGTGGTCCCCATCGGAGGTGCACGTGCTGTGCTCTGGCCAGCTCCCCAGCACATCGAGGAGTACGAGCATGGCCGGCTCTGCAGTCCTGGGCGAGCACATGATGCTCTTCCACATGGCCAAAGCAGCTCTGTGGGGTCAGAGCTCTGTCTCAGAGGGGTCTGGGACACAGCAGCGTGGCCTGGGCGGCAGTGGGGAGCTGAGCTGCTCTGCCAGCCCTGCCTCTGCCCACTGCCCCTCACTGGCAGCACGCAGGCAGCCCAGCCCTGTGGGGACTGGCCCCTGAGGGGCAGGGGGGAAGCATGGCAGCACGCTGGGGGGCTGGCAGGGGCCAGGGCTTGCCAAGGGAACAGCCAGAGGGCCCTGGAATTCTCTGTTGGTCAGACACCTGGGACAGGCTGTACAGGGTGAAGGGCTGCTGAGCCTTGTGGACACGTGGGCCCCGTACCTGTCACACACTGGAGCCACACGCAGGAGAGCCATCACCACGTCTCAGGGCTGTGCCTCTGTCAGATCCAGAAGGGGCCTGTACAGATTGTACTCAGGAAACTCATTGGCCACGAGGATGTACCTCATCATGGCAGGCACCTGGAGAAGGCAGGGGAGACTTGGAAAGCTGCCAGAGGAAGGAATGTGCCCAGCTGCCCCAGAGAAGTGCTTCCCTTGCCACCACACTGCCATGGCCTCAAAGGCTTCCAGGGAGCAGCAGGTGTGGCTTGGGAGGCCAAGCAATTGCTGGGAGGAGAAAAGCCAGGCCACAGGCTGCTTACTTGCTTTGGGCTGGAAGGACCCTCCTGCAGAAGCAAATCCAGCAGGGCAGCACTTGGTCTTGGGCTCTGACCACAGCACCCGTGACGCTGCTCTCTTCCCCCCGAGTCCTCTTCGTGAATTTGCAAACCGTCTGTAGCAGAAGGGCAAGAAGCCCGGGATGTTGCATGGAGTGCTCCGAGCACAGTGCTGGGCTGAGCAGTGCCAGCAGGCCCAGCCCAGGTGGGGATGGCTGCAGGGACCTGCGCTGTTCTGCGGAAGCGGCCACGGGTGCGTTCCTGCTCTCGTGTGCGCTGCACGGCTGCACCTGGCAAAGAGCGAGCGCAGCCCGAGCTGAGGGGCTGCGGGAGAGGCCGGAGAACACAGCCCAGCCCTGCGCTGCCCAGGCAGGGACAGCCCCGCGCCGCCCCAGGGCATGGAGCACGGCTGTGGGGTGTCTGCCCGGCCCCTATTCCATCCTGTCCATGGGCATGGCCCCAGGGGATGGGATGGGATGGGATGGGATGGGATGGGATGGGATGGGATGGGATGGGATGGGATGGGATGGGATGGGGCCAAGCTGGCTGAAGGCACCAGCCCTGTGGCCCAGCTCTGCCACTCACCCCTCTGTGGTGGCTGGAACTGCTCCACCTCTTCAGGCTGCTGTGCTGGGGCAGCTCCAGGACCTTCTTTCTCCTCCTTCCCCCAGGCCAGCTTGGGCACGCTCGCAGGTCTCTTCTCTACGTCACTGCCTGGATTCATGGCTACTTGCAGAAGGTGAAAAGGAAAAGGTCTGAGTCAGCAAGTGCTGCAGTTATGCCTTGAGGGCACCTGCAAGAGTGAAGTCTTGGCAAGGCTACAGAACAGCAAGTCCTGCACTCTGGTCTTGGGGGCTCCAGCCACAAGGACAGGAGACTCCTGTCAAGGACAGTGCAAAGCAAATGCCACGGTCTGCCCTCGAGGGCAGCTGCAGAAGAGATGCCTCGGGAAGGCCAGGGGTCACCAAGTGCTCTGGTCTGGCCACGAGGTCACGTGCAGGAGTAATACCTCGGGAAAGCTCTGGGTCAGCAAGGAACATGTGCGCTGTGAGAGGGCTCCTCACAGCACCGTTCTCTCTGTCCTGTATCGTCGCGTGCACCAAGCACTGTGGAGTGGCCTTGTCACTGCCAACACCTTTGCCACAGTGTGTCACAAAGGGCCCTTGGATACCCTGTCCCGTTCCATTCCAAGGTGACCATGCTGCACCATGTCACAAAGGGCCCTTGGATACCCTGTCCCGTTCCATTCCACGGTGACCATGCTGCACCGTGTCACAAAGGGTCCTTGGATACCCTGTCCCATTACATTCCACGGTGACCATGCTGCACCATGTCACAAAGGGCCCTTGGATACCCTGTCCCGTTCCATTCCACGGTGACCATGCTGCACCGTGTCACAAAGGGCCCTTGGATACCCTGTCCCATTCCATTCCACGGTGACCATGCTGCACCGTGTCACAAAGGGCCCTTGGATACCCTGTCCCGTTCCATTCCATGGTGACCATGCTGCACCGTGTCACAAAGGGCCCTCGCACACTCTGCCACCTGCCCTGGGGCCACCCCCAGCCCCCCAGAGTGGCCCAGGTTGGAAGGAATGCCTTGCCCCAGGTGTGTCAGACAGCCCAACAGGATCTTTAGGAACGGCTCAGACCATCAGCAAACGCTGCCCTGCTCTGCGGGCTCAGAGCAGCAGGAGCCCCCGCAGCTGCCGACGCAGCCGCGGCGGGAAGGGCACGGGGCCCTGCACAGAAGCTGGCACGGCCTCCTCGGGACACGTCCCACATGGTGGCCATCCTAAGCACGGCCGTGTGACACAGACCAGGAACGTGTGGGCCAGGGCAGGAATGCTGCTCTGAGCCTGGGGCCCGGGGAGCGCTGACATCAGCCGCTGAGGCACAGTCCCCACCGAAGCAGAGTTCCCACGAGCCCTGGCAGCCCCGGTGCCCGTCTGCTGCCCCAGAAACCTGTGCCCCAAAAGGGCTTCTCTGCCAGAGGGCAGCCAAAGCTGGTGTGTGTTGCAGCATTTTTCAGAGAAAGAGGACATGAGTTATGAGAGTTGAGCTACTCCAGTCTAGGCCTCAGATTTGGGCCTTGTGAGGCCTTCAAGCCTCTGATGCAGTTAGAAATTCAGAGCTTGGGGCGCAGATAGAAATAGTATTAAGGTGTGACGTGGACCACTGGGCTGTCTGGGTGTGAATTAGTATACGTTTATAGTGTAAGCCACTTTAAGGAAAAGGTAAACAATGTAAACCTACCAATCAGAGTGCCTTTGTTTCTGTAAACTATGTAGAAGCTTATATAAACTACCATCTTATCTCGAATAAATGGAGAACATTTGATTAACCACATTGGTTCATATCAGTGTTTGTCTTGTCCAGTTTCCCATTTTCCTGAGATTCCCTGGCTTTTGGTGTGCATTTGGGGCTGTGCTCCGTCCTACAGGGGCTGTTGGTAGCAGCACCTGGAGCAACTGGTGGCAACACTTGGTGCGTGTCAGATGTTGTTGCTCCTTCCCGGAATGATTTTTTCACGGAAGGGATTAGCAGCAGCACAGAAACACCAACAGCTACTCAACTTCACAGGACAAAGAGAATCCACCGAAACACTGTCATGTTTTCTTGTGCTTTTGTGTCTTTCTTGCACTCTGAAAGACAAAGAATTGGCCCAAGCCCTGCTATTCAAATCTCCAGCTGCTGTGTGTCTTCCTGTGGCAGCTCACGTGCAAACACAACTGGCTGCCTGCTCAGCTCGGCACTGGACGGCCACAAACAGGGAGGGCCCTGGTGAACATCTCTTTGGTCTGGTGGGGCAGCGAGGGCACAGGAGACAAAGACTGCTCCTCCCGAGTTCATGGGGCAATAGAGAGATTTTATTTCCCACGCCCCCCCTTACACAGGGCATTTGAAAGACCAGGCCTGGAAGCTCTCATTGGTTTGAGCTCCACGCCCCTTCAGGTTCTGGCCCGTGAGGTGCCTGCAGTTTTGGGAGATATTTGATTGGTCAAGACCCCTGTCAATCATGGTAACATCTCACCTTTCTTTATAAAATTCTGTGTATTGTTCTCTGTCACCCATCTGCAAGGGCCCTTTGCAAACATGGTGACAGAGGACAGCGTGCATCTAATTTACACTGGAGCTGCAGCGTTCCCCTCCAGGAACTGTTAGGGGAGAACTCAGGCCACAGGCATAATGATTCTCAGTTACAAATTGAACTTATCTCTAAAAGCAGAAAGCTATTTAACCCTGAGCCCATTTAACCGTCAGAGAAAAATCCAATTTTAAAAAACAACCTTTAAGCACTTGATCCCTTGGAGAAAAACCGAACTCCCAGAAAACAGTCTGTAAACAGAAAAACTGTTTGTAAACATGAGAAATAATTTGTAAACAAATCAAGTCCTTCTATGAACTGTCCATGAGGCAGGTGATCATTTGTAATGCTGTCTGTGGTTTCCAGTGTCCATATTTAAGGCATCTGTATTGTACTGTTGTAGGATTTATTGTAAAACATGAGAACAGACTCAGAGGGGAGGAGGGTGTACCCTCAATCCAACCCCTTTCCCCTTTTTTCTTTGTATAATAAATAGTAATAGGAACAGAACATGGATTTTGAATACTATTAATTTATGCAAAGTTAACTTATATCTTGAAGCAATGCAAGAATAATTGCTAGAATATTAAGAAAATACATATTAATACACATACTAGGACTTCTTTACGAAAATGATTTACTAAAATATGAATATCGATCCAATATCGATATCCAACTGAGACGGACAAAAACTCTCTAAGAGTTTAAATTTAGAAAGTGTATGTTTATTGAGACAGCCGGGCAGTACCTGGGATAATTCCCTAATGCACACTGCAAAAATCACAGGTATTACAAAGCTTTTTTATTTATAGAAGTCTTGAATACACAAAATATGAATGCATATTCATATCTCAGTCACTTCCTCTGCTCTGCTTCATATGCTAATTGGCAGAAAGGCTATTAAGCATGTGTAGTTCTGTTCCCTGAAATGAGTCGGGGGTCCATTTTGGGGAGGGGTCTCCAAAATGAAGAAGTAAAATAAGTCTTCCTCGTTCTGACCTTTCTGCCTTTCCCATGCACACGTGACAAATGAATCCTTGCCGTTTTCCTGTGCTTAATGGATTCCTAAAGTAGGGGAAGTCTGCAACTGTTTTTGTGTCCCTGAAATCTGTTTGTCACATTCTGTTTCTCATTATAAGCACAGCTACCCAAACATAAAGCTGACAAGCAATGAGTTAATAGATCCTGGGTATCTTATCTAAGATCCAGATACTGTTAACTAGGAACAAAGCCTATTTATCTACTTCCACTAAGTCAGCAACATCTAATTTAACTATCATCTTAACTTCCTAAAATTCTTAATTCTTCCAAATAAATGTCTCACCGGGAATGGGGACAGGGAATGGGAATGGGGACAGGGAATGGGGAATGGGAATGGAGACAGGGAATGGGAGTGGTGACAGAGACAGGGAATGGGGACAGGGACCAGGAATGGGGACAGGGAATAGGACTGGGAATGGGGACAGGGACAGGGAATACGGTACAGGGATCGAGAATGGGGTCCGGATTGGTGTGGGAGCAGGACGGGAATGGGACAGGGGGGACATGGGAACAGGCAGGGGCAAGGGGACTATGGAAGGGGAGTAAGGAATGGGGCAGCCACTGCAGGGGGACCGGGCTATGGGATGGGGACACATGGGGACAGTTCCAGGGCAGGGGGTCCTTGACCAGCTGCCCAGAACCTCCACCAGGGTCTCCCAGTGCAACTGGAGCCGCTCAGCCTGGGGTGCCCAAAGCCCTGAGCAACTCCCAGGTCCCTCCCAGGAATCCTCAAGTCCCTCAAACCCAGCATCCCCCACATCCCCTGCAAGACCCGCCCCATGTCCCCATCCTTGTCTTAGCTTTACATCTTTATTTTTACCTGCTTTTTAGAGTTTTGAAAGAGCAAAGAGAAATGAAAAGATAATCCAGGCCAGGGGGGCCAGGAGGATGTGGAGCCCCCAGCCAGGTGTCTTCCCAGCATGGATCAGCAGCACCATGGGTCACCGGGGGTCTGCCCACCGGGGCTCACTGGGGATCATCGAGCACGGATCCTCCTGTGGGGGATGGAGCTGGAGCAGTGCACGGAGCTCTTCCCACACTGGGGCACTCACAGGGCCGCCCTTCGTGGTGCCTCTGCTGGTTTTGGGTCAAGGCTGAGCTGTGTGACGAGCTCTTCCCACACCTGGGACACTCGTAGGGCGTGGGACATCACCAGGAACAGGGCTGGGATGTGCCCTGGTGCCTGGGACATCACCAGGAACAGGGCTGGGATGTTCCCTGGTGCCTGGGACATCACCAGGAGTGGGGCTGGGATGTGCCCTGGTGCCTGGGACATCACCAGGAACAGGGCTGGGATGTGCCCTGGTGCCTGGGACATGACAAGGGGTGGTGCTGGCTGGGGTTTGTTTGGTGCCTGTGAAATCCCAAGGGCAGTGTCACAGCGGGGCAGCTCTCAGTGTCCCCAGCAGGTCACAGTGTCCAGTGCAGCCCGTGCCAGCGGTCACTGCGCACACGGAGCAGGCTGGGCTGGACAGGGGACGGGGCAGAAACACTGCCCCGGGACTGGGGTCTCCCCCTGCCTCTGGGGCCCAGCCCCTGCTGGGAGCGCCTTGGGCAGGGCACGGGGCTGCTGCTGGGCCAGGGGGACAGGCCGTGCCCCCTGTCCCCTGCTGCTGGGCCAGGGGGACAGGCCATGCCCCCTGTCCCTGCTGCTGGGCCAGGGGGACAGGCTGTGCCCCCTGTCCCCTGCTGCTGGGACAGGGGGACAGGCTTTGCCCCCTGTCCCCTGCTGCTGGGCCAGGGGGACAGGCCGTGCCCCCTGTCCCCTGCTGCTGGGCCAGGGGGACAGGCTGTGCCCCCTGACAGCTGCCCAGGCCCATCTGATGCCTGTCCCACATTCCTGTGGCTCCTGTCCCCACCACTCCCCACCACCTTCACTCCCTCCATCCAAGCCCCACTCAACCCCTTCACAGTGACCTCTGGAAAGAAAGAATGAAGGAAAGGAAGTGTTGTCTGTTCACCCTGGATGGATGTCAGGCACCCACCAAAGCTGCTCTCTCACTCCCCTCCAGAGATGGACAGGAGAGAGAAAACAGAATGAAGGCTTCATGGGTTGAGCTAAGGACTGGGACAGATCGCTCAGCAAATGCCATCATGGGCAAAACATTTTCAAAATTGGAGATATTAACGGAAATAATTGCTATCTGGATCAGGGCAGGACAGTGAGAAGTAAAACAAAGCTTTAAAAACACCTTCTGCCCTTCCCTCCCTCCTTCCCAGCTCTACCTCCCCCCCAGTGGGTGCAGGGAGACAGGGAATGGGGGCTCAGGTCAGTTCATCCCCTGTTGTTTCTCCTGCTGCTCGGGGAGAGGAGTCGTTCCCTGCTGTGCCAGGGGTCCCTCCTGGAGACACTTCTCCATGAACTTCTCCACGGTGAGTTCATCCCACGGACAGCAGTTCTCCACAAACTGCTGCAGCGTGGCTCGCTCCTCCATGGGCTCACAGGTCATGGCAGGACCCTGCTCCAGCGTGGGCTCCTCTCCAGGGGTTTGCAGGTCCCTGCCAGCTCCCTGCTCCAGCACAGGTTTCTCACGGGGTCGCAGCCTCCGCTCAGGCATCCCCCTGCTCCGGCACGGGCTCCTGCAGGCGCTGCAGGTGCATCTCTGCCCTCCGTGCCCTCCATGGGCTGCAGGGCCCAGCTGCCTCACCAGGGACTGCCCAGGGAATCTCAGGGCAATCAGCTCCAGCAGCTGGAGCAGCTCCTGCCCCTCCTGCCCTGCCCTGCCCTGCCCTGCCCTGCCCTGCCCTGCCCTGCCCTGCCCTGCCCTGCCCTGGGGGTGTGCAGAGCTGCTCCTCTCACATATCCTCACCCTGCTCCTCCCTGCTCACAGTCACAGCTCCAGGATCACCCATTTTCTTAAATCTCTTATCCCAAAGGCGTTACCACCATTTCTAACTGGGCCAGCCTTGGCCAGCAGCCGGTCTGTCCTGGAGCCGGCTGGAATTGACTCTGTGGGACATGGAGGAGCAGCTGCTCTCACAGAAGGTGCTCCTAGAGCCCCTCTCTTACCAAAACCTGTCCATGCAAACCTGCTATAAGTATGGTAGGGTTTTAATTACCACTAGTAAT
Source organism: Taeniopygia guttata (assembly GCF_048771995.1). Lineage (NCBI taxonomy): Eukaryota > Metazoa > Chordata > Aves > Passeriformes > Estrildidae > Taeniopygia > Taeniopygia guttata. The sequence continues at coordinate 2,850,761 of NC_133056.1, forward strand.
TCTTATTTTTTCTATGAGTTGGAATAATGTAATCAAGTACTGCAGACAGAGAAATATTGGTTAAAGTGTAATGAATATATGAGTGAGGTAGAGACATAAATGCCTGCTTTAAGTACAAAATCTGATGTATTTCCACACCTCTCAGGCATGAGAATGGACTCTCAAAAAAAAAAGAACAAAAAAAACCCCACAAAACAAAACAAAAAAAACCACAAGAAACCAAAATCAAAACCAGATATGATTTCAAGAAAAAAGTAAAATGATATAAAAACTTACTTTTTTAAAAATATTGTCTGGTTATAGCTCTGGGACCACACTCTATGTGGGTTGTTTTATTTTTACTGGCTTTTTGAAACCAAACAAGACAAAGACTTACCAGAACAACAACTCTGTGACACAAAGTATTTGTGTGTGGGTGACAGTAGGAAATGACAAACGACTCCAAGCTCATGCAGGCCAAGGTCTGTCCTTCTGGTATTTCTTTCATCCCCCAGCTGAAACCTCCCTGTCCTTGCAGGTGCCTGGTGGAGGATATCAAATCAAAGACACTTCCACCACCCACTGCCCCACTCCTCCTGCACAGAGGATTTTTCCAAGTGCATCCAACCAGATTGGAGCACCAGGCAGGCTCAGTGATGGCTGTCTGGGGCTCACAGAAAGGCAGCCAGGCTTTGTAAGCCTCAATTAAAACCCAGGGAGGGATTTAGCTCCATTTTAACAACATTCCTTTATCTGATACTCACAGTCTGCATGTCATTAAGTGAATGTGTTTTGGTTTCTGGGGTATGCACACAGTGCAGGCATTGAGAAACTCATCAGTGAGTGTTTCCTACAGGCCACATAATGGGAAAATTGAAATCTGCCTGTACTGAACATGGAACCCCCTGGCAGGATCAAGGAAATTAATTCTAAATCGATGGGGTTAAACACCAAAGAATCTCTCTCTTGTTTGGGCCAGGCTTTTTTCCCCACAAAAAAATCATGCTGCCAGCAGCACCTCTACAACTGGAATATTTATTTCTTTTAAAACACTGACATAGGCTGTCCAGAGTAGCTGTTGATGCACCATTCTTGGAAACAGCCACAGTCAGGTTGGATGAGGCTTTAAAGAACCTGATCTAGTTGATGATGTTCCTGCTCATTCCAGGGCGTTGAAACTAGAGGACCTTTAGTGGTCCCTTCCAACTCAAACAATTCTATGATTTTTATGAAATTTCATAAAAAGGAAAGCCTCATGAGAAGCCTTGTGTTGGCCCAGCTTAAAACGTAAAGGTTGATACAGAGCAGGCTGGAAAGGTTCCCATCTTTCCCTGAAAACCTGTGTATTGCTGCCAGTGAGTAACATGCAGCTTTCAGCTGGTTCCTAAGGAAACAACAGAGGTGTGACCAGCTGGTGGGGAGTGTGGCAGGGCCCCATTGCAGTTTTGGGGTACTGGGGACCAATGGCTCTCAGAGAGCCCCACAGCCCATTGAGGTCCCTGCACACCTTGGTTAAACCCAACTTGAGGACAGCCCTGCTGCTCCAGCTTGTCCTGGAGGGAGAGAGGTCTGGATGCTCCATTCCCATCCTGCTTCTGCAAATGTTGACAAGCACCGTTTCTCTTGATTTTGAACCAAATGCAAAACCTCCCCGGAGACCTCCCCTGCATTTTGACCCTCATTTTTGCTGTCCACACCCTCCTGCACCCACCTCACCCCAGAAGCTGAGCAGGAGCATCATTTTTAACAAGATGCTGCAGATTTGGCAGAGAAATTAATCTCAACAGCAAGTGCTGACCACTTTTTCCTGGTAATTCATTTAAACTGGGAAGTTAATTCTATTCAACTGAGCTGCCCTTCATCACTTAGAGACACAGGCTTTGAACATCCCCGAGTGAAGTGGTTCTGGCACAAACCTTCCTCCTCCTCCTCTATCTACCCTGACCCCCGCATCCCCTAGGGAATGCCACATGCCAGTGCTGTGTGATCCTCCCTCTGGAGGCTGATTAGCCAGAGCTGGAGAGTTCAGGGAGGTGAGAGCATCGGAATCCTCGCGCTGACGTTTGATCGCCGACGGCTGCCCGTGCTCCCAATTAGCCTGCAAACGCTGCCTCCGGCTCACAAATACTTTAAAAAATGAAGTTTGACGAAAAGCCGCCTGCGTTGCCGTTCTTCAACCCTCTCTGCCATATCAAAGCCTTTGAGAATATCTGAGGACAACTTTTATAGCCGAGAAGCGCCCATTGGAGCGCTGGCTCGTTACTGCTGTGGCTGTGCTGCCCACGGAGACGCAGAGCATCCATCAGCCCACTTACCAGGAGCACTCCTGAATACCAGCAAGTGTGTTAGGCTGGGAAGTTACCTCTGAGGGAGCCACCGAAGGGTTTTTCAAGCAGAAAGGTCACCCAGCTCATCAGTTTCTAGGGGAGATGATTAGAGCGGCGCATTTTGGGAGCCGTGGCACCCCGCAGCACGTCCATTCCCTGGCTCTTTGTTCCCCCCTTCGCTCACAGTAATGATCTGCAGCTCATCACAGGGGGCTCAGCGGGGGAGGACAGCAGCAGCACTTATTTTAATAAATAACATTCATGAGCTGGCTTTCCAGGCTGCAGCTTGGTGAGGAATGTGATGAACATTGAGAGGAGAGATTGAGAGAGACACTGGCACAGGGTGCCCAGAGAAGCTGCCCCATCCCTGGAAGTGTCCAAGGCCAGATTGGGCAGGGCTTGGAGGAACCTGGGACAGTGGAAGGTGTCCCTGCCCATGGCAGGGGGTGGAACAAGGTTCTGCAGGACAAGGTTGTGCCTCCTCAATCTTCTCTCTGATAAGTTAACATTCAAAACATCACCCTGAGCAGTGATTCCAGCCTAAGGCCTGCGGTGGGAAGGTCCCAGGTTTCTGGCAGGGCTGGTGTGTTTCTGCACTGAGGAGGTTTTGGGGCAGTTCTGCTCAGTTTCAGTGTATTTTCCAGGACTAGCTGCACTCTGGGCTCTTAGTGACCACAGCAGATGTGCTCCAGCTGCTGCTCAGGCCAAGCTCCCTACAAAGCAGAAATCATCACCAATGTGTTTGCACAATAGTTAGAAAAAACATTGCACTGGGAAAACAAAAGGAATATCTTTAGTTGTTACTTCTGCAATTTAACATGACTGTTAAAAACATCTGATGAAAATAGTGCTAGAAACATTGGCAAGCCTATCTCCCTCCAAAATCAAAATACATCACAGCATTAACTCCACTTTAATGGATGAGCTCAAAAATAAAGGCTGAAGGGGGAGGAAAATTCTGAGAATAACACCTTTCTTTCCCCCCCACCCACCCCCCCCTTTCAAAACAGCTCCTTGTTTCTCCAATACATTTATTTTGCATTATTATTTCTCATGTAACTGTGAAGAAATTAAATACTTGAAAACACAACAAAACATATAAATTAAATCAAATGTTTTGATTAATGCAAACCCACTGGCATTTCTTTTCCTGAATAATTTAAAAATTAAGCTGAGAAAACCAATTCCTTGTCAGAGAAGCCTCTGTAAAAGGGAATGTTTGGTATTTTGCAACACTTCTGTTAAGTGCTGGACTGGTGTCAGCATCTCATTCTTTTCATGCTTAGAACAATTTTAACCCACCCACACTCCAGCTCTGAATTATTTAGGAAAAGATGTGTCTTTCTAGACCTTCTCTGTAGTCCCTCAGCAAAGTGTCTGGTTGTACTCGGCATTTCTTATCTAGGATAAAAATACTGTATTTAAATAACACTGACAGTGTCCACAATATGTGTGTCTTTGAAGCAAAGTTGGGCCATATTTTGTCCTCCATCCCTCACTCTTGTGTCATAAAAATGTAGGGGATTTTTCTTGTATGGAAATAATCTGATCTAGAAAGGAAAATTAATGTAACTTTCATGGGTGACCCTTTCTCTTGTTCAGCAGGCTTTTGTTAGGGAAGACAACTCCTCCTTATAGCTACATTCAAATAGGCAGAAAAAAATCAAGATATCTTTTTCTGAATGTTTTAAGGTGTCATTTTAATGAGTCTGCCTTTCTTAAGTGATGGAAATAAAACATTCACTGTGAGGAAAGAGTAAATATTGTCCCACAGGCAGAATGAGGCAACCAGAGGCAGAGAGAGAGAAGCCACATTGGGTGACACAGGCTGTCTGCAGCTGGATTCCCCATCCCAAAGCCAACATTTCTGCAGTGTGGAACAAGGCTACCTTTCTGACCCATTCTTGGACTCAAATGGAGCCCTGAAGCCTTTGAGCACCATCAGAGTCGTAGAGGTGATTCCATGCACCCACAGTGAGGTTCTCACACAGACTGGATGGGAAGTAACTTGTAGAGTGCAAAAACCGAGCCAAGCTGGGCCCAGTTCCTGCTCAGTTAATGGAGGCAGAGGTTTGGCAGTGTTTGAGCTGTGTTCAGCACGTGGTTTACTTGGGCTGGCTCCCTGGGGGAAATCTATTGAGCAGCAGCTGCTCGGCTCATCTCTCCTGGGAAGGCTGCTCAGGGGCACACACGGAATGGCAGGAGGAGACACCAAATTCTCCACTCCTCAGAGACATTCTGTCTTAAACTTCTGCCTCAGGGCTTTCTGTACGTTCTGGATCTTCTCTGTGATCACGGTGTCACTGAGGTGATCCCCAAACTTCTGCTTCAGCAGCACCCGGATGATTTTGATGCAGTGTTCGTCCATCATGGGCTTGGCCTCCCGGAAGGTGTTGCCCCTGCGCCCTGTGATGGAGTGGCTCTGGATGTAGTCAGAGGTGAAGAGTTTGTAGAGCAGAGTCTTGCAGGCTGTGCTGATTTTCTGGTCAAACCTGATGGTCTCTTTGAGCTGCTCCTTGGTGTAGCCGTTGAAGAGCTCCACCACCTCACACGGCTGTCGGTGGGGCTCCTCCTGGAAGGACAGGGATTCCAGCCTCTGCACCTTCTTCTTCAGAGAGAGGACGTCCTGTTGGAGGTCCAACACCATCCTTTCCAGTTGCTCCATCTTCTCCACCCTGAAAAATTAAAGTCACTTGTGCAAAGGCAAGAAGACACCATGTCCTCACTCTGGATGTCACTCCTCCACCCAAGCAGTGATTAGATGCCTTCTGCCAGCAGGGCAGGACAACTCCTCTGACAGACTATCAGCCCTTCCAGCTATTCCTGGGTGAGGAGTAAGGCAGGAGAGAAAAGTGACATGATCTGGACTTTTCAGTTCTCAGGAATGTTCAGTTTAACCCTCAACTCCCCCTTGGCATGCATACATGGAGACTTTGATGCTCAGTTTTCTTCTTATTTGTAAGGAAAGACATAAAGCCTTTCTTGCAAGTCCCAGGACACATATATGTGTGGTATTAAACAACAGACTTGTGGGAAATGACAATGCAAGAACCATAACTTGAATTTTTTTGGTACCCATTTCTTGGCAAGAAAAACGTCCCTAGCATCATTTTATCACTGGATACTGGCCATCAAAGTAATGAGCAGTAAGACAAGGAACACACAGCCATGTTTTGATTGTTATAGGCAAGAGCTTTGTAGTTTCTGCACTGTTTTAGAGTCTTCTTGCATCTCTAAATCTAAGCCCTACAATCAGAAACACCTGGCTTGATTGCAAAGAGACTCAGCAACTTTGGAGTTTAAAATTGCCCCACTTTGTCACCCATCTGTGATCTCACTGCTCACTTTCGTAGTGAGAAGGAGAACACAGTTAGGAACAAGTGCCTTCTTTTGCTAATTACCTTTCCATCTCACCAGGACTGACATTTTTGTGAGCCCTTTCAAAGCCATCCATCTCTTGCAAAGCATCAATCTTGCGCTCCTCACGGCTGGAAGAAACAAGCAAGTTAAACAGCACTGCCACAAACAGCTTTGTGCTCACATTCAGTTTCATTCCTGAGGAGAATTATCTGGAATTCAAAGCGAAGTCAATTCTGGTTTCATTTGCAACAAGAATGAAACAGACTGAGAGGGAACATGAAGGGTTCTCAATGTGCACAAACTCCTCTGCATCCCCCTGGCACACAGATATGGGGGACCTCCCACTGACCCGCCATGGAATCAGAGCACAGGCTCATTTCTTGCTGTGTGTGCCCACACAAACTTCTGTTATCTTCTGTGCTTTGGGTTTAACCTCCATGAGCATCTACTCAAAGCAAGCACTGCCAGAGAATGGAGACAGTGTGGACAGAAATCAATATGTGTGGTGTGAAACATTCAGGCTCTTTATTGTGCTTTCAGGTGTCACCTGTTCAGACAGATCTGCTGTTGGCACGGGGACAAGATGCCATCTGGCTTCCTCTTCATTGGAAGGGCAACATAATCTGCAGCAAGGGTGAGAGACAAGCTGAAAAATCAGCTGTTGAAAAGGTCCTGAACCCCTCTGTCTCCAGAACATATTATCTAAGCACCCCTGATAGATTGCATGGCAACACCTTATTCCATTTGCATAGCAGTGATCCAGACAGGCTTTCCAGAACTGATCAATGGAGATTTGTTATTAGAAAAAAGTGGCATCTCAAGGGCTTCTGTTCTAAGTGCAAATGATATGGTGGGGGCAAGGCAAGTAGAGCCAAATCATCTCTGGATGCTGCTGTTAGTCAGCAGGTAAATAAGACACTAGCACGTTTTCATAAGTGCATTTAATGGGTGCAGTAGTGGGTGGAAAAATAGGGAAATAGGCAAATCTGAGAAGGTTTGACTAATGGAGACACAGGGCTTTTGGGAATTTCGTTATTCAGGCATTCATTCATTCAGATTGTCTTTTGGCTTGGGGGGAGAGAACTGCTAGCCCAGGAAACAGCTGGTGCCTGACAGAGCAGAGACCATACACTACATACAGGCATCTCCCTTTAGACAGCCCTCCTGGAACAGATCTCCCAGGTGGAAAGGACCAGGAAATGCCATCTCTAACCTCTGTAGCCCTGAGACAAACCCATACAGCCCTGGAGCAAAGCAGAGGTTTTCTGACTGCTCTGCAAGTCCCCATCCCACCCTGTCACTCAGGACCAGGCAGCAGAGCCAGAACCCAAGGTTACCTCTGGCAGCTGGGCCAGCCCTGTCCTCTTCACTCTGGGAAGTCCCTGGCCCTGGCATGGCCATGGTGATGAAGGTGGATGGAGGTGTGAAGGCACTGGCTGGGTGGGGGGGAGCTGCCAGTGAGCAGGGACTCCCTGCCACGCTTCCCAGGACACGCCTGTCCTTGATGGAGGAGCTGCTGGCATCACGGGGCAGGCTGGCCTCAGCCACCCTCAGCAGTGGCTTTGCAGGAGAGTTCCTGTCACTGGGGTATTTCCTGGATGCATTCCCTGAGGTCCATTTTGGAAAGGTTTTCCTGGATTTTTTTGGTGGGGATGGCATCATGCTGTGGACAGCTGGTTCTTCTTCTGAAAGGAAGGGAGATACTCAGGATGAGCAATGGGACAGCAGCGTGTCTGTCTTCCACTCCCACTCAGTGCTTTGTACACTGATTGCAATGATGTGAAATTTTTGATGGGACTACAACATGCTCAGCATCCTCCCACCCAAAAAGCTCCATGGAAGTTGAAAGGTGCAATTTTCAAAAGCCCTTACTCACTTAACTTCTCCAGGAGCTGTCGATCTTCCAGCAGCTTCTTCTCCAAAATACCTTTGTGCTCTGTAGGAAGAGAAGATCTTTCAGAACTAAACTCCTTCTGCTCCTGAGCAGCCCCAGATTGCAAACCCAGGCCAGGGGGGTGTCACTTACCACTTATGCCTTCCACCACACCCCAGCACAGCCCACTGAATCCAGGGCAGCGGGCCAGGACCTGCTCCCCCACAGTGCAGAGGTGGAAGGGCTTGCGGGGCTCCTTGATGTTCTCGATGTCGATAACCCGGCTGCCGTCGGGCCAGTGATGAGCACGTAGAGCTTGGCTGACATCAGGGCTGCCCACCTGGAGCAGAGGGACAGTGTGGCAATGTCACCACAGGGGTCTGGGCTCTCCTGTGGGTGGGAGTGTTCACAAGATGTGCTTTACCCAGGCCAGCACAACCTGCAGATATAAAATACTTGGCCTTACATTTGCTCTACCAGTTATTTCATTTCTCTGTTCCCATTCCCACCTTTCTGAGCTTGCCTTATCCTAAAGCCCTTTGCTAGGAGGCTGTCTTGGGTCTGACTGAGCACAGCACCACATGCCTTCAGTGCATCCAAGTGTCCTTCGCAGTGACAGCCATGGCAGGTCTCACCTGGGATCAGGCAGGGCCAGCCCTCACAGCTGACACTTTGAGCAGATGCTGAACAAGCCACTGAGCAGACACAGGCTGGCTCCTCTGCCCCTGTGAACCATCACAGCTCAAATGACTTCAGTGGATCTCCAGCAGTTTGCTCCAGTGCAGGGCTGTGTCTGTGTGATATCAAGGCAGTGCAGAGAAGAGACTCAAAAAGACCCAGGGGTGTTCCAGGAAATGATTGTTCCCTTGCCTCCACAATTATTTCCCCCAGTAAACATCAAAATGCTTTGATAAGGAGAACAGAAAATTCCCTTCATTTCACCCATGGGGAAACTGAGGCACAGACCAGTGATAGATATGTCTAAGGCAGTCAAGCAACAAAGCTGCAAGGAGCTGGATCCTAAGTCCTGGCCCACGGCTCTGCCCACTGAGCTTTCCCTTTCTGCCCCTGGAGCTGCAGACTTCAACCATCGGAAAAACTGGAGAGCCGGGCTGGTGGTGATTTCCAAAATCTCCCATGCCAGAGGAGCAGCTGAGGAGCCGAGGGCTGCTGAGCTCAGGAGCAGTTTCTTCCCAGCTCCTAAGGGCCCAGGCAGCATCACCCCAGTCCTGCCTGCTCTGCTCGGCAGCAGCATTTGGCAGAAGAGTTCTGGGGACAAGGCTGGGCCCATGTGCTGTGGCCAGTGAAGAATGGCCACAGTGTCCAAAGAAAATGGGAGGAAGCTGGGGTAGGCAGAGGAGAGTTGGAGCTGGCAGAAAGGGCAGCTAGGACCCAATTTATTCCAGTTTCTTGTTTTCTCTCCACACCCCCATTAAAGTCCTGCCTGGATTTGATTCCTCTCACTTGGAAGGTTCAAGTTCACCCTGGAGAACTTTCTCTTTCCCTATCTCAGCCACCATCAGTTGCAGCAAAGCTCCCTGCAGGAACTGTAACTCTCCCCAGACCTGTCAGTCTGCCCTGCTGGCACAGTCTCACACCTGGTTTTCTCCAGCCCTTTTCTCCTGACTGATACACAACCTGGCATTGATTTTTTTTTATCAGGAAGCACCATATACAAATGATCTGTGTGCCTGTCTCCCTACATCCTTCCCCGAAACAGGCAGCTGCCCCCAGCCCTCTCCCAAACGCAGGGAAGGCTACAGAGCAGAAACTGGGATAAATGCATAGCTGAGCCCTCTCCCTCTCAGAAACAGAGCTCACATTCCAGACAGCAAACAATCCCAGCCCAAACAGCTCTCTAGGGGATTTTCTTTTAACATTTAAAGAAAACACAGTGATCTTCCTTCCCCAAACCAGTTGTTCATTTACCCTTAGGAAAGCAACAAAACTACACAAACACAAAAACAGAGAGAGAAAAAAGAGAGATCACAATCCTGATAGCAACAGAGCTGCTCCTTGCCTGGTTAGCACTGCTCCAGGTGTTGAGTCTTGCAAGATGTCTCCTGTCTCTCCAGGTCTCTGCTGCCTGTTCCAGCAGAGGAGGTGACCGGACACTTCCTTGCCTTGTGCTTGTCCCTTCACCACAGGTCCTTGTCAGGTCTCCTTTGTCTGGCTTGGAAAGCTCCCACCTGCTGTCCCCACTGCAAAGGAAAGAAAGAGCTTTTGCATTCTTTGGTCCTGGTTGTTTTGTTTCAGCACTATTATTCCTGTTCTTTTCCCATATACATATATTATTTTTTTCCTTAGCTTGTTTCAGGTCTGTTTCTTACAGGGAGAGAAAGCAGAAGAGAAGGGAAAAAGCCTTGGGTTTTTTGGAGCATGAATAAACCTTGCATTTCCATGAGTTATTCATGAATAATTCATGAAAATGCATGATTAATTCAGGTTCATGAATTATTCAGGAATAATTCTTGAACATTCCTGGTTAATTCATGCTCACACAAGGAGTGACTCAGGCTCTAGGGCTTGGAGAACTCCTTTCTCCCTGAGACAGGAGAAGAGAGGCTTAGAGAAGCTGCACTGGGCACTTGCTGTTTACTGCCTCTGAGAAGAGAACATATTTTGGGCCCTTTTTGTAAAAAGAACTTGAAAAAAATTGAAATGCCTGCAGCCTCCTGCCCACGGAGGAATAACACAGAACCAAAAGAAAAAAAAAATTAAAAAGAGAGAAAGAAATTGGACTTGCTCATGGAGGAAAGCCTGGCAGCAAGTTTTATCCCCTTTCAAAGCATCTTTCTACCCCATCTCCCTGGTTAGGATACAGCTCACTGCTTCAGTTTTTATCTGCTGTGCAGAAAAAAAGGACCATCCCCATAGGTTTGTGCTTGAGGAGTCAAAGGGAATTCCCATGCCTTGTGCCCATCTGTCCCTCTCTGTGTGTGTGTGTGTGTGCACAGAGTCTTCTCCCAGGTAACAACCAACAGGACAAGAGGAAACAGCCTCAAGTTGCACCAGTGGAAGCTTAGACTGGATATTAAGAAAATTTCCTCACCAAAGAGCAGTCCAGCAGTGGCACAGACTGCCCAGGGCACTGGAGTCACCATCTCTGGAGGCATTTAAAGGAGGTGTGGATGTGGCACCTGGGGACATGGTTCAGTGGTGAGCTTGGCACTGCTGAGGGGAGGGCTGGACTCCATGAACTTTGAGAGCTTTTCCAAGCTAAACAATTATTGCAAAGCTCCCTGACTCAGTGTCCCAGCCAGGGTGAGCACTGCTTGTGGCCCTGGGCTCAGCATGGCAGGCCTGGTGCTCACACAACTGCAGACTTCAAGCTGGCCATGCACAGCTCCGTGTTTCTCCCAAAAATATCACTGCTGCAGCACCTGGGGTTCCCCAGTGCTGGCCTTGTTATCCCTACTGCATGGAGGATCGCATGGCATGGCAAAGGATGGATCCCATGTGGCATCCAACCTGCCCTGATCCAGGCTGGGCACCAGCAGGGGAAGGTGCAGTGCAATGTGTCTGCACAACCTAACCAGCCATCCTACCCCAGCCGCTGCATGAGATGGAAAAGCAGGTGGGGAGTGACTCCAAACAGCGCTGTCTGATTTATCTTAGCCAAAACCAGCACTGGGGGTTGTTGGGAGAAAGGGAGAATTCACATGTTCAGTGACACATTGGAAGGACCCTGATCAGATTCACAGAGTAAGGAGAAATTCTGCATCCCTGATTTGCAGTATTTTCTGCTAAAACACACACCTGTCAGCCCAGGTAAAAGCAGATGTTCAATAGAGAGCTGGGTGGGATTAGGTAACAAGCAGATAGGAATAGGGAAGCAGCAGTATGTGACTTCTGTGTAGTTCTGAATGATGTTGTTCAAGACTGAGCTGCATAGTAATAAGAAATGGAAAAGCAATGATGGGAAAATTAATAGACGTACACAACAATGGAGATGAGATTGGATTTGAGGCAGGACTTGGTTCCAATCAAATCTTTCTGGCAAGAGGCCTGGCTTCAAATCGCATTGTTTGCTTTCCTTTGAAGAACAACAATAGCCAAAATATGACAGATGAATATTCCTGGGGTAGAGGTTGGTAATTCAACTGCAAACCTCAGGAGAGGAAGGATTGCAGGAACCACAAGAGGAAGACAAATTGTAGTCTCATCAAACAACAGAAAAGTCCAGGGCCTGTGTATAAATATACAGCGCTTGTGTTGAATTCTTCCAGGAAAATGCAAGTCTGAAGTGAATCCCAGGTGTTTGACTTCATGAAAATTAGCAAGCCCTGATTCGATTTCCTTCCCAGTCGGTGAATACGAAATCCCTGGGCAGATGCCTCAGTTCCAGGTGTAGGTAGAGTTACTGTATCCAGGAACCTCTCTCTCCTCTGCATCTCCCATTTTTCTGAAAACAAGTCCACACAGTGGCCCCAGCGGCAGCACGTGTCACCCTCTGATCTTCACTCGCTGAGATTTAGATTTCAGCCCCACTGAAGAACAACAAAGGCTCCTTTGTGCCCACACCCAGAGACAGAGCCCAGAACTGATGTTGGAAGGGATTTAAAGGGCAAACACAGCTGGCTCTAATCCCCCTTCTCACTTAACCTCGGCAATGTAGCTCTTCTTTTGGCCAAGTTCAGCAGCCCACTCATAGAATCCTAGCATGGTTTGGCTTAGGAAGGAACTAATGACCATCTCATTCCATGCCCCCTGCCTTCCACTATGCCAGGTTGCTCCAAGCCCTGTCCAATTGGTCTGGAACACCTCCAGGCATGGAGCTGCCACAGCTTCTCTGGTCAGTCTGTTCCAGGCTCTTTCCAATCTCACAGAAAAGAATTTCTTCCCACTCTCCTTCTAAACCTGTCCTTTGTCAGGCTGAACCCATTCCCCCTTGTTCTCTCCCTCCAGAGCCTTTTCCAAAGTTCCTCTCAAGGTTTCCTCAAGCACCTTCAGGCATTGGAAGGAGCTCAAAGGTCTCCCTGGAGTGGCTCCAGCAGCTCCACATCCTTCACCAATTCCAGAAACCAACCAGAGTTCAATAAATAAGAGACAAGAACTAGGTGGTTCAATAATGGTTACCAACACACGGAAATGACACAGGAACCCTCAAGCCCTGTGCTTCTCTGAGACCAGCTCTGCATTCCTCCCACGCTGAGGGAGGGCATCAGCAGGAGGGATCAGCACTGCCAGGGCAAAAGGTGGCCTCTTTTCATGGCCCTTGAAACTGGACATGTGAAATGAGGTACACAAAGCCAAAGGCCAGGTGGACCTGTCATCTCTGAATGGCTCTTTACAGTCTTCCCAGGAACATGAATGACAGTCACTGTTTTGCCAGGGAAACAGCATCTGTTGGGAATGTGGTGCAGAAAATGTGCTTTCTGCTCCTCTCAGAGCCAAAATTCCTACCCATTCTTGTAAGTCCCTCTAAGAAAAGGACCCTGTTCAGCTGAGTGACAGTGAAGCAAAAAAGCAACCCAGGAATGCATTTTCCTGCTCACAATACCCTCCATTCACATGGGTGACTTCGCACTGGCACACAGGAGAAGGGAAGGAACCCAAACACATCATTGTACATAAAATCAGATGTGTTGAGGGATGAACACATCTCACAGGGATATGGAAACCTCCCCTGAAAACCCAGTCAGGGAGAGCCTGAGCTCTTTTGTGGCTCTAGGCAGGAAGATGCTCAGGATCTCCCAGAGAGGCTCAGCAGGCAGTAGGATTGTGCCTGGATCTCGCTCTGGAAAGGCCAGTGGCTCAACTGAGAGCTGCGGGAATGATTTATAATGCACTGAGAGGGGCCACAGTCCTGCAAGGGTCTTTCATCAGGAGCAAAGAGCAGCCTGGAGGGTGGGGAATGCTGGATCTGTACCACTGTGTGCTCATCCTTCACCTGAATGGGGAGCTGCCCCCAAAGTTGCTATGTATCACTTTTATGGTTCTCCTGTTGGGTATATTTTGGAGCAGCTGTTTTCTGTGGCTTTTCATGGTGGGAAGCAGCCATTTGCCTGCTGTGATATCCTCACAACTAATACAAACTCCTCATTCCCTTTGGTTTTATTTGGGTTTTTTTAATCCATTGGTTTGATTGGTTTGTGTGGGTTTGTTTTTTGGGTTTTTGTCTGTTTTTGTTTGAGTTTTTTGTTTGCTTTTTTATAAGACTCAGGTGAAGATGGCATAGCAAAACTCAAGAAAATGTACACCAGGCTTGACTTTCCAGAAATTGCTTTTGGCTGGCTTTAACTTCATCCTCAGGCTCAGGATAACTAGTACATTTGCAGATTTTCCTCTGCAACATCAGCTTGCCCAGACTTTGTTCCGTGTTTCACAAATGGAGAAGAAAATGGATATTGTGCCAAGCTGCATTTCAACCTGCATCAGCATGATAGAAAAGAAGAAAAAAAAAAAGAAAATATTCACCAGTTAGAGCAGAACCAGTGTCCCACCATCTTCCCCTCCACTGTTATTAATTTTGTACATTTAGAGGCAAACCTGGGCCTAAAGCTTCCATCGCTCAGTTCCTGATGCAGGACTGCAAGGGTCCCACAAGAAAGGCTGGGACAGAGTTTTCAGAGTGTTCAACAGGGCCTGTGGCAACAGCACAAGGGGCGATGGCTTTCAGCTGCAGGAGGCTGATTGAGGTTGGATCTCAGGCAGCTGCTCTTTTCCACTGAGGCTGCTGAGGCACTGGCCCAGGCTGTGGATGCCCCATCCTTGGGAACAGGGCTCTGAGCACCATGGTCTGGGGGAACGTTGCTAAGCATGGAACCAAACGCTCTCTAGCTCAACTGTCATGTCACAATCCATGTCCCACCTGGAACTGCCAGCAGCCAGCAAGCAGCACAACACAACTGTTGGCCCTGGGGTCAGCACACCCTGCACGCTGCTCCTGCCCGCTCCTGCCACCCTTCTTGTTCCTGCCCCCGGATACCCCCATCATCAGTTTCCATAGCTGCTGAAGGCCTGGATTGTGTCATCCATCCCTGCAGGATGTTCACATTTGTCCTGAGAAAGGTACGGTGCCATTCCATGGAGGTGGATCCCCCCAGCTGCCCGGGTGGGCTGGAGTTCTGGGGGGATGGGGTGGGACAGGGACCCCACTCTGAGGTTTTGCCACCTCTGCAGGCTGTCGCAGACAGAGAGGAAGAGATGGAGGTGGACACACAGATTGATATGGAGGAGGAGATGGAAGTGGATGGAGAACACACTGAAGGGGAAGAGATGGAGGTGGATGTTGAAGAGGATATGGATGTGGAAATGGAAGAGTACACTGAGGACATGGACATTGATGGAAAAGATGAAGAGGAGGCCATGGTCCTGGGATGAAGACCGATGCCAGCAGCAGGACAGGTACGTGGTCCCCACAGGCAGAGTGGGTTCCCTGCAGCCAGGCTGGGGCTGGGCTGGGTGGTCCCTGCTCCGGCCACACAAGCCCCATCCCAGTGCCTGGGGCCCAGCCCCCAGACCCAGCCAGCCTCAGCTCTGGCAGCAGAGTCCCACTGTGCCAGCCTGGGGACACACGGAAGAGCCCTCTGTGCCTGACTGGAGTGACCATGGCACCTGCTTTTCTTCCAGGACTGATGGAGATCCCGCACAGAGATGGCACCCTTTTTTACATAGTTTTAGAGTTTGTTGTTGCCTTTAGGATATAGGTTTTAGGGATTAGTTTTGTCTTCTGTAAATACGTTTCCAATATTGTTGTTAGATATGTTCTTAGGTATATACGTTCAATAAATTGTTGTTATTACAAATATTCTTACAAAAGTCAATGTGTTCTGTGTTTTCATTGCTATTCTTCTGTAAATAAACAACCCTGATTTTTCACACCCCAGTTCTCTTTCCATTTGCTTCAGGCACAGGCAGCATTGGCAAAGTTGTGTTTTCCGCTTGCTCCAGGTTCCCAGGGCGGGAGGTTCATGGGGGAGCTGGCACAGCCACCCCAGGAGTGGGGGTACCTGCACAGAGGGGTCCCACTGACAGAGGTCACTGTCTCCTTGCAGTCTCTCTGGACACACTTGGGAGCTGCAGGGGCAAATCCCAGCGTGCCCGGTCCTGTGGGATCCCATGTTGGGACTCAATGTCCCAGCCAGGGTGAGCACTGCTTGTGGCCCTGGGCTCAGCATGGCAGGCCTGGTGCTCACACCACTGCAGACTTCAAGCTGGCCATGCACAGCTCCGTGTTTCTCCCAAAAATATCACTGCTGCAGCACCTGGGGTTCCCCAGTGCTGGCCTTGTTATCCCTACTGCATGGAGGATCGCATGGCATGGCAAAGGATGGATCCCATGTGGCATCCAACCTGCCCTGATCCAGGCTGGGCACCAGCAGGGGAAGGTGAAGTGCAATGTCTGCACTGCAGTGTTTTACTTATTAAAAGCCCCCCTGAAAGGGATCCCAGCACATTCTCTCGCTAGGGGAGGAAATAACACAGCAAGAAAAGGCTGATGTGGAAAATTAATTTCATCACATCCCAGGGGCTCACCACCTCTTTCCACACCACTCCTGGATGGAAAGCTGCTGCAGGGACCTGAGGTCCGTGCTGGGGAGCAGCAAATCCGAGTGTTGAGCAGGCAGGGTGCCAGCAGCTGCTCCTGCTCCTCCTCTGAGTCACTGCCCCCTTACCTTGGCGAGCAGAGCCAGGAGCACCTGAGAGCAGCTCCAGCACCCCAGAACGTCTTGTTTCCTGTTACTCCAGCAGCACTCTCTGATTACACATTCTCCCCCTGCTGCTAATTAATTAAATAAAATCAGGAGCACATTAGCAGATGCAGAAGGGACTCACCCGTTGGCACACGCTGCCTCTGACCCCCTCCACAGCAGCCCTGAGGAACAGAACTCTTTTTCCTCAGCATTTCAGGGCTGGCGTTCCCCCTCTCCCAATTTTTGCCCTGTTTCTGGCAGAAGGCACCAAAAAGAAGTTACTTGCATAAGGAGGGAATGTGTTTTGGGCTGATTTTGGACAAAAAGCTTGGTCAGGCCTCATCCCTCTCCCTGAGGCCTTGGGCTGCCACACTCTGGGTGGGAGTTTCTGCAGCAGCACCTGATCCTCTGCCAAAGAGCATTAAAAGCTGATTTCATCTCACAGCACTAATTACTTCTCACAGGGCCTTTGATGCTGCTGAATAACTCATTAAATTCCCTCTGGCCTGCCACAGCTTTGGCTGAGGGCACAGGGCCCTTGCAGGCCCGGGTGCCTCATGAAAGCCACCTCAGTGCCACCACACAGGCAGCGTGTGGCAGGGCAGGCTCATCCAGGACACCATCCACAGGGTGCAAAGAGAATGGAAAGCTCTGTCAAACATGCTGTAAAATCAGTCAGAGAAATTGTCCTTGACCAGCTGTCTCTCCAGGCCCTGCTTCCAGGGCTGGCACCAGCAAATGGGCCCTTGTTTGAATAGATCTGTCAAAGCCCACAGGAGCAATTCCCATCCCAGCCCTGCCTACTCAAAGTGGCATCATTTTGGTACCTGACTACTTCAAAGGTGAAAGCATATTCTCTCTAATTTGCTAAATTGACAAATTTACTCCTCTCAGGAGACAGTCTCATTTCCATCTTCTACCTCTTTAGCTTTGTACACTCAGTCTATAACATGAAAAGATTTTACCTTAATTTCTTCTCCAGGAAAGAAGTCATTGATCTTTTATTTGTGGCACTTTAATTTGGCATGTTGACTACAAAAATCCACTGCTCATCACATCGAAGGCTGATCCAGTATTGCCAGTTACTCCAGCACTGGAAATCTATAGTGGGATGGGTGGAAGGAACAGGGTCAAAATGAATGGGTCTTCTCAGAGGAAGAAGCAGAATCCGAGAAGACAGCACAGCTTTAAATTAGGATATCTGCTGTGCATGGCAAGAAAAAACACAAGCCATTCCTCATCCTGTCTCTGGATGTGATTCAACCCACTTGCCCCCAGCTCTGGAAGTGTGGTGCAGAGTCTGGTCCTCACTCCCCTGGCAAATGACAGGGCTGGGCTGATCTCAGCCTGGAATCCCTGCTGATTGACAGCAAGGACTCCGACAAGATAAGTTTTGCTCTTCATCCTTCCCACTCTCCAGGTATTTCTCTAGGAAATTCCACTCTCTAGTGTGGATAAAGCAGTAGAGATGGAAGGTTCTGTGTGCCCCAAAAGTCATCAGCCTCTTCATCCCACAGCTCTCCCACTCACAGCCGTCAGTTCTGTGCAGAGCAGGCACAAACTGGTCACTACTGGCACTGCCTGTGGTCTGAGCTGGGAACTGTGCATCACCATCAAGCTTCAAGTGCTTTCTAGTGGGAAGTGTTTTACCCAGTTCCCTACAGATTCTGGTTCTGGGTCAATCCCACAGCAGCTCAGGGGAGTGTTTAGGTCAACAGGGTCTCCCAAGGCTGCAGCTGGAGCTTGGGGCTTCCTTCCAAACCACAGCACAGTAAAAATATGTACTAAGGTTACAATGAAAAATCCTCTGCTGAGCCTTCATAGTATCTGTCAACTCCTAATTCTGATTGTAAAATGCTATTTAGGAAGATCAGACTGATCAAAATCAGGACTTTTTTTGTGGATTTTTGTAAAATTGCTTTTTGAAGCTTTAAGATGGAGGGAATTTCACCAATGTCATTATTCCTCTTACAAGATTTTCAGCAACCTGTTATTTTGACTTTCCACTCTTATGTCCTGCCAACTTTTACCTGCCCAGAGCCACTTGTTTTGCTGACAGCTGCCATGCCCATGGGCCATTTGCTGGGCATCACCTGCATGAGGCCTCAGGAGCTCACTGAGGAAAACTCACTCCTTCATATTCTTTGCAGAGCCAGGGAAGATCTTGCTTGCTCAGTTGGGCAGTGGAAGAGTTTTCTGTTCAAACCTACTCTGTGTAGCATCACTGATGTATTTTTGACTCAGAGAAATCTGTTTATTTTCTGCTCTTAAATAAGGAGTGAGCAGCTCCATGAGTACCACCACCACGGCAGAGGAAACACAAACAGGCTGTTCCTCAAACAGCATCTCTGAAGGGATTGTGCTCTGCTTTTCAGATGAGATTAAGAGCTCAATTACAGTAGAGAAAGAAGCTTTCACTAAATCACACATAGAACATAATAAGGACAAATTACAAAGCTTCAGAAGCAAATCTGTGTCAGACTGCTGGCTAAGGAGGTCTTCCGTGGTTTCTCCTGCCCTTCTGAAGAAATGAGTCCTGCACACCTCATCTCACCATGCTTTTGAGGAAGCTCACAACCAGAATCCTATGAGGCATCCAATTCTTTGAAAGGTATAAGCAACTACCCCCTCATGATTGTAATGAGTGGGGTGAAGCCTCGGGTTAGTGCTGATGTGCACAGGTTAGAAGTGCAATAGTTTGTTCTGCTAGCCCAGGAAAAGCCCAGAAGCTCAGTGTTGTCTCAGTCCCATATTGATAAGAGGAGATGATGTGGAGTTTAAAGAATTTTAAGGCCCAGCAGCTAAGGGATGAATCAACTACCCAAAACCAGACCCTGGACATAACTGTTTAATTCCAGCATTCCTGCCATGCTCTCCTGTCTCCATGCAAAAGCCTCCACCAAGAAACCTGCAGATAAGGAGGTAAGGAAAGAACAAGATTCAAGCCCCTCACACGGAGGAGAGAGTTCAGAGACCTTCCAGCCAGAGGGATCCCTCCCTGAGCAGCCAGGCTGCCCAAACTTTCAAAATCAAAGATCCAGTGTGCAAATCCCAGGCACACGAACCACAGGCAGAAATACCCATTGGCCTCTGGATTTTCAGGTGACTGTACAAGTGTGAACCTGGAGCTGAGGGATTGGATGTTTTTCCCTCCCAGGAAACCCAAGGCACTGCATGGCAGAGCTCAAGGTGGAGAGCAATTGGTTACACAGCTGCCCAGAATCCTGCACCTGGGAAAGGGGAAGTCCAGGTTCAGTCACAGAGTTGTCACCACTTGGTTTTTCTTCCCTTGTTATTCTGCTCTCCTGGAATATATTATGGTTAATTAAAGGCACTTAGCTAATTGGATTGTAAGCAGGTGCTGGTTAAAAAAAACAAGCCACTGTTCCCCTTTGAAATGCCAGACAGGAGATTCATTAAAATTCCCTTTGAAAAGACATCCCCAAACTCCCTGATCTGTTGATGAAAACAGTCAAGGAAAAGTTAAGGAAAAAAGAACAAACACTGTTTTTCAGGAGGTTTCACAACTCAGGCAACTGCAACCCCCATCAAGTATTAGGATTGAGGATTGGCATTCCCACACCAGGAAACCTTTCAAAGACTCATAAACTTTCACTGAAAAGCAGTTCCAGGATGCACAGAGTTGAACAACAATCCCATGAAGACTGAATATTTCCATCAAGGCCGGGATGAGATGAGCAGGAGAGGATGACTGGGGCTCTTCAAAAGCCAGACCTCAGAGCTGAGGCAGGATTTAGTCCTGATATCCCTCTAGTTATCCAGAAAAGGATCAGGACATGGGAGGCAGCTCAGAAAGCCAGAGTGCTCAAAACAGCAGCATGTACAGAGAAGGAAGAAGAGGAAATACAGCTGGATACTTCCTAATGCTCTTCTTTGGACTGACCTGGTGTCTGGTGCAGTGAGTCACAGAAAACTTGCTCAAGACATGGGTGCCAGAACTGAAAATGCTCACTGATAAGCAACAGAAAAAATTAAGAGCATATAGAAGTGACAGTAGTCACAAGGACCTGGAGAAGAAAGAACCCCAAAAGGCCAGACAGGATGTAATATCATGCATAATGAGAGTAAAATACATGTTGCTATTCATCATGTATCCAAAGAATTACAGAATAGTTTGGCTTGAAAGGGACCTTTAAAGGTCATCTGGAAGGACAGAGGAGAGATAGCAAGAGAAAAACAGTATCTAAACTGCCAGGGGAAACTGTATTGAAAGCAGCCAAAGATTAGAGCCAAAAAACCAAGATCTTATCTTTGAACTAAAGACTTATCAATAACTAATGCTGTCTGCCACTGGGGGACACACTAAACCAGAATCCCTCCATGCCAGTTTTCCCATGCTGTGCTATCAGAGCTCTCCCTGCTCCCCAGCCCCTGCAAGAACTGGACTTTTTGATGTGACCCCATCATGGCAGCAGCCCACATGAAACTCCACCTCAGAGAAGAGCAGCACCACTTCTCCAAAATAAGGAAGTTTTTACCCAAACATCAAGCAACACTAAACTTCTCTGGGAAGCACTGGGTGCAGGATAATTAGGGACAGAAAAGGGATGTGTCTGTGGAGCAGAGAGCTGGTTTAAATTCTCATTAGGTTGTTAACAGCTGGTTTCATTAGTCTGCCTACAGACAATCATAATTACTTAGTGGCTACTGCAGGGTGAAATGCCATTTCAATTTATTAACATTCTCAGAGCTGGAAACCTGTCAGTGAAATTATTTTTAAAGTAGTTTGTAAAGCTTGTCTGTTCTCGAAGAACTGTCAGACTGATAGACCGGGGTGTGACATTTATGCCCCAATAAAAGGAAGTTTGAATGCAGTTTAATAGTGCTTGAAATGTTCTGCTCTGAGAAACTCTCCCCAAAGTCCAGGTGGACCTTTCTCCATTGGAACTCATAGAAATTAGCAGAAGCTGTAACTTTGGCATTACTTTTACAGGAGCATTTATAGCCCAGGGGTCAAGACCAAAGCCATAAAATGCTGCTCAAGCCCTGAGCTTTCTCAGACCAGAGGTAAACTTGTATCTAAAGGTCTGTCTGGAGCCCAGGACTACTACCTTTGCTCAGTAGAATTCTGTTACAAAGCTTAGCCTGCAATGAAGGTAGATTTTTATCTTAGCTTAGTTAAATATTCCCCCTAAACCAGGATAAATTATAATTTCCCCACTATCATTCATTATTTGTCCACTCCTAATTACTCTTTCTTCTTGCCCTAAGCACCATCCTTATTCATACAATAGGTTTGATGGTTCCCATTAAATTTATTATTCTACAGACATATGTTGGATTAAAGTTTACCCGAATGAGAACTTCGTCCAGCTCCTGCCAGAACTAATGGAGAAGATATTTCAGTTTATTCAAAGCAGTTGTTATATCAGAAAGAGGATCGTGCTTAAATTAGAAGAAAAGTTCTGCCAGAAAGAGTGTTCCTTTGCTTCCCCCAAATATCCACTAAAAGCCCTCAGTCAGGTAAGAGCTTTTTAAATAATTTCCAGTATTCACTACACGGCCAATTATTAAGAGAGTTCTGACCCTGCAGTGCAGTTAATGACCATCTCTGACATATTTCTTACATGTAGTTTTTTCCCACATTTCCTTCAACAGTAACTGACCAGGTGCCTTGCCCTTTTTATCTCCTGTTTAACCCATTTACTCTCATCCTCCATGGCACAGCAGAAGATGTTTCCAGCCTGCACCAGCCACTATTTCACAATTCACCCATAAAATCCCAATCTTTTACACTTCCACCTCTTCATCTTCCCATCCACGGAGGGGAGCCAAGGTCAGCCAGATGCAAACGAGGTGTTTGAAGCTGAGCTGTGATGAGGCAGTGATTGCTTGATGAGCACAGGAGGAGGAAAGGTCTTGGCTGTGCCTTGGTTCTTAAATCATCCTCACTTGTGCAGGGAAATTAAGGGCAGAGCAGTGATGCTCCTCTGACCACTTTCCCCATAGCATTTTTCCTGTCACAAAGTCAAAGGCAGGCAACTCACACATATTCTTTTACTCTGACTCCTGCTGGGATAGGGAAAAAATAGGATAATAGGGGAAAATACCATTATTAGGGATTTTCATTGTGTGAGCTCAGGATTCCCCACGCTTTTGCAAAGGGGGAATGTTCATCAGGCAAAGGCTATGAGAAGGAGCTTCAAATGTCCAAAATCCCAGTAAAAATACTTTTTGCTATGGAACCCTTCACCAAAGCTGGTCCCACTTCAGGCCCTTTATACATCCATTTCCTGATGTGCATCTCCCAGTGGGGTGTTCCCAATGCTCCAGGAACCCAACACAAACCTTACAGCCCCACACAAACACACCCCAAGGAGCTGCACCCTTCCCTCCAAAACTGGGTACCTGTCACAGCCACCTCTGTGCTGATCTGAGCCTGTTTCTCCCCAAAACAAGGTGCTCAGTTTATCCTCAAAAAAGATAAAGGCCAAGATAAAATAGAAAGGATTTCAACCTTGAAAAGATTGACAACAGCATCCTTGTCTTCTCCAAAAAAGCCATCATTTCACAACTGTAATCTCCACACTGAGACTTTATTCCCTTAAAGTGCCCAAGTACACAGGCAGGATCCAGGAAGGCACTGAAGTGAGTCAAGTTTAACCCCAACGAGCTCTCAGCTCCCTGTGAAAGCTCAGACAAGCAGTAGAGAAAGAATTAATGCTCCCATTTCTGGCATCTAACAGCCACAGGGCAAGTGAAAAGTTCATTTTAGAGAATGAAGGAAAAGCACTAAGTAATAAAAGGTGAGAAAAATCCATCGCTCCAACAGGTTAATGAAGGAAAAGCACTTGAAGAAAAAGAGGTAGATGGAGGACAAAAAAAAAAAAACCACAATTGAGAGTGTCCATGACACCCAGAGCCAAAGCAAGCCCAGGGGATCAGGAAAGAGGTAAGCACGAGCTCCAAACAACAGCAGAAATGTA
Source organism: Taeniopygia guttata (assembly GCF_048771995.1). NCBI lineage: Eukaryota > Metazoa > Chordata > Aves > Passeriformes > Estrildidae > Taeniopygia > Taeniopygia guttata. The sequence continues at coordinate 2,873,886 of NC_133056.1, forward strand.
GGGAGAGCTCTGGAGGGAACAAAAGAAAGAGGCAGCCTGAAGAAAGGAAGAACTGCCTCACCACAAAGTGTTTTGGGTTTTTTTATTAAGCGTCTCTTATATCACGTGGTAGAAATTCAGAAAAATTAAGGTCAGGAGAGGCATGGTTTATTTGGTACATTCCTGCATAGCAGACAAGATATATCCTTGTGCAAATTATTCCCTGCAGCACTCACATCTTTAATTGCTGCTTTTCCCCCTCCTGGGGAAGCAGGGTTGCTTTATTTACTCCAAGAAATATTTTCTCCCTCCTCCTTGGCAAAGAACAAGCTCCCATCTTGGCAAGTGCTCACTGGTTTACTAAATGCTCATCACACCCATGCTAAGGAGAGTGGAGCTGGTTAATTTATCACTTGCTACAGTGATTAACTTGCCCAGCTGCCAGGTTCAAGAGCCCCAGAGTGCCTCAGGTTAGAGAGGATCACAGAAGGAAAAGCTCCATTGAATTAAGCTGCTGCCACACTGGCCCTCTTTGCCTGTCAAACACATTCAGCTGCTCTGGCCCTGCCCTGTGAAAATCCCCCTTAAAATACAAGTGAAAATCCCTCATCACCTGTGAGGAAGCACAGTTGGGTTCTGCTCAGGGCATTTCAAACTACGTGAGGTATTTGTGACCTCCCCTTGCAAAGGCAGCATCTCAGGAAAAGCAAAAGTTTCTTTTCCTGCACTCACCATACTCAGGACACCTTCCCCTAGACCAGGTTGCTCCAAGCCCCATCCAACCTGGCCTCGAACACTTCCAAGGGTGACACAACCACAGATTCTCTGGAGCCTGTTTTGCTCCTCGCCCCAACTTAGCAGCCTCAGAGATCAATTTCTATCAAATATCTACATTTTTCTAGGAAAGAAAGATGGCAAACCTTGTTTGCATCTGACTTTGCAAAATCAACACGAGAACTTCGGACAGACTTTTCTTATTTTTCCCCATTTGGTGGAACATTTTCATTCTGTTGTTGTTTGGAGCAGTATTTTAATATATCTGGCTGAGGCTGCTTAAAATAGTACATCTTAAAGAAGAGACTTGTGTGAGGGGTGGAAAACTGAGCTCTTGCACATCCAGTGCTTCTGTTGTTGGAAGATTTAAATCCCACCTCTCTGGTGGGAAGAAATAGCTGCTACTAATCCATTTTCTCAAGGGTTATGCATCAAGCTGGCACTATTTTAAGACTTAAAAAAAAAAAGCCAACTTAAAAAAAACCTCTGCTCCTCTCCATTTTCTCTGTTCCGTAGTTTATGACAGAAGAAAGGAGTGAAAGATTGTTTTGGGAAAAATGTTTTCATGAGTCTAAAAATAATATTAAAACTGCGCTGCCACACTCTCAGCTGTTAGAGCTCCAAAAAGACCTGGCTGTCATTGCACACAGTCACTATTGTGGTGGGATTTCTACCACACCACAGGACAGTCAATTTTTGGTTTCCTCCTGGAAATAACTACAGCAATTCTGGGTAACATGGTGAACATGAGCCTCTTTTAATGGCCCTTGAAACTGGACATGTGAAATGAGGTGCACAAAGCCTCGCCCCCCCCCATTTATAGACATTTCCTGAACAACAAAAAAGTAAAAATTAAAGGGCACCCCCCAGTTTTAATCAAAACCTTACATTCAGGACAAATACAAGGTCCACACAGGCTTCTAACATGGGGGAAAGGTTTTGCTTGTGTCTCTACAGGTGGAGAACTCAGAGGGGTCCCAGCAAAGAATGTGAAGCCCTACCACACACCGAAATCTGCTGACACCCCCACACCAGACAGTGCTTCTGCAAGTACGAGCCAAGAAGCCAGCACCCAAACCTGAACTGTGCAGAATTACCAGGAGAAAATGACCTGCCAGAAACAGCTTGAGAGAAAAATAGACTTTTATCATTTATATGCGTGCATGTTGCTTTTGTTCTTCTGTTTCAGTTTTTGCAGTGAAGTTTTACCTGTAATTCAATCAAAGACAAATGCCTGGGTTCCTCTAGCCAAGCCTGCAAGCTCTTGAGCCTTTCACCTTAGCTAAAGGAACTCTGTAAAAGAAGCTTGACTGTTCCAGTAGTAATAAGTATAGTTTTAGTACCAATACCTTGTACACCTCCAAGTGTGCAGAAAATAGTTGTTAAGTCAATATTTAGTATTTCAAATGGTTCAGTGAAAACAGGGGAGATGTTGGGAAGGATAGATAAATATGATTGTCTAGCAGAAGAACCACAATAGTACAGCCAGGATGAATATCATGCCCCCACTGGCTGGACAATAACCTTACCTACAGCGGGGTCCAAAAGCAAATGGACTGTTGGATCTCACCCCCCAGAATGTATGGCTCACCCCACACCTGTAACCCTCCCCTGAACCATCAGGTGTCTGTGACCCCATTGGCCCAAGTCTTGTTCCAGCCCACCTTGGAGCCCCCCTTGATAAGGGGCCCCCAAAGGGCCAGACGCCCTCTTGGATCTTCCCCTCCCCTCTTGGAACTTCCTCCCTCCTCCTGGATTCCCCCTCCTTGAGTCCCTGCTCTTCCCTTTGTCTCTCCGCTCCCCCATCACCTCAGGCCTGGCCACGTGCTGTGTCCAGCAGCTCGAGGCAAGGCCTCTCTCCATCCCGAATAAACCTTATCCTCCAAGGGCAATCAGCAGAGATCTCTCGTCTGTATCCACCCAAACTGTCCTGGAACTTTCAAACGTCTTTACAGTCCTCCACATACCCCTAATAGTCCTAAAAAAGCCCTAAATTTTTTTAAATAGTCCTAAAAAGCCCCAAGAACACCCCAAAAAAAAGAAACCCTAAAAATTCTAATTAGTACTAAGAAAGCCCTTAAAATAACTTGAAAAAATCTTTCAAAAGCCCTGAAAAAGCCCAGAAGTATCCTAAACGTTCCTAGAAAGTTTCTAAAAAGCTCCTGTTAGAAAACCCCTCAAATATCATTTAAAAACACTAAAAAAAAACTCAAAAAAGTGCCCAGTCCCCAGCCTCTACCAGTCGCCCTCTAGCCAGCAAATATCATCCCTTCCTTTTAATTAGGGTCACTGCCTGCAGCTGCTGGGAGGGTTTTGGGGCTGTCCCAGCATTAGGGTCACTGCCTGCAGCTGCTGTTGGGGAAAAATGGTGTTCTAGGGGTGCTGTTTAGGGTGAGCTTAGGGTTGGGGTGAGGGTGCTGCTGTACCCTAACCCTTCCCGGTACCCTGTGTCCTGTCCTTTGCACCCCTAACTCTCAGTGTCAGCTCTCCACCTGTCAAGTCCCCCCTCTTTGCCCCTCAGCCCGTAATGTCAGCGTGTCACCCCAAGGCCCCGACACTGTCCCTTGGCCCCCTAACCTCCACCGTGCACGCTGCACCCGGGGTGGTATTTAGGGTGCGGTTAAGGGTGGTGTGAGGGCAGGTTCACCTGTCACCCACAGGCACCCCCCACTTTGTCCCTCAAGGCACCCCCTGCCTCTCAGCCTCCTTGTGTCACCCTCAGGTACCCCACTGCAGCATCTCTGTGCCACCATGGAGCCCCCCTTTTTACTCCTAAAGACCCCTTCTGCCTGTCAGCAGCCCCCAGCCTCTGTGTCACCCTCCAGCCCCCTCCCCTCAGCCCCAGGTCCCTTGATGACACCGTGCAGCCCACAGACGTCATCCCGGCCCGTTTCATTTCGGTGCTGTCCTGCTGCCAGGGCCGCACTATCCCCACGAGTTCGGGCTCCCATGTGGTGCTGCAGGGAGCCACAGGGGAGTGAGGGATGGGGCAGGATGGGGAGGGTGAAGGGTGGAGAGAGAGTGGGGCAGCGTGGGCTGGACGTGCAAATAGGGGTGAGGGATGGAGACAGGGACAGAGAAGAACAGGGCTGAGGGGAGGAGGTGAGAGAAGGAGGGGGCACCCCAGATCTCCCCGACCAAAGCTGCAGCAAAATACAATTCTGGTTGCCGGGGCAATGCCAAAAACCTCCTGCAAACTGACATCAGGGACCTGGGCTGGCAAGTTTTCTTTCCCAGGGAAAAGGGCCAGTGTTTGTGTTCAGGGGCCTGTGGCCCTGAGGGGGCGGCTACCTGCAAAAAATCCAAATGGCAAAGGATGTGCCCCTTAAAAAATCCACCAGAGAAATACCCATGTTCCCAAAAATAAAATTAATAAAAAATGACAACCAAACACATGAAACTACAAAAAAAAAAAAAAAACTAAGCAAAAAGCTTATACTAACAACAATAAAATAAGTATTCCTAACACAAGAAAGCCATAATGCCTCAAATCACCAAAACACAAATACCATCTAGAAATGAACACGTGGCCAAAAGATAAATGTAACCATAAACAATATCTCCAAAATTCTCTGCAAAAATAAAACATACATGGCAATCAAATAAGGCAAACGAATCAAACCCCTATAATATAATAAACAAAAATGCAATTATCAATATTAAAAGACCTCACTAATTAACTACAGGACTACTTCAAACCCACCTAAACAGACACTACATACTCCCGCTAATAAAAGCCACCACAACCAAATTAAAAACCTACCCTCTACTTCATGCTACGACCCATAAAAACCACTGTAAACTTTTAAAAGCACATCCTTTAAAAACATAAGAACCAATCAAAAAGAAATCCAACAGCAACGCTCAATCCAAAAAAGCCCTTGTCATCAGCACCTGGAGCAAGAACCATAACAACCAAGAAGTACCCCATGGCCCTCCTCATACACCAACTACGAACAAAAGAAAATGATCCAAGAAATTCCTCAAAAGCCCCACAGCAAGGAACGCTGGAAAATGAGAAGCCGCGCTCCCGGCACCAGGGGCAGAAGAAGTGCCCCCAAATGCAGCAGCACAGCCCGGTTTCCACCCTTCCAGCACTGCCACAGCTGCAGCTCCCTTCCTTTGAAGCGCCAAAAGTGACACCACACTCAGGCGCTCACCTCACTTCAACCAGGGCAAAGAAATGTGGGCTTCCCTTCAATTTCATCCCCTAGAAGAGCAGAAGAGAAGGAGTTTTCCTCAAATGATGGCAAAAAGGGGATTTTTGCCTCAATTCAAACCCTTTAAAAGGAGGGACAACAGGGCAGCCCCCTCCGTTTCAACCTCAGGATGATGAAAAGGGTGGGGAGCTACCCACAAGTCAAACCCATCATACGACAACAATATTTTTCCCCTTCCATTTAAAAGGCAACACAGGGATTCTCTGTCTCCCCTGTGATATCCCTAACACCCTGGAAAAGGCAGGTTTTCCTTCAATCACTACCCTCAAAACCACAAGTAAAGGGGAATCCCCCACTAGTTCAGACACCGGTACCATCAATTTAAATTTCTTTTGTCCTCAAAATCCTTTTTTTTTTTTTTCCTGGGGGCAACTGGGAGGGATTGGCAAGACGAAATTTAAAAGGGAAAGGAGAAAAGTCCCCGCTACAAAGGCGCACCGGCTCACCTGTTTGGCTGCTGCTTCTCGGCACAAAAGTTTGTCCCTCGGCACCTCCTTTGAGCAATGCTCCACGTACACAAGTGCATATCCAGGTGATCCCCCGGACCCTGTCCAAAGCGCCCATCGTCCTTCCATGAGACAGCCCCGGGAGCTCCCCATAAACTCCCCTTCTCCAGCAGCAGCTCCATGCAAAAGCCAGCTGAAGCAAACCCTCTCCCTAAAACAACCTCCCCCGGCAGGAGCCACCCCTCATCCTCACAGCTCACACCTGGGGCTGCTCTGAGCCCTCCTCATCCTCACAGCTCACACCTGGGCCTGCTCTGAGCCCTCCTCATCCTCACAGCTCACACCTGGGGCTGCTCTGAGCCCTCCTCATCCTCACAGCTCACACCTGGTGCTGTTGCCACTCTCCAACAGCGTCTCTCCCTCTCCAGCACACAGCCCACTTCTTACAGACACAGATCAAGCAGAAATCTACTACGGGTGTTGGTTTTTCTTAATCCATCTGGTTACACGGTTAAAACACATACATGCATTGATTGTCATTGAGAGAAAGCTTTCCCCTGGAGAAAATAGTCATTTTGGTAGCACACTTCGATACACCTTCGGAAAAAGCAGAATCAGCACCAACTCCTAAGACCCCTGCTGAGGAACCCTGCCCTCCTTGGGACACCCAAAGCGGCAGACCTCGAAAAAGGAGGGGGAAAGTCAAGCTTGGAGTGGAAAAAGAGAACATAAGTACAGCAGCCTTTAAAAGTGCCTGCACGGAGCAATAGTGGGAACCAGTCACATTTCTTCTTTCCTTGCTTTCTGTGATGACATAAATATGAAGTAAAAACACCTTAAACAAAAGGCAGAGCTAGGATTTTACAGGTCTTCATTTTGGCAGGCTGCATGACAGACGCCTCTTGCGGGACTGCGACGGAGAATGGCAGAGAACGGAGGCAAAAGGTGCCGGAGAGCCCTTCCTGTTCCCTTCAGCCCCTGCAGCTGCTCCGATGGTTTCAGGGCACTTGCTTGGTTCAGCACTAGTCAGAATTTCCTACATTCCTGGATACAAATGAATGGATAGAGAGAGGGCTTCTTTCCAAATGAATTTAGCCATAGATACCTATTCTTTACCAATACCTATAAAAACGAAACACTTGCCAGGTTTTAGTATTCTACACACACCCCTCCCTGGGAATTTTGGGGCAGCTTTAGGTCCCTCTGCGGGACGGCACCCAGCGTGACCCCCACCCCTCATTCGCCACCCACCCACTCCCCCACCGCAGTGTGCCTCCCTCTCCTAGGGACCCTGGGGTGCCCCAAATGACATCAGAGCCCCGAGTCTTCACCCCTTTTTCCTGACCCCCAAAGAATGCACAGAACAAGTCCAACTGCCCTGGACAGCAGCCCAGCACTCCCTTCCAGCCCTTTCCACACCTCCATCCCCCCCGAAAGGGACTCTGCCGCAACAAGAAAGGGGGGGCAGCCCCCAGAAGGCGTGAAGCCCCCGCCCCGCCTCGCTGTCGCAGGCCAGGGGCAGAAATTGGGAGCGGCAGAGGCGGCGGGGACGCGGCACGGCCGGCACGGCGCAGAGCGGGGCCGCTCTCAGCGCGATGGTGGCGGAGCCGCAGGTCCGGCAGCGCCGGGCGGTGTCCGAGCGGCGCGGGGGGATCCGCCGAGAGCTCCGGCCCCGTGCGGGGACTCCCGCAAGGGCCGGGGGGCGCCGGGCTCCGGCCCTCGGGGCTTTATTCTCCGCGCCCCGAGCCCCGCGGCTGCGGGGGAAAGAAGCGAAGGGGCGGCAGGAAGAGAGGAGGGAGAGCGGGGCATGCGGAAGGGTGGGAGGGAGATCGGGCTGTGGAGGAAAGCGGGAAGGGAAGGAAAAGGCCGGCAGGGAAGGAAGAGGGACGGTGGACAGAGGAGGGAGAGAGGGGGAATAGAACGGAGTAGCGGGGCAGGGACAGGACGGAGTGAGGGCAGTGGGAGGTCGGGTTTGGGAGGGAGAGGAGGGGACGGTCTGGGGGCCAAAGAACAGGAATACGGGGAAGAGGAAGGAAGGGTAGCGGGAAAGGGAGGGAACGGAGCTGCTTTGGGGAGAGTGGGAAATGCGGGAAAGAGAGAAAGAAGAGGAATACGGGGAGGAGGAAAGAGGGGCAGAGGGAGGGACAGGAGGGGGAGCCTCACAGAGCCCCGGCTCCACCCCGAGCCCGCCCCGGCCGCCGCCCTGCCCGGCTCGGGGCTCTCCTGCTGCCGAGCCCCGCGGGCGGCCCGGCTGTCGCACGGAAATGCCCCACGCAACATTAGACAAAGCAGTTTCTATGTTAAACCCTTTCTATCCTAGAAGGAGATAACTTCTCTACCTCCTTCGTCTTCTCATTTTTCTTCTTTGATTACAAAATCAGACTTACAAAAACCTACTCCTAAAAAAGACTTGGTAAGTAGTCAATAAAGTAGTCCTGTCAATTTCATAACCTAAAGGTATACTTATGTTTTCACAAAAAATAAACTGCATGACAGTCCTACTTACTGTGTCAAACCTTATTTAAAATACTCACAAAAAAACCCCAAGATAAATAGTTCCACAACCAAAACAAAACAAGCACCACTAACTAAAACCATCCATCAAAACACATTGTGTTTATCAGTCACCAATCCTAAAAATATCTCTAGGATGTCCGGGGAATGGAATCCACATCAGGTACGAAGGAAGGCTGCCTCCCCTGCTGGCAATTTCCTGCAGTCACCGACCTGTGGCCCTTGCCCAGCTACAATCAAGAACACCAAACATCACTGCATGATCTTAGCTGCACAGCAGCCACAAACCCACGAGTCTGCTACTCACCATTCTCCTAAGAATGCCCGGATCCTCGGGCCGCTTCGGCCACGCCCTCGTGGCAGGGTCTGCCTGGGAAATGAGGAGACGAGGAGAGGCGGCATTCCCGAAACTCAAGCGCACCCTGGCTCCCACTCACTGGTTCCCTAACATAAGGGCACCCGTCTCATGGATGATGGGAAGGCAATGCAGGTTCTATTTCAGGATTTTAAGTGGAGTTTTGATCCTGTTCCTCGCAGAATACACCTGGAGCAGGTGTCCAGGTGTGAGACAAAGAGAGACAGGGTGTGCTGGCTGAAGAATGGGCTGATGTACTGGTTTTCAATGGGATAGGATCCATTTTCTTCTCAGGGAGCGGCAAAGAGCTGGGTTTGGATTCAGGACAGGAATGTGGTAGACAGCACACAGATGACTTGGATGTTACTGAGCGGGGCTTGACCTCCTCAAGGAGTTGCAGTGTCACATTGGACAATCCATGTCCCATGCTCTGCCAGCAAAGAGGTGAGACCATCAGCATTCCCCTCCTCATCCCTGTGTCCTTCTTACAGAAGAATCTTCCACCCACTCTGCTCCAGAGAGCTGGCAAGTGCCCATAGGGAGCCCCCTTACCCCTCCTGGGGCACTGCGGTGGGCGGGGCTGAGGCAGGGCTGTGATGGCACAAAGGGCAGAGCGCTGGCGTCAGGCAGGGCTGTGATGTCCCAGGGCTGTGCTGGCCGCAGCACTGTGACACCACTGTGACATCACCGCGCTGTCGCTGGGTGAGACAGGCCAGCGCCGGCAGCTGCCAGTGCAGTCGCGATGGGACGTGCTGGAGCCATGGGTGACGGTGACGTCCTGGTGACTGCGCTTGTCCTGCTGCTGGCCGCCGTGGCTGTCTGGTGGGCCTTTGGCCACCGGCAACAACGGAGCCGGAGCACACGGACAGCGAAGAGGAGCAAGCGCCCCAGGGTCCGGCCCAGAGGCTCATGGAGGAAGCGAGGAGCCCCTGTGGCTCCCAGGTTCCCCAGGCCTCGGGCTGCTCCTGGCGAGCAGCCACGTGCTCCCGCCAGCCCCCTGGGCAGCCCCTGCGGCTGCGGCCCCTGCCTGGCAGTGGCCCGGGAGCTGCAGGAACTGATGCTGCAGCTCTGGGATGGCAACGGGAAACGTGCGCCCCTCAACTCTGGGATGTGGCAGGCCTTGTGGAAAGAGCTGAAGGAGCTGCTGGAGCGAGGCCACCTGCCCTGCTGTGCCTCGGCCAGCTCCTCCACAAGCCTCCATCCCTTCCAGAGGCTGCTCCCAGCGAGATTCTCCATCCCTGGGAGAGCCTCGAGGCCGGCAAGGATGGCACAGCAGGGGGGAGCCACCACCATCCATTCAGGAACCTCAGGCTGTCAGAGACCCTGCACCCTGCCAGCAGCCTCTGCTATCTCTGACAGCCTCCATCCCTCGCAGAGACTCAGTGAGACCTGTCAGCCTGCGGAAGGAGCAGAGCCCGTGGACAGGTCTCCCAGCTCCATTGGACTCACGGACGTCAACGACACGGGCGCAATCCTGACCCTTTACGTGTCAGGTGAAAGCCCACAAGTCCAAATGGGAGCCCAGCCCGATGCGGGGGAGCCTGCTCAGGAGCAGCTGACGGGGCAGCAAGAGTCCTGGAGCCAGCTGTGGTCATCCCACAGCGGCCAGGACAGCCAGGACGCTGTGCCGGTTCTGCCAGCTGGAAACAGCCCGAGCCTGGTGGTGGAGACGAGCCTTCAGAGGTTCCTCCATCTGCAGGAAGCTGCCCCGAGACAGCCCTCGAGTGCCGCGAAGGGCTTTCTAGTAGCAGGTGAGATCTTCTGAGGAGCTGCCTGAGGCTCCGCCGGGGCTCTGGAGGGGCGCGGCCAGGCCAGGCCAGGGCCCCTGAGAGCAGCCCAGTCGCTGGCTGTTTCCAGTGCCTTCGATGGCCCGGCTTGAAAACGCCCTGTCTGCTTTGCAGCCGCTCCTGGGTCTCCCCCGTGCCAAGCCTCGGGCTGCAGCCCCGGCCGTCGGCAGGAGCAGAGCCCAGCCCACGACGCCGGGGACAGCGCCGGTGCCGCCCTGCCCCGCTGCCCCGGGGCTGCCGCAGCCGCCTGTGCGCGCTGCCCCGGCCCGGCTCTGCCGCTCGCCAGCCCGGCGGCTGCAGGGCGGTGGCCGCTGCCCGGCGCGCAGCAGGAAGCGGGTGAGAGCGCGGCGGCCGCGGGGGCCCGGCCCGCTCCACTCGCGGCACTTGCGGGAGGGGCGGGTCCTGGGCGCAAGGCTGATGGCTCGCTCTTGGCCGCAGGGCAAAGGAGGCAGCGGCAGGAGCGGTACCTGCTGGGCCTGCAGCTGGGCAGCGGCGACTTCAGCACCGTCTTCTCGGGCATCCGCCTCTCGGACGGCAGCCCGGTGAGTGGCCGCGACGGCCGGGCCTGGGCGGAGGGGCAGCGGCGGGGAGGGGCAGGGCTGGAGCTCAGCCCTCCTCTCCCCATGGCTCGCAGGTGGCCATCAAACGCGTGGCCCGGGAGAGCGTCCTGCAGTGGGACGAGCTGGTGAGCGAGCGGGGCCAGCGGGACAGAGCGGGGCGTGGCGGGCAGGGAGAATCCCGGGGCGGGCTCAGCGTGCGGAGCCGCAGCCCCGCGGGCCTGGGCACGCCGAACAGCGGTGCCGGGGCCGGGCAGGGGCAGCCCCGAGCATCCCCCGGGCGGGAGGAAGCGCAAGCGCCTGGGAGGCTGCGGCAGGGGGCACTGGGGCATCCCGGGCAGGGCGCAGCGCAGCCCCAGGCCTGCAGCAGCAGCAGCAGCAGCACCTGCCGCAGGCACTGATTTTCTCCTCCTCACAGCCCGACGGCACCCGCGTGCCCTTGGAGGTGGTGCTGATGGAGAAGGTGGGCTCTGGCTGCCAGAACATCATCCAGCTGCTCGACTGGTTTGAGCTGCCGGATAGCTTCATCCTGGTGCTGGAGCGTCCGGGGGCATCACGGGATCTCCTGGAGTTCCTGCAGGAGCAGGATCAGGGGTTCCTGTGCGAGGAGCAGGCGCGCTGGCTTTTCTGCCAGGTGCTGGAGGCCGTGCGGCACTGCACCGCCTGCGGCGTCCTGCACCGGGACATCAAGCCGGAGAACCTCCTCGTGGACCCGGAGAGCGGCGACCTGAAGCTCATTGACTTCGGTTGCGGCACCTTCCTCCAGGAGCGGGCCTTCACGGACTTTGCCGGTGAGCCCATGGCCTGGGCCCTGCTCCCGGTGCCAGGCACTGCACGGCCCCGTTCCCTCCCGGGCCGCGGCCTTCAGCCGGCTGCCCTTTGGCACGGGGCGGATGCCGTGCCCCAGGAGGCGGCTGCCGGCCCTGACGAGAGAGGGGGCGGCAAAAGCGGCTCCCGGCCCCTGGGCTCAGCGGGCCCACAAGGGCCTGGGCTGCTCTGCTGGCCTTCTTGGCCTTGCGGAATGGTTTCCTGCCTTTGGCCAGCTGGCTGGGGGATGCAGGGTGGCCTCGGGGGGGAAGCTGTGGCCGCGGGCGCAGCCCCTGCCTCGGTCAGGAGGCTGGTGCCAGGCTCTGGAAGGCAGCAGCCTGCGCCCGGCCAGCGCCGCCTGTCTCCCCTAGGAACGCGCGTGTACAGCCCACCCGAGTGGACCTGGCTGGGTTGCTACCACGGCCACGCGGCGACCACCTGGTCCCTGGGCGTGCTGCTGTACGTCATGGTCTGCGGCAGCCTCCCCTTTCAGGACGACCAAGCCATCGTGCTGGGGAAGCTCTTCTTCCGGCGGCAGCTCTCTCCAGGTGGGTGTCCGGCCTCAAGCCGGCGGGCTTTGGCAGTGGCGGCGCACACCCGGCGCGGCCCTCACGCAGCTCCGCGGGACGTGGATCTGCCCTCACGGGCCGGCCGCAGGAGGGGCCCGTGCCGACGGGGTCAGCGCGGCACGGGCGGCCGGAGGAGGCGGCCGCGTCCCGCCGTGCCGCTCTCCCGCGCGGGGCAGAGCCGGTCGGGAGCCCGGCACGGCCCAGAGCGCTCGCGGCACGGCCCGGGCCCCGCGGGTGATGGGGTCAGCTGGGCAGGAGACCTCTGGCGGTGACCGGCGCTTTCTGGCTTCTCTCCCCAGAGTTCCAGCACCTGATCCGATGGTGTTTGGCCAAGCACCCTGCGGACAGGCCGGAGCTGGAGGAGATCTCGCGCCACCATTGGGTGTGGGGCCGGCGTTTTTGATGCCTTGCCGGAGCCTCTGCAGCACCCACTTACCGAGTCCCACGCAGGACTGAGGATGCGAGAAATAAACAACAAACCCATTTTGGTGTTTCAGGGCTGGTCCTTGTCAGCAACTTCAGCTAAAGTGGGATATTGGTGGGGAAAAGGGAGATACAGGAGTCCTTGGGAGGCCTGAAACTGCTAATGGTCGTGGGGGAGAGCCCAACAGACTCCTCCTACATATCCCTATCCCTTACACAGGGGAAGCCAATCCAGGAAAAACCGCGCTGTGGATCCAAGGAAAAGAACCAGGATCTGTTTGGAGATCTTACCTCGCGGGAGGCCATGGGGCCACCCCTCGCTGAGGGGTTTAACATTTTACAAAGATGGGCCATCGGTCTTCAAGTGCAGCCCTGTGGTGTTCTTCCACTAGAACTCCTGTGGCATGCTCCTGTTCCACATCCACACAAAATTCAAATTCTTTTTCCCTGTCTGGAAGGGCTAGGGCAGGAGACTCAGTTGATCTGCTTTTTAACACTTTAAAATTCTTTAAAAATCTTTAAAATTCTGCCGGGCTCTTACTGGGCAGGGATGGCAGTGTTCTAGGCAGACATACGTTGCCCCAAAAGGCCTGCCTTGAACAGGAGCTCAGCAACAGGCTGTAACCCCTTGCCTTCTCTCCCTTGAAACAGGGTATTGCTTTTTAGACACCACTCGTCCCGGTGGCTTCGAAGTCATTTGGAGAGGTTGCATATCTAATTTTCCACATTTCTGTGGGACTGCTCGCACTTCTGGCTTTACTTCAGCATAGGTCTTCTCTGACATTTGACACAAAGTTACAAGTGCCATAGCTTCCTCATCAGCTTTCACACTCATAATTGACATTCCCATTTTAGCCATCAAATCCCTTCACAGTAAATTGTAATCATAAGCAGGAAGAAACAGAAATTCATGCATGTCAAGCCTATCTGCCACATTTACCAATAGTAGTAGTGGAAGTATTTTCCCTGGACTGTGTTGGCAGAAGAGGAGGCAAGGATGTGCAGAGCCATCTGTCCCGAGGTCATGGCTGTGGGGAGGACGAGAGGACAGTCGGGGCACGTGGTGAGATGGCACCTGGCACCAGCTTGCCCATCCAGGGCACGCTGAGAGCCAGCAGAGCCTGGCCTGGCCCTCTGGGACCAAATGCCTTCCCTCCCCTTCCCTCCTCTGCCCCCTCATTGCCTCGCCTCCCTGCCCTGCTGGGCTCTTCTCACTGCCTCCTCCTTGACCTCCTGGCACGGCCACTTCTGGACCCGGGCTGGCCATAACCTCTGGACAGGGTCACGGCCAGCTGGACGCTGGGATTTGGCACCTGGTCAGGGTTGAGAGATCCTTCCAGGCACTGAAGCAACTGGGAGACCAGTTGTTGTGGGGCCACTGGAAGGACAGGTGTGGCCACCACGCTGGCACTGGGGATGGGAGGTCACTGGGACCCCGTGTCCTGCCCACAGGCTTTCTCCCAGCTCTCCAGGGGTGTCTGACACTCAGCTCGGCCCTCCGTGGCTCTGCAGCCCACCAGGGCCAGCAGAACCCTAAAGCCCAAAGCCATGCCAGGCATGGCTTGGCCCACTTGGAGTGGCTGAATCCTGTGGGAATTCGGCTCTCTGAGCACCCTCTCTGCTTTTAGCTGTTCCCAGTGTCCTTGTCCCACAGACCCTGGCTCTGCCAAGTACCACTGGCTTCTCTGGGTGCCAAAGGATTTCCAACAAGAGAAGGACAGTGCTGTTACAGTGATCTTTCACGTGGTATTGCCTGGGACAACTTGGACCAGAATAATATCTGTGACGCTGTGGCGTTGGATGGGTGTCTTGGTTTAAAAAGACAGGAGTTTGTGAAGGAAGGCAAAAGCCTCATGTGAAATGGAAAAGGTAAACTCCCTCCCTCCGAATTACAACAATTTCAAACATAAAAGGCCCTCAGGCAAAGATATGGAAATGGGAATAACAGTTCTTTACTAGGAGAAAAACTAAATAATAATAATAATAATAATAATGTAATTAGTACAAACAAAACTAGTGGTAGAGTCAGAAACCTGACACCCTGAGGAGTCATGGTGTTGGTAGTGGTTCAGTTAAATGGTGGCTGTTCTTCCTGGAGTGGCAGATGAAATGCTGCTAAAGCGGTGATCTCTAGAAGGGTGGAGTTTTCTCGGAAGGTCTGGTAGTTCAGCTTGGCATTCCTCTGGGAATCTCACAGAGAAGAAAGCTGCTTCTCTGGGAATCCAGCAAAGGGCTGCCCTGGAGTCCCAAAAAGTGCTGATTTTATGCAGGTAGGAATGCATGGCTCCTCCCTCTGGGTGGAGCATCTCACAATGGGATGATGCAATTTCACCAGTCATGCAGTGAGTCATTCCATGGCCCATTAACAGAAGATAACTTCCCCGAGGGAGACATTGTTCTTGGAAGAGATAAGAAAACTGCCCAACCTCCAACAGATGGCAAATAGAATACATGCTTATCTTACAAGCCAGGACAATGGGATTCATCCCAATATGTCCCAACAGGAAGCACCTAAATCCTCTGCCCAAGGTCCTGAAAGACAAGGAGGTCCACGCTGGCTCAGTGTTCTCTGGCCCTTTCTGATCTGACAGGAAGGGATTGGACTCTCCAGGAAACTCCAGCCCTGATAATCTGATCTTGATAGCGGGAAAGGCCATCATTGGCACTACTGGGAAGGGATGGAAGGACAGTGCCAGCACCTGGCCAGGGCAGCGTGAGATAACGGAGGGGAATGTAGGAGAAGAGATTATGGGACGCAGGGAATGGGGCTGCAGATGAGCCTCATTCCCAATGAGGTGCAGCTGTATAAGACAGGTGAACAGCACTGAAGGAAAAGAAGCACGGAATGCTGATGGTTATTGACCAACCACAAAAGAGTAAAAGGTCACTCAGATATTACGCATGTGAGGGAAAAGGGTATAAAAGTTTTTAACTGGGGAATAATAAAATGCTGGTGCTTGAAACCTTTCATGGTGTCAGTCATGAGTCCGCAGTCAGGGAAATTCCTGTCTGATTGACTGTGCCATTACCATGAGGTCACCCATCTCATGGATGATGGGAAGGCAATGCAGGTTCTATTTCAGGATTTTAAGTGGAGTTTTGATCCTGTCCCTCGCAGAATACATCTGGAGCAGGTGTCCAGGTGTGAGACAAAGAGAGACAGGGTGTGCTGGCTGAAGAATGGGCTGATGTACTGGTTTTCAATGGGATAGGATCCATTTCCTTCCCAGGGAGCGGCAAAGAGCTGGGTTTGGATTCAGGACCGGAATGTGGTAGATAGCACATGGATGGCTTGGATGTTACTGAGCAGGGCTTGCCCTCCTCAAGGAGTTGCAGTGTCACATTGGACAATCCATGTCCTTTTTCAACAGTCCTTTGTGTGACGAGGGCTCCCAGGTAAGAATTTGAAAAGAAAGTTCTAAAAAACCCCAAACCACAGAAGCTTGCATGGCTTCAAGATCCCAAGTACCAAAAAGAAAAGAACCGCTGACTCTGCCTTGGTCCTTTTGAAAATTTGTTCCTTGTTGGTTTTGTGTATGTGTGGAGGGGGAAATTATTGCTTGTGTCTAAATCAGTCCCATCCTTATCCCCTGAAACTGGAACAGGTTCCTGCCATCATGGAGCCTCACGTGGGTGCCGTGGGTTTGCTCCTGCAGTCGGGGCCTTTTCTTTTTGGGGTCTCTATTCCCCAGCCAGCACATTTGTTACCTGAACAGTGCTTCAGCAGGAGAGAAACTCGCATGTCAGGACCTCTCAGGTTTGGGAGTATCCACCCTGAGTATTTCAGGTATCAAACCTTGGAGAAAAAGAGAAAATTTTCTTGCTACCTGAATACTTCTTGTAAGAGCAGCACCTGTAGTATGAAGTGTTGAAGGGCGAGTGTCTTTCCTTCTCTGGAGTTCCTGAGAACAGGTTGTGTTCATTTTACCTGGAATTTGATCAGATACCAGCCAAATTGCTCATTTTAAGTTAGATAATTAGGTCTTGGCTGTAAAAGAATAAGTTGCATTTTCTGTTTCAGAATCGTATTCTGGAAATATTACAAAGTGCTTTCCGTGTCACCAGAGCTGCCTATGAGCTGACAGAGGATCCCAGCCTCCTCACGTGGGTCCTGCACAGCTTAGAGAAAAGGCAATCAGCAAAGTACAGGAGAAATGGGAACAATTTTCCTGCCCACAGTAGAAGAATTCTGTGGCTGAGGATGAAAGCAAGGGTGACAGACACGGAGACAGGGGTGCCAAGGGCTGCCCTGGCAGAACTTGCTGAACTCTGAGGCCTCCCTTGTGTTTTTGAAAACAGAATCAAGACGCTTTCAGGTTGTGGTAGGTGGGATGATGGTGGGGGGCTTTGTGATTTGGAAATCACTGCCTTGAAAAAGCAAAATGACACCTTGTGCTGGTGTCTTTACCTTTTAAATTTCAAGCACCCCCAGTTCCCATCCTCTTGCAGGACCACCTGCACAGGAAGTTGCACAGTAATGGATTTGAGCTGTCTAGAACATTATTTCTCCTCCCCTTGCCTCTCCCTCACAAAAAATCTCTTCTGCTAACATAGAGTGCCCTGACAAGTTCAGGCAAGTGCACCAAAAGTGCGCTAGAATATGGTCCCCCTTAGGAGATGGACCAGCTGCTGATGAGGATCTGCCTTTCAAATGTGGTTTTCTTTTTTTTTTTATTTGTCTTTTCTTTTCTTTTTTCTTTTCTTTTTTCTTTTCTTTTCTTTTTTGTTTTTCATTTTGTTTTGTATTGTAAATGCAGGCAAAACCCAATGGGAAGAAATGACAATGTCTGACTCAATTCAAAAGGCTGAATGATTTCTTTATTGTAATTATGCTAAAATGGATTAGTATACTATATAAAAGGAAGATCCTAAAAGTGCATACTACTTTCTCTGACTCTAACTCTCCCACAACTTGAGACCCTCTCTCGAGAGTCCAGCCCCAGGTGGGTTGGATTGGCCATCAGGCTCAAACAATCCTCACCAGAATCTGATCAAGCACTCACTCCAGGTAAACAATTCTCCAAACACATTCCACATAGGAAAAACAAGGAGCAGAAATAGAAATTGTTTTCTCTTTTATTTCTCTCTGTGCACCTTTATGAAAAATCTTGAGAGGGAGAGAAATGCGCTTACCACAGTTTTGTTTTTCAGGTTTCTGGAGAACAAGGTGATAAATAAAATTATTTCCTTACTCCATACTCTATGGCTAACAAATTTAGAAGATGAGAGAAAACAAGAATCAATCCCAGGAGAATAGGAAACTTCTTCCTATTCAGCTTGTAAATGAACTTCTGTGTGTTTTGGTCGCGTTAATCAAACATATTTGGTAAGTTCTTTGTTTTGTTTTTTGTTTTAGTTGGTTTGCATTTCATCCTCTGTCTATTTTGAACTTTATTAAGGTCAGGAGGCTTTCTTTATCTCTGCTAGATGGCTTTTTTCACCTCCAGTTTGTGTGTTGAGTAGTGAATTTGGATGGGATTTCTTTGACAGGAGGATTTAGGTGTTTGAATACACGGGGAATAAAGTAAAATGTGATGCCCAGTTGCTGTCAAATCCTTCGTCCCTAATTCCTGGCCATTCTGACAGCAGGGATTAAGAGCTGTAGTGATGGTTTGCATGGCACTCGTGTTTTCCTTTGCCAGGACTAATGTAGATCTGGCCAAGCTGAGTGGGTTGTTCAGCACCCTCAGCTCTGTGCTGCAATACTGTGCTGTTGTTGTGGAGGCTTTTAGGGAGATGAGGCATTACACAGTTAATGAGAGCGTCCTCTCCAGCAGGGAGCTGCTGCTGCTGCACACGTGGAGCCTTGTCAGCAAAGAGCTGCAGCTGCAGGAGGACCTGCGGGCCCTGGCTCAGAAGGACTGAAACAAAGAATTGCTCAGTAAGTGCTGAAATACTTCCAGCAAGGTGTATTTTGTTGTAGCTGTTTCAGGCCAGCAGTTCAAATGAGGCAAACTTCTCTGGAAGTAGGACTAACACCTTCTGTCTGGCTGATACACCTTGAGGGAGGAGGAAAGGAAAGGGAAAGACATTTTTTGGATCTTCCTTGTGGTGATTTTGAACCTTTGAACACAATTTGGAAGCTTTGGAGAAACACAGTTTTTGAAGGGAAAGAGCTTTAAAATGAAACTTAGTGGCAAATCTTGAGTCAGGCTTTGAAAAGGGGTATTTTTAATGAAATCTTAAGAGAAGAAGCAGTGCCTGGAGGCTTTGTGCTCAAAGCTGTGAATGGGGATCTGAAAGAGATGTGTAAGTAAAAACAATAAATAAGTAAAGCAACTGAAAGTTAATAGTTGGTGTCTCTTGTTGTCACCAGTTTTGAAGAAAGGAAAACAAGCCAGGACTTGTGTGACTTCTCTTGTTCTCTTTGTGAACAAAAAGTGCAAGGAACTTGGGAGTGGGAGTTCTTACAGCAGCACTGGTTTCCTGCAGCAGCAGCTGCTTTTGGTGCACATTAAAGCTTCTGTAGGTTTGTTTAAATGTTCTGTATCAGTTAAGAAAGTGTCATGTATTTAGGGATTCTGTAAAAGCTTTAGCTTTTCTACAGTTTCTTCACCCTTTAAAACTCCTCAGAAAGATGTGAAGAGGGTTTGTGGAGTGATGCCTGTAACTTAGTGCATGTGTGGGTTGTGTTGCTCCAGGCTTCAGGAGCTTCTCTCGTGCCCAGGCTGGGTGGTCCAGTTTGGAACAGGGTTCCAGCCTGGAGTCCCTGGAGCTCCCGGGGCCCCCTTGAACAGCACAGGCTCCATGAGGCTGCTAAACGAGGCTGGTACTTGCCATTGTAACAACTGAATCAGCACAGGAGAACACCTTGCTTCACAATTTTGTTCTAGGAAAATCCTTTGGAGTATCTGATGTTTGTTTTGATGGTGGTTATCTTCTTACAGAAAATATTAAAGAACAAACCTCAAGCCTCATCTCGTGTGTATCGTCACACTCAGAAAAAGAACGGGGTGGAAGAAGATGACCCTGCTGCAGACGTGGAAGTGCCTGAGCTGGAGAAATGCAGAGAACATCTGAATTCCATCCTTGCCCACTGGGACCCTGTTTTCCCAGCACCACCCTCCACACACGGATGGGAGACCCTCAGAGCCGGTGAAGGTGGGGGTGAGGCAGCGGCTGTCACCTCTGCATCTGTTCACATTGTCACTGCGTGGCGTGAGGTCCCTGGCTGGGCAGAGCCCCTCGGGGAGCAGGACGTGTCCCCAGCACCGAGGTGGCTGCGGAACCGCGTCCTGCCACACCCGGCGGCCGCGCGGGAGATGTTCAGGGATGAGACACTGAGGAACAGCCTCTTCAAGCTTTGCACCCGCCCTGCCAGGCCAGCAGCACCTCGGCTGGGCTCTCCAGGCAGCTCGGTGGGCTCAGTTCCATCGTGCTGCAGCTAATGGAGGAGCAGGGCCTGTTCAGCACCTTCCACGAGCTTCTGAAATCTCTGTGCCTATCAGCAGCGGTGGAAGAGGATGCGGACAAGACAGGTGACTTGTCTTGTTCTTATCACTTATGTTACAAGGCAGTGGTGGGAGACACTAGGAAATTCCATGGCTTTTTAAATCCATTCAATCAGTTCTCCCGTATCCACCCAGGCTCGTGGCTTCCCAAAGCAGAAGCTGTGTCTTTGGTGGGACGGGGGCAGGAGTGGGCAGCACAGAGTGTGGCCACACTGTGAGGTTTTCTGACACTTCAACACTCCCACTCCCTCTAAGAAACTTCCCTTTCAGGGACTAAAATGGAATAAAAGATGTGAAAGAAATATAATTCCAAGAGGGAAAATAGTCTGCAAAAAAACCCAGCTCCACGTGGGCCTGGATGCTGATCCCTATTGCTGGTCAGTGAGAGTATCTGACAGGTCAGATTTCCTACTGCTTTATTTAACAGGAAACTGGTTTGTTCCTTCTTGTGAGTAGGATTGTTGGCTTTGCATGGGCAAAGCCACTCCAGATTTTCCAGCTAGGAAAAGAGTTAGGGAACTCTTTTAAAACATAGTCCAGGAGGTACCAAGCAGCTTAGCTTGGTAATCCTGTGGGGAAATAGAAGAATATCTGTTCTGATTTTTGTCTTCTCTTTTTCCCACAGCTGTTTCTGTATTCCTGACTTCCATTTACATTGGAGACATGTGGCTTGGAGCACAGGAGCCAGATATGTTACTTACTCATGTCAGATTGATCTGCCCTAGTGCAGATTATGAGTTACAGGGTGACTCAGACACTCGGAAACAAGGGGAAGAAACTGTTATGTCTCTTTGCAAAACAATTTGGCTCCATCAGGGCATTAATTCAGGGAACTAACACGTCACCTTTAATGTTCTTCTCTGCTCTGTCCTCATCACCGTGAGAGCCTCCTGAGCTGTTTTCATATAGACCTACCTAGTTTTGTCAGAAAAAAATAGTATTTTATTACTGGGTGCAAACTCGGGGGAAGATTTTATTCAACATTTCACATTGGGGCATTAAAGCTCCAATGTCCCTTTTCTTGAACAGTTTGAGAGACAATATTACTTTACTGTAAGTTTTATTACAGGCATTTTTATCTTTTTGAAGAACAAAAAAGATTGTTTGTGCATGTGTCTCAGCAGCGGGCCCAGCACAGCCCGGCAGGTTTGGAATTTTCTTTGCTATGCTGCAGGTGTATTCAAGACAGCATTCCTCTTTGTTTGACAGAAGGAAGACAAAAAAATAATTCTTAGCAAAAAAGGATGTTTTCTTTCCTGTCTATCAAGCAGCCAAATACCACCAGCTAGCTATCCATATTTTAAAATCAGCTGGAGAACTTGCATCCCAGGGACCTGGGGACTGTCTGAAGAGAGCTCTGGCCAGCTCTGTTAGCTGTTAAGCACCCCTGGAACAGCAGAGAAGAGGCTGGAAGAGTTCCAGTGCCCCAGTACCCAGAGACCCATCTGGTTAGGGCAGGTCACTCTTAGGCAGTGCTGCGACTGACCTGGGCCCAGGCAAAATCACAGAACTGGAGCTGAGCTAAGACACAACTGAAAAAGTCTTTCAAAGGACAGGGAAGCTAATTCCAGACTCTGTGGGTTTGGACAAAGACAAGTGCAGTGACAATGTCTGATATAATTTTCTGAGGGAGGTGTGATTGGAAGGATGAAGGCAGCTGCACATCTGTACTTTACTGTGAGGGTGCTCGTGCCCCACATCCAAATACTGAATGGAGTTCCTCATGGTAAGAGATCTGTCTGGAGCCAACAGGGAGCCCCGGGGCCCTGGACTGAGCCTGTCCCAGAGCAAGAAACTTGGATGAGGGATGAGACATGCAGATCTTCCAACTCTCTGGGCATCCAGCTTGGGTTTCTCTCCAACTTTACACTGTCTGGTATGAAGGTGATAGCCAGAAGAATTGTGTTGTGCATGGCTATCAGCATCCTGTGCCAGCCTTGGCCAGGAACCATCTCTGGCCACAAACCCTTATTTTTCTGTGTCATTTTGGATGTTAATACACATCATTGAAGCAAATGTTAATGCTCTGCATCCCAGCAGTGTGATCATCAGCTGCCTTGGCAGGCAGATGGGTTTGAAATCAGTGGTCCTGTGCTCCAGACCTTTTGTCTTATTTCTGTGGGATCGTGCAGTGCTGACAAGAGGGACTGGGACATGGATAGCTCAGGGCAGGGCTTGTACAGGCATCAGCCTTCCCCGCTCTCCCAGAGGCACCCATCAAAGCTGGCACCAAATCGCTCTGTATTGCAGAGACGTGTGGGCTGCAGTCGGACCGTGGATTCCATCCAGGACCTCTCCGTGTCTCAGGATTCCACTGTGGCCTAAGTAGAGAGAGCTGTTGCGTGGCCTTTGGAAGGCACTGTGGCAGTGCCTGGTTTGTGTGCAGGTGTGCAGGTAAGAACAAGGGACTCTGCTGGAGGGCGGAGGGCCCTTGCCAGGAGAGTTAACCCTTGGAGTTACGCAGTGGGGGAAGAGATGGGTGTCATGCACGGCCAAAATTGCATCAACGCTGCATCAAAAGAGGTGGGGGAATGGGGGGGATTCTGCCTCTCTCCCCCACCTGGGTGAGACCCCACCTGCAGAGCTGCCCCAGCCCTGGGCTCCAGCACAAGAAGTATGTGGAGCTGTTGGAACAAGCGCGGAGGAGGCCATGGAGGTGCTCTGAAGGGTAGAGCCCCTCTGCTCTGGAGCCAGGCTGGGAGAGCTGGGGGTGCTCACCTGGAGAGGAGAAGGATCCAGGGAGAGCTCGGAACCCCCTCCAGGGCCTGAAGGGGCTCCAGGAGAGCTGGAGAGGCACTGGGGACAAGGCCTGGAGGGACAGGACACGGGGAATGGCTCCCACTGCCAGAGGGCAGGGATGGATGGGGTCTAGGGAAGGAATTCCTGGCTGGGAGAGTGGACAGGTCCTGGCACAGGGTGCCCAGAGAAGCTGCCTCCTCTCACCAGGACGTGGGTGAGCTGGGAGAGCACAGGGGGTCCTGCATGTCCCTGGGCTTGACAGAGATGGATGAGCAGAGAAACAGTGAAGGTAAAAGTTCTCCAGCCTTGACCGGGGACGTGAGCGTGCGTTTGTTGGGTGAGTGTATCGGGATTACCGTAAGAAAAGAGACGTGAGGTTTCCACAGAGATACTGGATGATTGTCATGCCAAGGACAGTGCGTGGGGGACTCAGCAGAGAGGATGACAGGGCAGGGGGTGCAAGTTTACACCAGTGGCTCCTTTCAAGCACTTCACTGGGTTTCAGTGCTGGAACTGGGAGAAGTGGAATTGAAGTGGGGCTTAATAAACAAACAGAACTCAAGCAAAAAGGACAAGTTTTGTGTGTGACTGGCTTTAATAGTTTCATCAGTCCTAAAATTGTTTTCTCACAGTATGTTTCAAACCTAGAAAAATGATAACATAGGAGGGTTTCAAAGCCTTAACAAATCTCATTGGATGCTGTTTTTCATTAATGATTTCTGGGCACTCCAGAAAACATTTCTAGACTTGCCTTGCTCACAATGGCTCCTTTGATGGCCAGAATTGAATACATGAGGGATAAATATGTTTATTTTTAAGCCGAGTATTTTGCTCAGTAACATGATGATAAAGTGGAAAAAGCTTTAAAAATGAATACTTCATTTACGTCTTGCAAGAACTCTGAGATTTTCAAGTACACAGACTTCTCCTGCCATTTTTTAGGAACAGTAAATTTTTAGCAATATGCCTCTGTTACCCTGCAATTTCACATTCATTTCCATGTCTGTTGTGTTGTTAGTCCGCCTCCTGCTTTGTGGAGTCTGTGGGCACAGCAGAGTAATTCTGTCACGTGCATTCTGCATGACAGAAATAAATCACAGCAAGGTGGTTTATCATCTCTAGTAAAGGTGTGCTGTTTGATCCATTCTGTTTCTCCTTTCAGAGAGAGGACTCCAAGTGCCAATTTGTTGAAGGTCTTGGGAGCCTCCTAACAGGGTATGGCAGCAGGGATGAGGGAGGGGCTGGAAAAAGCCTCCAGAGAGTGTTCTGGTGACTGGACCTGTGCAGATGTTGGAACGTGGCTCCTTTTACACAACCACAGTGCAGGAAGCCTGAGTGGTTACTGCCTAATCCTGCAGGATCTTTGAGGAGAGGCCCTCAGGAAGGGAATTCCAGCCTTGAAAGCAGTTTATGCCAAGAGAAATAGCAAGGGGAGTTTGTTGCCAAGTGCCTGTGCCCCTCCCAGCACATCAGTGCAGTGGAAGAGAATGTGCCCTTGCCCTTTTCAGCTGCAGTGCCCCTGCAGCCACCATGGCAGAGGGCAAGCTGCTGCCCGCTTTGCCAGGAGCCCATGGTTTATTTCAGGAACAAGAGGGCTGCAGTGCCAAAGTGTGTCCACAGCCGGTTCAGTGGGAGCGTGAGGTGCTGGGGGAGCAAAGGGAGCTGCTCGTTCATGGAGGCTTCAGTGCTGTGCCAATTCTATTGCCCGAGCCTTGGGCTCACTGAGGGAGGGGACGGATCCGCTCCCGCCCCCACACCACCTTTGGCCACTGGTTCCAAAACGCTCCTTCCTGGGGTCACTGTGGTGCTGGGGTGGCCTTGGGAAGTTTGGGTGCTCTGCCCTGCACTCACAGCCGGTGGCTCACTTCAGATGAGGTGGAAAAAGAAGGGTCACTGACTCCAGAGACAAATACTGACCAAGATAAAATAAATCTTCCCTCTGCAAGTATAGAAAACACTGTGTTCTTTGAAACAGGTCCAGTATGTTTGATTGAGTGCTTCTTTGTGAAAAGGTTCGGTATGTGTTGGCATCAAAGCCACAAAGAGATTAAGAGAATGAGCCCAGCTCCTTTTAAACCCAAAACTAGAGCTGGCCCAGCTGTACCCTTATCAGAAACAGGAGTTTGGGCTGGGCTACTGAAAAATATCAGTGGGGAGGGGTAGCTTATTTTATTCTTCCTTTGCGCAGGGACATTTTGAAAAGCCCAATGTTTTGAAGTGTTCCACACCATTGCGACAGAAATTAAGAGTCTGGATTTATAGAATTCCATGTCAGAGTCATTCTGGCTTTATCTTTTAAAAACAGTTATAACAGATTTCATGGAATTCACTGAAGCCAAATATATTGGCTCCACAGATCAGGTGGAGATTGAACCAAAATTTCCTGGGTTTAAATTCTGCAATTAGTTGGTTTTTGTTTGCTTGTTTGCTTTTGTTTGGTTTTTTTTTTTGTTCATTTGGTGTTGTGTTTTTTTTTGTTGGTGGTGGTGGTTTTTTTTTTTTTGGTGGTTTTTTTTTTTTTGGTGGTTTTTTTTTTTTTGTTCTTTAACTGGAATCCTGTATTTTCATATTTTACCAATCTATAAAAAGCTTTCCTATTGCTAAATTTTACCATCACATTTTGTGCATCTGTGTGTGCATGCTTATAAATAGCCTATTAGATCATGGGCCAATTAAGATTTTCATTATTTTTGTACACAACTGAGAGAGATGCACAACATTATAAATAGAAAGCAAGACCGTGGCTTTTTCTCTGGGTTTAGATTCATTTTTATGAGAAAAATTCAATCTCAAAAAGTTTCAGGGACCGGCCACATAACAGAGGAAAAGAAGTGCAGAGAATTAGGTCTGTGTTTCACATTCAAAAAAATTTAAAAATCTCCTAGCAGACAAAACTGAATGAGGGAACTGCAATCCCACTGCAGGGCTATGGAACTGTACAATTCCCTGGGGCTGCCCCGGCAATGGCCCTGAGCACATGGAGCTGATAATCCCAGCACAGCTTCTCAGGGAATAAGAATGTAAATGTTATGCAAAGACAGACAAAGTCTATTCATTGCTTGACTGGTACCTTTACTCCAAACAATGAAAAATCCCAACCAGCTGTTGGAAATTGTTTCCCTTGGTGTTTTCATTAGAACTTGTAATCCAGTGTTCTCCCACTAGTATTTGGAGAAGGAAGAATAATAGTACCAAGAGGATGCACTCTCTACTCCTCCTAGGCTGCTGACATGGAAAAATGTCTATTTTCATCTTCTTAGAGTATAAAAATGCCTGAAAGGTGGCAGACTTCTCTACTTCTTTCAGGGGTGGGAGGAGGGGAGTCAGAACAAGTGGGACTAAAAAGTCACTATGAGATCAGTTTACCCTGCTTTTTAATGGAAATAAGGCTGATGAGGTCACTCTTAGGCACATATGGGGTAATTTCCTCCATAAAACTGGCAACAAATATCAATTAAATTTAACAGAGGGCAAGCATCTTGCCTCAGAAGCACAGTCTTTACAAATTTCAAGAAAACAGGCAGCTGAAGAAAAATACCCCATCAATTGCCGGGGAGGTAAGTGCCACAACACAAATGCCACCTCTGTTATGCACCAGGTGATCCAAACGGTAGAAAAATGTTATTAAGGAGAAAACAGGGAGAAAGTTTATTCCTGATTTTTGGGTTTTGCTACACCAGCCACATGCCAGAGACTTACATCTAGCTTAGCTAAGCAGTTTGGGGTTTCCCCAGCGGAATTTGGGGGTAATCATCTGTCCTAACTTTAAAATTAAGAGAATCAGAGGAGCCGCTCATAATTTGCCTGGTCCCAGCAGCACCAAATGTTGCTCTACAACATTAGAGTGCAGGATTTTCTGTAGGGAAGGATGTGGATAATCACACCACTTTCTTTAAGGTGTGGTGCTCTAAGTTCAGAGGCAATAAACCCTCGGCTGATCTGAATGCACAGCAAAACTTTTCTAGAGGTGGTTCAGAGTAACTTTCTGCTCCTTTTTCCTACTGCTGTCCAAGCAAGCAAAGGACAAGCAACTCCTAACACAGAATTCAACCTTCACCATCAGAAAGGCAGTTTCTCTCATTGTTAGTGAGAGAGACATGAAGATATTCTTAAAGGCCATTACATTTTCCTGGAATATGTAATAATTTCACTGTGATAACCTTGGGAAAAACAACTTTAGTCTCTGAATCTACATCCGAACAGTTGCAGCCATCTTCAGTAAACTAAAGAGCAATGAGTAAAGCCTGTAACTTTGTTAATGAACTGAAGATACAACCACAGGCAGACGCTTGACAGAAATCAAGGGAAAGCACTGCCTGCAGCCCAAGTGACTCCAACACACCCTGCCTGCTCTCCCTTGGTCTTTGTCAGTCCACCCATCACCCTCGGTTAATCCCCTGGGGCGCAGCTTGTCATTTTATCTTAGCGAAACCTGACCAGTGCAGTTACATTAGAAAAACCAAAATCATTTGCCACTACAAGTAGCCATAACAAGACACTGCTGTTTAACTGTGCAAAGCCAGGTGTGAAATGGAACGAGCTATGGCAAGGTGAGATGGGTGAATGCTACTTCATATCCTTTGGAAATAAACTGCAAAGCCCAGCAGAATCAGTTTCCACAGCAGCAAAGCATTTGCAGAATAATGGACACTATTACTTTATTAGTTCAGCAGCACTAAATCAAAAGAGGAAAGGCCAAAGAATACATTTGCAGCTTATTGTTCCTGGCTACTGGAAAGACAAAAGTCGGAATGTTTACCAGTTGCAATGTCAGCCTTGTCCCAAGATGAAAACCCAGTATTTTAATGAAAACCTCTGCTCTTTCAGTGAACTTTGGTGACAGCAGCACACAGGTAACTAACACCCCACACTGCAGATTCACAAGTCATCAAATTTCCCCTTAGCAAATGACTCAAAAAAATCTGTCCTTGTAAACAAGAATTAGTGTCAGCAGTCTTACAGCTTCAAATATGGTAAGATAAAGCCCAGAGTGTTTGTTAGTAATTATCCAGCCTGAAGGATAACACCCATTCACACAAACCAGGCACTGGCATGGACTCCATTGCAAGGAAACAAAACCAGGTCAGGGAGACAAGGTACGCAACATTTTCCCTGCGCAAGATTAGCACCTACCACTCCACAATACTTACATTGATTAACCTTCAGCTTGCTTCCATCTACTGGAATTGGATCTATGTAATCCCAGTAATATTCATAACACCAGAAATACTCCAAGGAGTTTGTTCTGTTAGCCATGTCAGTGGTGCCTTTTAAGCCAGCACAGAACTCTGACCCACTACTTTGCTTCACAGCACTGCAGCGCCCTCAGAAAGAGAATTGCACTACTGGTGCCTGTGCCAGTCACTCTGGGGTCCCGCAGCTCAAGGGCTGCCTGGGGACTGAAAACACCTCATGGCAATGGGTGTTAATGTATGGCAGAGATGTAGGAGGAGCCCTGAAAACGCAATCCTCGCTTCTTGCCGGTCACTCATGTTATTCCTCAGGATGTTTTAAACTGAGATGGGTGCGCTGTAACCTAGGGACAGGGTGGACAAGTGCCAGCTGGATCACAAACCCTTCTCTCCAAGCAGTGCACTGTTCCTGGCAGCTCCCGAGCACAGCCGGGCTGGAAAACATTCCTGATGGCATCTGGATGGAAAGGGCTGGGGTCTGGAGGGGCCACGCCAGGAGCGGCTGGTGGCACTTGGCCTCTTCAGCCTGGAGGAGACGGAGGTCAGAGCTCACCACGGTCTCTGCTGCCCGTGAGCGGGGACAGGACCCAGAGAAGAGCTGGAGCTGGGCCTGGAGGGGTTTAGGGTGGCGATCGGGAAAGGCTCTTCCCCAGAGGGTGCTGGCACTGCCCAGGCTCCCCAGGGCACGGGCACGGCCCCGAGGCTGCCAGAGCGACAGGAGCCTTTGGAGAGCGCTGCCAGGGATGCCCAGGGTGGGACTGTTGGTGTCTGGGCAGGGCAGGGGTGGCACTGGATGGTCCCTGGGGGTCTCTTGTGTAAGAAACTACAGATTGAGATATTGTTTATTAAGATATATGTAAAGGTTAGACAACTGTGAGAAAAATACAGACTGAGGTATTGTCTATTGAGATAAGGTTAGGCAATGGAGGTATGCAAACAGCGATCTGACACAGCTGATGCAAGATAAGATCACAACAACCATTCACACCAGAGACTGCTTATACAAACACAAGATAACGGCAGGAATTAGCTTGCAAATTCCAGGGAGACAGAAGAAGAAATTGGAATAAAAGGAGAAAGTTTGAGCGAATCAAGGTAGCAGTCAGTGGAGCTTCGGTTTTTGAAGTTCTCTGTCTGCTGCCCAGCGCTGTTACCCTTGTTCATATCCTACTTGCTGTAAATTAATAAAATTCTTAATTGGATAATGTTCCGTTGTGGCGCAAATTTATAACACTTGCAGCTCAGGGGCGTCTCTGACTTAGGAATCACCTGATAAACGCCTCATATGAAACCGATGTACCGCAATAACCACACCCTTTGTCTTGGTTCCGTGCTCTTACGAGCTCTAAACGCCGCAGGGGCGGCGCGGGCCGGTCCCGGGAGCGGTTCTGGGGCAGCCCCGGCGGGCGGGGCGGGGGCGGTTCCGGGCCGGTGTCCGCCGGCACCGCCGCTCCCTCGGGGCCGCTCGGAGCCGGTGTCCGCCGGCACCGCCGCTCCCTCGGGGCCGCTCGGAGCCGGTGTCCGCCGGCACCGCCGCTCCCTCGGCGGGCGGGCAGGACCCGATGGCGCTGCGGCCGGAGCCGGAGCACTCGCTGTGGCTGTCGCTGCCGCTGTCGCTGCCGCTGTCGCTGCCGCTGTCGCTGTCGCTGTCGCTGCCGCTGTCGCTGCCGCTGCCGCTGCCGGAGCTGGGCTCGGCCGGGCTGAGCGGCAGCAGTGGGAGCGGCAGGCGGACGCGGCCCCGTGCCCGCGGTGTCGGTGTGCGCCGGGGCGGCACCTCCAGCCGGGGGTCCGAGGACGAGGGGAGCGGCCGCATCCCGCTGCTCGGTGAGTGCCGGCCCCGCCGGCCCCGCCGCCATCCCTCCTTCCCTCCTCCTCCTCCCTCCCGCCGCGGGCCCGGGCCGGGAGCGCTCCGAGCCGCCCGGCGGGTGCGGCTGGGGAGGGCCGGTCCTGGCCGGGCACAGCGCCGGGCACAGAGCCGGGGCTTCGCGGGGAAGGCGCTGAGGACAAGCCCGGCCAAGGGCTCGGAGTGCTCGTGTGCCCCCAGAGCCCCTGGAACTCTGGTGTGGGGTGCTCTGTACAAGCGCTTGTGGCCTGAGGCAGAGGGATTCCTCACAGGGACACGGAGCCATTGGAATGGGAATGGCCTCAGGATGAAGGAAGGCAGGGTTAGATGAGTATCAGAGGAAGTTTTTTCCGGTGAGGGTGGGCAGGCCCCTGTGGCTGCCCCTGGATCCCTGGCAGTGTCCCAGGCCAGGCTGGACCCTGGGGCTTGGAGCAGCCTGGGACACTGGGAGGTGTCCCTGCCCACGGCAGGGGGTGGAATGGGATGAGCTTTAATGTCCCGACCACAACTTAGTGATTCTGATGGTCTTCCTGAGGTCAGTCAGCCTGAGAAGCTGTTGCAAATTCCGGCTGAAAGATGAAAGCTCATCATTTACACTGTGTAAAGCAAGAATGAATGCTTAAAAAAATTCTAACGTGTGAAAGACAATAGCATAGTTTTTGTTCATCAGGAAAAGTCCCAGGGATTGTGTAAGTCACAGGAAACAGTGGGGCAGGAGGGCCACCAGACAGCAGAAAAAAGACCCCTAGCAACACGCCGCGCAGATGCAGAGCACGTCGAGAATATCATAAAGTCCAGAACTGAAGGGGTATAAGAACTGAAAGACCGGGAGGTGCGGGGCGAGCCGTTGGGGGGAGCTGCATTTGCCCGTACTGCTTGCTTGCTAAATTAATAAAATTCTCTTTATAAAGTGACACAAATTGGTCCCGTGTCATAATTTATAATAGAGTGATGGCTTTTCTCTTCCTAGGTAACACTCTAGGCTGGAGGGGGCCCTGTCTCACCAGTGGGCAGGGTCAGCACCAAAGACACAGACACCAACTGAAGGAATTGTGTCATTTATATCATGCACAGCTGCAAAGAATTACAAAAGGATAAGCTCAGCAAAGCACATCATCATTAACAAAGCATTACAAAAGAAGCTCAGCAATGCATCCAGTCATTGCTACCAGAGATTGCCTGGAGTGATTAAGGAAAGATCCATCACCAGTTAGCCTCAGGCTTTACCATCATCCACAGCCACACATCAGCTGGGGGAAGCCAAGGACTGGAGAGCCACTCCCAGACACTGGGAATTCCTGCAGGTGCCTCCACCTCTGCAAGCAATGAGGCTCCAAGCCCAAAGCTGTGAGAGGACCCAGCTTTTACACTGTTAAACAAACAAGCTGGCATCACTGCCACTGCGAGAACATCTGCTTTCATTCTCCTGACTGCTTTCTCCCAAAGCCTGGCCAGGGCTGAAGGAGGAACCAAGGGAGTTGACTTTGATCCTTCACCCCCAAACAAGGCCAGATGGGGCCTTGTCTGTTTCTAAATACAGAAAGATAAATCCATGTTTTAGCAAGGAACACATGCATTGATCGTGTTGTTAATCATGCTTCCTTAATGAGTGGATACAAATACAACATTTGCTTGGAAGGTTCATCTAGAGGTGAGCTTTGCCTCAGGGCCTGTTCAGGCCCTGATCACAACCTGTTCAGGCCTTGGTACTTTGATCGGTCCTGAGACCTACAATCAACTACAACCTTTGTAACAATTCTTTCAGTAACACAGCTTAGATTTAGGTATTAGGCATAAAGGCATCTCCTCTTGTTCTACAATTAAGTGCAGTTTAACTTCATTACTCAGAGCTATTCACGTTCCTTTTAAAACATGCCTAAATAGTTGCTATTCTCTGTTATTTATCAAATGCCTCTCTTTTCTTGAGACTGTCTCTTTTAAGAAAGGTCCCATTACTCCACTTCCCAGCACAAAGTGTCACAGCAACTCACCAAGTGCACACACTGCAATGATGACAGGCCCTGCCATGAATGCATTTCACAGCAGCCTCTAATTTGGCAGCCACGAAGCCAATCCCACCAAGAAGAATTTTCTTCTTTCTGCCACTCTTCTACTGCTCCTTCTGTCAAGGTGATTCCTGACTGTTGGCCTTCAAACCCATCACTGCTAGCAGTGCAACATCCCCGTGCCCTGATAGCCCAGGTTCCTCCTTGGCCAGCAAGCAGATAATCCAAGGCCATGCGGTTCTCTGGAGTCCCCATTTGTGTTTGTTGGAGCTCGTAGGATGTGCTAATGGGCATTTCAACAGTATCATTTACTACCTCTACTAATAATCCATTCAGCTCATTCATGTCAACTCCACGGGATGGGGCAGCGCACATGGGGCACAGGGTGAACCAGAATCCTTTGCTTTCGGAAACCCAAGGCACTCTTTGGGTGGAAAATGTTCTCTGGGCCCTAAGTCTTCCGTGTGGTCGTTGCTGAAGGACCCTAAATGGGGGCCCTGCAGCTGGGAGCGGTGTGACACTGACACTGACCAGCTGCAGCACCCCAAGTTCTACTGACATTGGGAGTGATGGTAAAGCACAGAAATCTTCTGACACTGTAGCCTCTATAACTGTAACAGGGTTTGGTTTCTCCTGAGGGGAAATCTGAGTGAATCCTGTCACACTGATCGTTGTATTCCCGTGTCCCACAGCACAGGTTTCTCTAACTGTCCCTTCATTGACTCCGTTACGAGGCAGAGCCCATTGACAGAGTTCTGGCCACCCCACAGGGTGGGCCCTCCAAGGGAACCCCATTCCTCCCAGCTTCAGCTGAGAACATACCCAGCAATTAGTGACACTGTGTGCTTTGGCTACCTTGGTCTTTAAATTTTCAAAACATTTTGATGACTGATCCCTTGGTGAAACTCTGGAGGTGTTTTGGCAAACGTCAGTAGTACGTTAGTGACACCGTTCTTCATTCTTTTTGCTCAATGTCATTCAGGTTAGGAACAATAATTCTGTTGTCCATGGAGCTGGCAACTTTTTAATTCCAGAATAATGCCCCCAAGGTCCTTTAGTGTTCAGCTTTACCATGTTGTCTGTGGGTAACAAGGCTTGGTGGGGCCCTTTCCCTTTTGGCTGGAAGAGGGCCAGGACCTCTGCTTAAAGAAAAAAAAAGGAAAAAGAAAAAAAATACAATTAGATGAATTGTAAAAGATACAAATAAAATCCAAGTGTTAGTGAAACAACTTCTGTAACTTTGCATTAAGAGATAAATGATCTTTTTAAAAAGAGAACTCAGTTATTTACACTGTAAATGTGCTGATGGCATGGATCCATCTTACTGACCTCAACAGCCTTTTTTACAGTTTTTGGGGTTTGTTTCCAACATTCTTATTTTAAATTGTGGTCGAAGCAATAGGAAATTGATTGGGGCCCTTCCAGCTCCAGGCAGGACTGGGAATCTCAACTCTGTCAAACCCCAAATCCTTTAGAAGATGACCTTCCTTTTCACTCTGGGAATGAGCTGCACATTCCCTCTGAAATTGTCAGGGGTTTCTTACGGATGAAAAATCCCACTTACGGCTTTTTGCTCTGCTTTGGAAGTGGGAAGGGCAATTCTCCATCCATCAGCTCCAGACTGCACTGCCTCAGGAACACGGCTCACTTGCCAGCTTTGGCCACTCATGGCACTTCTAGAGGAGGAAGAAAGTGCAACTGCACAATTCCAGCCAAAAAGAAATGAAGAATGAATAGTGGAGATCCAGGCGTTCCTGCGGAGATCCAGGGGTTCAGCTGGGACTATGGGGAGTTTGGGTCCTTGCCAATTGGATGTGTGTCCCCAGCTGCAATCTCCTGGCCTGCAGGGGAGTCTCACTCACCTGCCAAAGCAGAAAGCTCAGGCACTGTGCTCCAACGGGCTCGTCTGATGCAAAGCTGTCAGAGCAATGTGAGGGCAGAGCCAGCCCAGCTGTGCCCGGGGCAGAGCCCAGCAGAGCCCTGGCAGAGCCCAGAGCAGCCTCAGCACCCGCAGAGCCCGGCTGCAAGGAGAGAAACCAGAAAGCGCCCGTCAGCTGAAGGCTGCTGTCCCCTTGTCCCAGCTGCCCACAGAGCCCAGGCCATGCTGGCTGTGCCCAGAGCTGTGCCCAGAGCTGCCCATCACTGCTGCCTTTGGGAGCAGAGCAGGAGGGCAGGACATTCCCAGCCTGCAGCCAGCCACGGCACATCCAGCCCTCAGCAGCTGCCCAGAGCAGGAGCCTCCTTGTGCTTGTTGCCGTCTCCCAAAAGCTCTGATCCCACCATGCCAAGCAGACGGGGACTCACCTCACGCCATCCTCCGCTGGGAGAAAAGCTGGTCCCAAACGATGTCCTCAGCCTTCTCCAAGGGCACGGCCCATCCACGCTGCAGCTGCTCCCAGGCACTTCCCAATCCCGACTGGACCTTACATAGAACGCTTCCTCTAGAAAAACAAACAACAAACTGTTGAAAAGAGATTAGAGACAAGGGGAAACAAGAAAAAAACTCTTATCTCTGTCAGAGGTCTGGGGAAGGCCCAACCCCTACATGCTAGGGAAAATCCCACCCATGGGGGAGAGAAGGCCACACTTTCTCTCTTCCCTCCTGCACTGCCCCCCAAAATAACGGTGATCCCAAAGCAAACAAGGGCAGTGGAGCAGCCCAAGCCCTTCCTTGCCTGCAAAGCAAAGCAGCCCCTGCACAGGTTCTGGAGTCCCACCTCTGCTCCCGCCATGGGGGTTTCTCTGTGCCGGGCTGGCTGCCCCAGCCCCAGCCCCAGCCTCAGCCCAGGCCATGCTGGGTGCTGGGGGCTGTTGGCAGGGCCAGGAGCCAACTCCCATCTTGTATCCACCCCAGCCCATGCCCCCAGCCCTGCCAAAAAGCAGCTGGGCAGCCGACTGAAGGATCAGCTGCATCCGCTCCAGCAAAGGGAGAAACTTTTGTTCCCAGCCAGTCTGAGCAATGCCCAAATCTGGGAGCATTTCCCCGGCTGTGGACTCATCTGCGAATTCGCTGTGGAGCCTGGCTTTGAAGACGGTGCCAGAAGTCCATCATCTTCAGCTGCCAGTGGCCAGGTTGAGGAAGAGGTTGTCATCCTTGATGTCATCCTCACTGTCTCCAGCAGCAGCAGCAGCCCCACATGGTACAGCTTCTCCAAGGACTCCTTCTCCTTCCCTGGGGGTCAGACCAGGCTGTCAGGGTTCTGCCCAGGGCCCCAGCTGTCAGGGAAGCAGGACAAGCAAAACCAGCTCGGATGGCAGCCACCAGTGCTGGGCAGAGCAGCTCAGCTCCAGCACAAGGGCTGCGTGTTCCCACCCAACAATCCCAGTGCATTGATACAGGCAGGGAAAAAAGTCTGGGTTTCCTTGCTTCTGATTGCCAGGGCATGTGTGGACCTGTAACTTACCAGGGCCCTGGAGCAAAGTGTGCATGTGGCTCTCTCCCTTTTTCTATGGCAGGTGAATATCCTGTATCCAAGGATCATAGAACAGGTCTTCTAATGAAGGTCTGTCCAAGAAGTGCATGGATAAACACCACCTGATAAGATCTTGGCACTCTGGGCAGAGAAACCAGAAACCACCGGTCAGCTAGAGAAGGCTCCTGTCTGCTTTGCCCCACTCTTCCCATGCCCAGGCCATGCTGCTTTTGTGCTCAGAGCTGTGCCTAAACTTTCCCATCAATTCCCTGTTGTGGAGGAGAGCAGGACATGTGGCACCTCCTCAGCGGCTGCCAGAGCGAGATGCTCACAAGCTGCTGCTGTCTCCCAGCACTGGTATTCCCCCGTGGCCAGAGATGAGGATCCACCTGGAGAGAGCCGCTGTGGCAGCGAGAGCTGATGGTCCCAGCTGATCTTCCGGCCCCTCCTGAAAGGGTGCTGCCCACAGACCATCTGGTGCAGCAGGATGCCCAGGGACCAGATCGTTGCTGCCTCGCCATGGTACCAGCCCAAGTGGGTCCATTCTGGGGGGCTGTATGACAGTGTTCCTGTGGAATACAGATGGAGTTCATCAGGGGGATGCTGCTGCTTCCAGAGCCTGGCCCCAGCATCCCTGGGCGTGCAGGGGCCGCCCCAGTGGCACACGGGGCGACTGCTGCACTCTCGCCAGCACCTGGGACTTGTGTACAAACTCAGGGCTGGACAAGAAGCCACTGGTGTTGGAAGAGGGCAGCAGAAGCCCCGGCAAAGCCTGACCGTGACATGCAAGGCAAAACCCCACTCAGGGCTGGGGGAAAAATCATCTCCTTATCCTCTCTGCCTGCAGTGCCCTAAAAATATTATGAAGCCAAGGCAAACAAGGTGAGTGGAGCAGCCCAAGCCCTTCCTCTCACCTGCACACCAAACTGGCTGGTGCACTGGTTCTGGCCCCCTCCTCTGCTACCCCCACCCACGGGTGCTTTTGTCGGGCTGGCTGCTGCTGCTCCAACCCCAGCCCCAGGCAGAGTGGTGGGCAAAGGCTGCCAGTGGGGCTGGAAGATGCCTCCCCACCCAGCCCCGCTCAAAAGCAACTCAGGGGAAGGCTCAGTACCCTGACTGACAGCAAAAGGGAGAATCCTCGCTGCCACACCCAGCTCAGCCTGTGAGATGTTGGGCCATGAGATGGCGGGACCGGGAGCACACCCCTGCCCAGGCTCACCTGCAAAGTGAGTGTAGGCTGTGTCTTGCAGGTAGGTGCCGCAGCCAAAGTCGATCAATTTTGCCTGGCCAGTGGCCAGGTCAACCAGGATGTTCTCTGGTTTGATGTCGCGGTGCAGGACCCCACGGCTGGTGCAGTGCCGCACGGCCTCCAGCACCTGGCGGAACAGCTGCCGTGCCACCTCTTCAGACAGGAACCTCCGTGCCCGAATGAAATGCAGGAGGTCCTGAGACCGCTCCGGCCGCTCCAGCACCATCACGATGTTGTTGGGGAGCTCAAGCCACTCCAGCAGCTGGACCACACCAGGGAAGCCAGTGGACACCTTGTCCAGCAGCACGATCTCCAGGGGTGCGCTGGTGCCGTCGGGCTGCGGGAGGACCACGGTGCCACCAGTGGGACTGATGTCGTGCCAGGGCTGGGGAACCCCTCAGCCAGCCCGGGATGCTCTGTGCCCTGCGCTGGCCCCACGCCCGCTCCCCATCGAGGGGTCCTGGTGGCTTCCCCCATGCCGGGCCTCGCCTCATCCCCGCCCGGCACGGCCCGGCTGTTCCCGCTGGCCCCGCTCACTCACCAGCTCGTCCCAGTGCCGGACGCGGTTCCGTGGCACCCTTTTGATGGCCACCTGCAAACCAAAGGCACCACCGGGTTCAGCTCGCCGCCCGCCCTGCCGAGCCCCATCCTCCTGCTTCCTTCTCCTTCTCCTCCATCCTCCTCCATCCTCCTCCTCCTCCTCCTCCTCCTCCGCCTCCTCCTCCTCCTCCTACTCCTCCTGCGCCCGCCGCCGGCCCCGCCGCTCACCGGGGCACCGTCCGAGAGCCGCGTGGCTGCGAAGACGCTGCCGAAGCCGCCGCGCCCCAGCAGCGAACCCACTCGGTACCGCTGCTGCAGCGCCTCCTGCGCCTTCCCTGCGGGCGGGACGCGGCTGTCAGCGCTCGGCCCGGGGCCAGGAGCGGCCCCCGAGCGCCCCTCAACCGCCCCGGGCCGGCCATCCCCAGGCCTTCGGTCTCGGGAACGGGACACGGGAGGCTCGGGGCCGGCGGCTGCGCTGCTGAGCAGCGGCGGAGCTCGGGCCGGGGAAGCCGCGGCGGAGGCGGCAGCGGCCGTGCCGCGTGTGTCCTCCGCGGGGCCCGGGAGGAGCCGGGGCCGGGGCCGGGGCCGGGGCCGGAGCCTGCGCCGGGGCCGGGGCCGGGCTCGGGCCAGGCGGAGCCAAAGGGCCCAGCCCCAGGCACTGATGCCCGCCCAGCAGCGCCACCGCCAGCACGCCCAGAGCCGGGCGGAGGCGAGACCGCGGCGGGGCGGGCGGGGGCGGGGACGGGGCAGCCCCGCCCGGGGCCGGGGGCGGGCCGGGGGCATGGCCCGGCCCGGCATGGGGGAGAAGGAGGCGGGGAGAGGGGAGGGACAGCGGGTGAGGGACACCGAGAGGAAGGTGTCCCACGGCCGGAGAGAAAGAAGAGAAAGAGAAAGAAGAGAAAAACTGCTTTTGCTGCCGCTGCTGCCGCCGCTGCTGCCGCCGCCGCCGCTGCTGCCTCTGCAACTGAAGCACCGAGGCCGTTTGTCCGCGTGTCCGTTCCCCGCTCGCCCCACGGCCGAGCCCCGCGCGCCCCGGGCACAGCCCCTTCCTCTGTCCAAACACGGGAACTTTGCCCTGTTCAGCCCAGACCCAGAGTCCTGACTCCTGCCCAGGGGCACAGGAATCCCCTCGGCCGCTGCTGTGCATTGTCCCTGCTGAGGGTCAAACGCTATCGGAGCGCATTCCCTGAATGCTGAATTTGTACCTGACCCAAGAACTGCACGTACCTATCCATCATTGATTTCCAAAAAAACCCAAAAAAAACAAAACCAAAAAAACCCAAACAAACAAAAAACAAAACAAAACAAAACAAAAACAGGGGAAGGTAAAATGTGTGTAGCTCATGCTATTTTAGAGTGTCTAAAACTTGCCAAATTGTGGATCTTAGAAGTGAGATCCATTTGCAATTAATGGGATGGGGAAGTAGTGTAAGATGGAAAAGGGGAGCATAAAAATAAACAGAGAAAAACATCTTGGATTATTTCTTTCCATTTTCATTTCATTTCTTAAAAACTCTTTCAGTTTTCCCAGAATCTTCTCCACAATCCTGTTTGCTCTTTCCAAGAACTTTTGCTGGAGAATGAGGAAGCTTTGAGCAGTTTCTGTCACAAGATGTGCCACCAGCTGCAGCTTCTCTTGGCTTCCCACACCGTGTGTGCAGCTCGACTCTTGCAGAAAAGTGGGACAAATATTTGAAGAACTTTATAGCTTGTTCTTTCTTTTCCTTGTGGGCTGGGCAGTTGTGCCCTGGGTGAGATTTTCACTGTTATTGCTCTAGCCTAAGAAACCATGACGGGCTCACAGGAATTGTCAGGGAATGCAGAGAAAGAATCTCCAGAGCCTGCAGCCAGAACTGGAGAGCAGTGTGATAATCGTTCCAACATGCCCATGGACATCTTGAAAGTGATGTAGAAGATGAAAATGGGCTGACAGAGGGAGTTTGTTTCTGTGTTCAGTTTAGAAGCTTCCACCTCTCAAGCACTGATATAAATCAAGAGTACAATCAGTGCATGAAAAGCACCAGAACAAGCTGGTCCTCTCAGTGGATGGCTGAAAGAATCTGAAAAGGAAAAAAGCAGGGAATGATTTTGTGAACTTTCCCTGTACAATGGAACATTTTTACTAATAATTTCCAACCCATTCCCTCCGCTTTTGTCCTTCCTAACAAGGCCATTTTCATCCCAGATTCCCCATGAAGTAAGAACCCTGAGCTTGTGGAAGTGCCTGAAAGATGCCCTGTTCCTCTGCAGGGACACTCAGGCTGGAGCAGGAGCCCTCTCTGGGGAAGCCTCCTCCGAGCTGGAATTTGTGCCGTGCTGGGAGAGGAGGAGGAGGGGGAGAAGCTGGGCACTGTGTGGCAGGAGCAGGGATTTGGGCCGCAGGACATTCCGTCTGTGCCGCTGCCCCACAATGGGCGGGAACGCTGTGGGGATAACTGGGGGGCACTGGAGCGGAATATGGATGGCACTGGGGGGAACTGAGAGGGCCTGGGAATTAACTCAGGTGTATTGGGAGGGACTGGGCTGTACTGGGAGGGATTGGAGGGGCACTGGGGCTGTACTGGGCTGTACTGGGGATGAACTGGGCTGTACTGGGAGGGACTGGAGGGGCACTGGGGCTGTACTGGGCTGTACTAGGGATGAACTGGGCTGTACTGGGAGGGATTGGAGGGGCACTGGGGCTGTACTGGGCTGTACTGGGGATGAACTGGGCTGTGCTGGGAGGGATTGGAGGGGCACGGGGGATGTACTGGGCTGTACTGGGGATGAACTGGGCTGTGCTGGGAGGGATTGGAGGGGCACGGGGGATGTACTGGGCTGTGCTGGGAGGGACTGGAGGGGTTGAATGGGCTGTTCCCGCCTCTGCTGCCTCCCATTTGCCGAGGCTCCCGCCCATCACGGCCGCCAACCAATCAGCGCCAGGGATCATGGCTTTGGGGGCGGTGCCTGGAGCCTGCGCCATCTTTTCTTTTGCCTACAACTCCCGTCATGCTCTGCGGCCCCATAGAGCCTCTTTAAAACCGGGACTACAACACCCATCATGCCCCGCGCACCACAGACCCTCGGTATCCGCCCCCATCTGTCCCACAAGTGTCCCCCAGACCCTCCGGGATCCCCAAGTGCCCCTCAGCGCCCATTCAGGACCCCCAAAACTTCACTGGCAAAGTACAAAAGAACAAGAAACTTTGGAAAAGCATTTAATACAAAACCAATCCAGTTTAAATCACTTGTCATAGGAGTAACTTCATTCACTCAGCCCATTTAGTCTGGAAAGGTTTAAAGGCTTAAGTTGTTCAGGTACCCAAAAATGTTCCATATAAAGAGCATTAGAAGGAGAGGAAGGAGAGACAGAGGAAGGCAGAAGCTCCACAGTGTGGGAATCCAGGGCTTCCCTCTGGCTGCCCTGGCAGGTCTGGGACCCTGGCAGGGGTCAGGAGCCCCCCGGACAGAGCCCCGAGAGACATTGTCTCTGATCTCTGTCCATGGAAAAGAGTTTTCAATCCTACAGGATGAATTACAAGCTCTGAGTGTTTGATACGAGTAATAATTAAGTGTGGCACGAGTGCAAAAGTAAAATTTTAGGTTTCTAGATTAGGGGTTCAAAGGGGACAAGATGGAGGAAATTGGGTGTGCCTTGTCCTTTTTCTCCTTCTTCATGCCCTCCATGTTTCACTGTGCTGTTGGCATTTTTCTGTTGGTTTAGGCTGGGGACACACTGTTCAACGTAGGTGACAGATATTGGCACGTTATTGTAAATCCAGCACAGGTAGTTTCTGGTATTTAATGTTTGTACCATCCCACTGAGGGCAGAGCCCCACACGCTGCCCTGCAGGACAGAGCTGCGGCAGGGCAGCAGAACATGTTATAGATAAGCAAAAATAAACAACCTTGAAAACAGCGCAGACGAATTATGGCTTCTTCTTTGGCAATGGGGCAGAAAGACAGAGACTTTCTGCAATCTCGGAATCATCAATACCCACAGATTCTGACAATTTTCCAATCTATGATGAATGCTAAACAAGATGAGGGCTATTCCTTGACATGTCACACTAGTGAGAAAGTTAAATTACTTCTTAGTGAGTTCCAAGTTCAATGTATCCACACAGAGGGTGAAATGCTCCTGTGCCACAGACATAGACATGGGTCCAGTTGCACGGATGGAGAACACAGATAAAATTGGCACAATCTGTCTGTTGGAAAAAGAAAGATAAAGGTTAATTTTCATGTTTATTCTTTTTTTCCACGTTATACATTCTACTAAATTACAGCCATAGCACTGGTGTACTTAAAACTACTGTAGCAGGGACTGTTTACGAAGCAGTTCAAAGCTGTAACAACTACAATTTGATAGCAGCTATCTACCAGGCAGTTCATGAATCAGACATGCAAACCTAATTCTGCTGTAATGCTTACAGCCACAAGAAGCTGTGTGCTCACAGCACAGTTTGGAGGGTATCTGTTCAGCCTGTGTCCTGGCAAACAACACCTGATAACAGCTGGGCAGAGGTCGCAGAGCCACTGGGTTTGTCTGGCTACCAATCCTCGTGCCTTTGCTTCCCAGCTCAGGGTGCTTTAACACCAAAGATTACATGATTAAAGTAACTGTGGTGCGCTGAAAGGCTTCAACGCACTTCAGTGGGTATGCTTTGTCTCTGCACCAGCCACACCTTACTGGTGACTCTTATTTGGTTATTTCTGAGTCCAATGAGCTGTCCTGGCTCTAGCTGGGCTTGGTCCTTGCTGGGCAGATGCTGTGTGCTCCAAGGATGATACTTGGGCTGGAGGACAAGGCTTGCTCTAGCTTTCCCCAAAGAGAAATTAATACAGAAAAACAAAACAAGTATTTCGAGGGAATACAAAGAATCTGTTCATACTTTCTAGATATCACCCTACACCTAAGTGAGAGTCCAAAACAAATATTTCCCTCCCAGGACCCTTTCAATCTTCTTTTAGTATAGAAACAGAACAAATCTTCCATATACACCCCTATAAGAAAATTTCCTGTGCTCAGCAAAGGTGTTGTTTAGGTTTTGACTGCTGTGAAGACAATGGTAGCAACAAGTTAGAATAAAAAGTTGAAATTCTTCAGGCAGAGAGCTGAGAGTGTTTTGAGCTGCAATCTACCTTGGTGACTGACATGCTGGATAGAAATTAGGACATTTTTTTCTCAGACAAAATGAAAAAAAAATTATTTTAGAGCCAGAAAATGTTTACATTCATAGTAGGTTCTAGACACATGATGTAATCTGTGGTAAGCAAAACATATAAAAGTTGTATTGTATACACGTATGTACCTTAAATATACTTCCTAAAGAAAATTTGTGGTTCCACAGAAAAGCCATTGAGTCTGAAATTTTCTTTTAACCCTAACTCAAGCAGTCTGCAAGTTAAGTTGATTTGTACACTGCTTCTTTACTACTCTGTTTCTTTAATGAATTATAATGAAGTTACAGTCAGGACAGTCCCAAGAAAAAAAGAAGCATTTTAATGTGAAAAGAGAGGATTTCATGGAAGTATTGCCTGGTAGACATTTCTGAGGTAAGTCCATTTGTCTCCCAGCTGCATTTATTACATCAAAAGAAATATTGATGCAATTTTGAATTTTTAAAAATATTAATATTTAAGAAACAATAGAAATGTAATTTTTTTAATTAAGAAAAAACACTTAGTTCAGAAGAAGTGTAACGCGACCTTACTAATGCATTTTGTGGATTTACTAACAAACACACAGATATTAATAAATCTCAGCAATAATAAAAAATATACATCATACTTACCTGGGCATCTTTCCCAGCTAATTTGCATAATTCGACCTTTTCTTTTGCTGCAGGCCAGTAAATCTGTAACATAGTTAAAATAAAACAAAGATTATGAAGATTATAACCTGTCCTGTGACTGACAGATTAATTAGTCCATGAATAAACAGTTAAAACAGATTTATGCAGGTGAAAAACCTTGCCTGTAAATTGAAATGAAAATGACTTCAAATGCAAGATTCCATGACAAAAAGTTACAAAGTTTCAAATCAACCCCATCGATCTTTGTTGATTTCTTCATTGGCTACCTGTACTTTTAAAAAGCATTCAGTTAATCTGGCCAGGGCACCTTGTCACTATTATGTGTTTTCCTCAAAGTTATGATGAGCCAAATCATCTGGAAACTAAACTGATTTCAAAGCCAGGCAAATTACATTTGTGAAGAATTTAGGCCAGTGGACTTGGCATAACTGTTATAAAAAAATACTTAGCTCTTTCTGCCAATTTTCAAATGAAAAGAATTAGGTTCAAAAAACTAAGGGTAGCTCAAGGGAAATTAGTAGAACAAAAAGTACATTTGACAGAAATCAACAGTGTGTGGTTTAAAAATGTCACCCATCAACATTAAGTAAGTTTACTGAGAAAATGAAACAGAAGTTTAGAGCAGAATTGCGGACCTTAGTTAATTGGCATTAAATATTGATATCGTTCCTCTTTCTTTTTTAATCTGCCTTGAAGAATTCTGAAAAATGGGTTTTGATGTAGATGAATCCAGATGGCAAAATACTACCAGTTACTGTAATCCAAATTATGTAAGTGAAGACATATAAATGAACAACAGCTCAGGTTCTGCCTCACTGATTTCAATTAAGCAGCCAAGACTGGATATGATCGAGTACAGGTTTGATTCTAATAAATTTAAAATAGAAGCTAAATATAAATTCTTCTACAACAACATTGATAAAAATAAGTATTTTTTATTTCTAAATTTGACAAGACAAAACTGTTATTTCTTATAACTAATAGTAAAACCACTACAAACCACACTCCTTTTTAAGCAAATATTGATTAGTACATTGTCTCAAGTCCCAGGCACCAGTCAGCAGGTCATTAGTAGCCACAAATGCTTTAGAATAGTCTCCAATCACGCTTTACAAAATCTTTAATAGCAAATATATAAGAATGAAGAATTATTGCAATATGCATCAGAAATAAAAACATCACCAAGGAAAGATGCACAACCCAATGGCATACAGGAGTAGTTGACTGCTGTCATATTCCCTTTCACCCAGCTGTTGGCACCTTGTAGAAGTGGCTTGACGTACACAGGCTCAGTCCCCACGGGTAAGAAAGCAAAAAGCCAGTGTCCTTTGTCAAGTACCTTTATTTCCCAAAACCTACAGTCACTGTTTCTCTCAATCTGGAAACACTTTGATTTTACTTCTTCCTCTTTGATTCCCAGTGAAAATGGATGTGTTGGATTTTTGCAAGGAAATTCATTTCCTCTCCCATGAATTTAGTTACCTTTCTGATAAAGACCTCTTAGCAGAGATAATGAAGTTTGAGTTACTTAAACCTTAACCCTCTACCATATTTACAAAGAGTCAGAGATAAAACAGTGTAGCAGCATTGCAGCAGTGGAGCATAACTTTGCTTTCCCAGGGCATTTTCTCAGAATGATGTGGTCATCATTCTGACCACATACCTATGAATGAGGTATAAAAAAAAAAGCAATCTGAAATCAGCTGTGCCAGGGTGTGTGGGCGG
The DNA here is from genome assembly GCF_048771995.1 of Taeniopygia guttata. Taxonomy (NCBI): domain Eukaryota; kingdom Metazoa; phylum Chordata; class Aves; order Passeriformes; family Estrildidae; genus Taeniopygia; species Taeniopygia guttata. Next base: position 2,918,273 of record NC_133056.1, read on the forward strand.
CACAGTGCACAGTGCCAGGAAGCACAGAGGAAAGTACTGGGAATATCAGGAAGGGCTGAAGGTAGGTCCAGTCTGGTCTCTGCCTGGGCAGAGTGGGATGAGCCACCACTGCAACACAGGTTAAGTTTAAGAAGAAAAGCTGATGAAAATGTACCAGTGAAGAAAAGCTGATCAGAAGGAAGAGACAGATGAATGTGAGATCACAGATCTCCAAACACACCTGGCCAAGGAGATTTGTCTGAGCTGTCAGTTCTCCTGTACATAAACTTTATGCCCAATTCTGCCCAAGATCCCTGAATCATTTACAGCAAAGCCTAGAGGCCAAGGGGCTTGGGAGATGTTTGGCAAAAGTTTAGTTATCCAATTAGGCAGACAGGATGTCTCTTTGTAGGGTTTTGAAAATGCCCAACTCTCCTTGTCAAATACACAGAAGAACTGGAGGAGTTAAAACCAGAGACATCTGCTTCGAGGCATCAGAAGTGTTAATGGACTTGACTTACTCTCCATTCTTCTACAGATTCCTTCATGGAAATTACTGTTTGTCCTACAAGGCAGAAATACACACACCCCCACTTCTATGGTAATTGACCACAGACAATTATATTAAAAAATCAATTGTTTTACTCTCTAGTTTCTCAACAGACTCAGTATTTAGCATTATAAGGCCACATTAGACAATGAAAAGTGAAGCTAAATGATCCAACTTGAAAATCAATTTGTAATTATATACGGGGTAGTAAAAGTGATATTTATTTGCATTACATATAAGAAATGAGAGGTTCCCAGAAACTGTCAGTTCTAAATTGTAATAGATCAAGAAAATTGCATAATAAATAATGAGTTGATCTGCTGAGCAAGAAAGCATAAACCTCATTTTTTATTACAGGACATGCTGTGTAACAGTACCACAGGTCTGGTTCTCTCAAACCCTGACACAAGTAACGTTACACATCTCTATTGACTTTTCTGTAGGGGGTGAAATTAAGTTTTATTGTTATATTTTATTCTGATGAGTTACTTAGTTTTACAAAATCCCAAAAAAGTAAGACCACATGCTTCTGTAGTTTCTGTTAGATTTAAAATCATTGCACTTTTAAACGGTTTGAAGCTTTGAAATTGGTAAATTTTTAATATTTTTTCTATTTACATGCTTCATTCACAATGTTAAGAACTTAATAACAAATGATTTTTTCCCCCAAATTCCTCAATAAGCAAAAATTTGAAGGAATGGAAAGAAAAGACAGATAACCCAAGGCACTATATATTAAAGGTGACAACAACATTGACTTAAGTTATAATCATTTTGTGTTACAAACAGTACAAATTATATATTAAGTATATTGTATAGTATATATGTATCTGTATTTGAAATGTCTGGAAAAATCTTAGAATATCTTAATGGAGTTTCTAAATTTAAGGCAAGAATGCAACGAGTTGGAATATGTGAACTGTAAACTTAAATAGAATTCTTTTCTTAATCTTCAGTATATTTTTATCTTAAAATAACCATATCAAAATTCCAAGGTTGGCTACTGTCATGATTTCAAGATTTTATCTTCTATTGCCCAATTAAAAAAAAACAAACCAACCTTACCATTACTTTTAAATCATTCTTCAAATATTTTCTTAATTTAGCAACAGGAAAGAAATGAAATTCTCCTAATAAATGAAAGTTAATAAGCTCTTTACTATCAGAGAGAAAGAATACCTCCCAGGAGTATGACATTAAGCAGTTCATAAGCATAGGACAGATAAGGTATCACTTTAAAGGGTAGATGGAAATTGATTTCTGATTAAAACAAAACATTTAAAACCCCAAAAGTATTTTTAAATCAGGAGCAGCAGATTTCTAAAAGTAACATTTTCCTGTCCACTAAATAGGCATTTTTACTATGAGAAAGGAAGGAAAAGGAAAGCAAAAACTGTTAAAAATGTGTATTATTGTATTATTTATATATAGATATATAAATTGGCATGTGGATGATATATATATATATATGTATATATATATACATATATGTATATAAATATATACACATCTATGTATATACCTATGTGTGTGTGCATATATATATAGCTATATATGTAAAATATATGGATCCACCCTTCTCATTCCAAAAGAGCTGTTATCTGTCATCAATTAATAATGCTGGTATTTTACTCATTTTTCAGTATCTATGTATCTATCTCAGTATCAGATTTTGTTCCTAAGCTAACACTTCAGACTCTAAATCCTTAGGAGAAGGGGTTCTCAAAATAAAACAGTGAAGTCTGATTACAAAAAAAAAAGTTGTGTGACATTACAGCTTTTTCATTAATCACTTCTAGATGGGCTTCTAAACCTAGCACGGTGCAGGACTTCATAAAATTAGTGGAAATGTTATATATTGTCCAAAATACAAAAGAGGAAGACCGTAAGCTACCTAAACAATTAAAAAAGCCATTGGTCTTCATCTGTTTGTAAGGTTTCAAAACAAGTTTTTAGTGAGGGAAGAGATAACACAAGTTTCCAATGAAAATGGAGTGTGGTAGAGAAACAAACATAACTTGGTAAACAGACATTGGTTCACTCCAATATTGTACTTCAATAACCCAGCTGAAGTGCATTGAGGTGCTAGAGCTGCTCTTCCCCATGGCTCCACTTAAGTATTTACTAAATTGTCACCTGGAAACTGATTAGCTCAGCTGCAAAAAACAGGCACTAGTACAAGGAAAAAAAAAAAGGTCTAATAAGTAAAGAACTTGAGGTAGAAAACTACTCATGAAGTTCCTCAAGAAACAGTGTCAGAGCTCATCCTGTTTCATGTACCCTTCAGCAGCCGTGCTAAAAACCCAGAACTCTGCCACGACACATGCAGGTGACAGAAAGTTGGGAAGCACCACTAATACAACTGGGGTTAAATTAGGCAGGAAGAATCAAAGGGCTCTGAAGACCAGAATTATAAACAGCCAGAGGAAATGGGTATAAACTGCTCATAAATAAATATATATCACAGATCAGAGATTTTAACAAAAATTAAATCTGAAATATTGGAGTAACAAGGATGTGTCCCATTCCTCCCAGCTTCAGCTGAGAACATACCCAGCAATTAGTGACACTGTGTGCTTTGGCTACCTTGGTCTTTAAATTTTCAAAACATTTTGATGACTGATCCCTTGGTGAAACTCTGGAGGTGTTTTGGCAAACGTCAGTAGTACTTTAGTGACACCGTTCTCCATTCTTTTTGCTCAATGTCATTCAGGTTAGGAACAATAATTCTGTTGTCCATGGAGCTGGCACCTTTTTAATTCCAGAATAATGCCCCCAAGGTCCTTTAGTGTTCAGCTTTACCATGTTGTCTGTGGGTAACAAGGCTTGGTGGGGCCCTTTCCCTTTTGGCTGGAAGAGGGCCAGGACCTCTGCTTAAAGAAAAAAAAAGGAAAAAGAAAAAAAAATACAATTAGATGAATTATAAAAGATAAAAATAAAATCCAAGTGTTAGTGAATCAACTTCTGTAACTTTGCATTAAGAGATAAATGATCTTTTTAAAAAGAGAACTCAGTTATTTACACTGTAAATGTGCTGATGGCATGGATCCATCTTACTGACCTCAACAGCCTTTTTTATAGTTTTTGGGGTTTGTTTCCAACATTCTTATTTTAAATTGTGGTCGAAGCAATAGGAAATTGATTGGGGCCCTTCCAGCTCCAGGCAGGACTGGGAATCTCAACTCTGTCAAACCCCAAATCCTTTAGAAGATGACATTCCTTCTCACTCTGGGAATGAGCTGCACATTCCCTCTGAAATTGTCAGGGGTTTCTTACGGATGAAAAATCCCACTTACGGCTTTTTGCTCTGCTTTGGAAGTGGGAAGGGCAATTCTCCATCCATCAGCTGCAGACTGCACTGCCTCAGGAACACGGCTCACTTGCCAGCTTTGGCCCACTCGTGGCACTTCTAGAGGAGGAAGAAAGTGCAACTGCACACTTCCAGCCAAAAAGAAATGAAGAATGAATAGTGGAGATCCAGGCGTTCCTGCGGAGATCCAGGGGTTCAGCTGGGACAGTGAAGAGTTTGGGTCCTTGCCAATTGGATGTGTGTCCCCAGCTGCAATCTCCTGGCCTGCAGGGGAGTCTCACTCACCTGCCAAAGCAGAAAGCTCAGGCACTGTGCTCCAACGGGCTCGTCTGATGCAAAGCTGTCAGAGCAATGTGAGGGCAGAGCCAGCCCAGCTGTGCCCGGGGCAGAGCCCAGCAGAGCCCTGGCAGAGCCCAGAGCAGCCTCAGCACCCGCAGAGCCCGGCTGCAAGGAGAGAAACCAGAAAGCGCCGTCAGCTGAAGGCTGCTGTCCCCTTGTCCCAGCTGCCCACAGAGCCCAGGCCATGCTGGCTGTGCCCAGAGCTGTGCCCAGAGCTGCCCATCACTGCTGCCTTTGGGAGCAGAGCAGGAGGGCAGGACATTCCCAGCCTGCAGCCAGCCACAGCACATCCAGCCCCTCAGCAGCTGCCCAGAGCAGGAGCCTCCTTGTGCTTGTTGCTGCCTCCCAAAAGCTCTGATCCCACCATGCCAAGCAGACGGGGACTCACCTCACGCCATCCTCCGCTGGGAGAAAAGCTGGTCCCAAACGATGTCCTCAGCCTTCTCCAAGGGCACGGCCCATCCACGCTGCAGCTGCTCCCAGGCACTTCCCAATCCCAACTGGACCTTACATAGAACGCTTCCTCTAGAAAAACAAACAACAAACTGTTGAAAAGAGATTAGAGACAAGGGGAAACAAGAAAAAAACTCTTATCTCTGTCAGAGGTCTGAGGAAGGCCCAACCCCTACATGCTAAGAAAAATCCCACCCATGGGGGAGAGAAGGCCACACTTTCTCTCTTCCCTCCTGCACTGCCCCCCAAAATAAAGCAAACAAGGGCAGTGGAGCAGCCCAAGCCCTTCCTTGCCTGCAAAGCAAAGCAGCCCCTGCACAGGCTCTGCAGTTCCACCTCTGCTCCCGCCATGGGGGTTTCTCTGTGCCGGGCTGGCTGCCCCAGCCCCAGCCCCAGCCTCAGCCCAGGCCATGCTGGGTGCTGGGGGCTGTTGGCAGGGCCAGGAGCCCACTCCCATCTTGTATCCACCCCAGCCCATGCCCCCAGCCCTGCCAAAAAGCAGCTGGGCAGCCGACTGAAGTTGCATCTGCCCCAGCAAAGGGAGAAACTTTTGCTCCCAGCCAGTCTGAGCAATGCCCAAATCTGGGAGCATTTCCCCGGCTGTGGACTCATCTGCGAATTCGCTGTGGAGCCTGGCTTTGAAGACGGTGCCAGAAGTCCATCATCTTCAGCTGCCAGTGGCCAGGTTGAGGAAGAGGTTGTCATCCTTGATGTCATCCTCACTGTCTCCAGCAGCAGCAGCAGCCCCACATGGTACAGCTTCTCCAAGGACTCCTTCTCCTTCCCTGGGGGTCAGACCAGGCTGTCAGGGTTCTGCCCAGGGCCCCAGCTGTCAGGGAAGCAGGACAAGCAAAACCAGCTCGGATGGCAGCCACCAGTGCTGGGCAGAGCAGCTCAGCTCCAGCACAAGGGCTGCGTGTTCCCACCCAACAATCCCAGTGCATTGATACAGGCAGGGAAAAAAGTCTGGGTTTCCTTGCTTCTGATTGCCAGGGCATGTGTGGACCTGTAACTTACCAGGGCCCTGGAGCAAAGTGTGCATGTGGCTCTCTCCCTTTTTCTATGGCAGGTGAATATCCTGTATCCAAGGATCATAGAACAGGTCTTCTAATGAAGGTCTGTCCAAGAAGTGCATGGATAAACACCACCTGATAAGATCTTGGCACTCTGGGCAGAGAAACCAGAAACCACCGGTCAGCTAGAGAAGGCTCCTGTCTGCTTTGCCCCACTCTTCCCATGCCCAGGCCATGCTGCTTTTGTGCTCAGAGCTGTGCCTAAACTTTCCCATCAATTCCCTGTTGTGGAGGAGAGCAGGAGAGCAGGACATGTGGCACCTCCTCAGCGGCTGCCAGAGCGAGATGCTCACGAGCTGCTGCTGTCTCCCAGCACTGGTATTCCCCCGTGGCCAGAGATGAGGATCCACCTGGAGAGAGCCGCTGTGGCAGCGAGAGCTGATGGTCCCAGCTGATCTTCTGGCCCCTCCTGAAAGGGTGCTGCCCGCAGACCATCTGGTGCAGCAGGATGCCCAGGGACCAGATCGTTGCTGCCTCGCCATGGTACCAGCCCAAGTGGGTCCATTCTGGGGGGCTGTATGACAGTGTTCCTGTGGAATACAGATGGAGTTCATCAGGGGGATGCTGCTGCTTCCAGAGCCTGGCCCCAGCATCCCTGGGCGTGCAGGGGCCGCCCCAGTGGCACACGGGGCGACTGCTGCACTCTCGCCAGCACCTGGGACTTGTGTACAAACTCAGGGCTGGACAAGAAGCCACTGGTGTTGGAAGAGGGCAGCAGAAGCCCCGGCAAAGCCTGACCGTGACATGCAAGGCAAAACCCCACTCAGGGCTGGGGGAAAAATCATCTCCTTATCCTCTCTGCCTGCAGTGCCCTAAAAATATTATGAAGCCAAGGCAAACAAGGTGAGTGGAGCAGCCCAAGCCCTTCCTCTCACCTGCACACCAAACTGGCTGGTGCACTGGTTCTGGCCCCCTCCTCTGCTACCCCCACCCACGGGTGCTTTTGTCGGGCTGGCTGCTGCTGCTCCAACCCCAGCCCCAGGCAGAGTGGTGGGCAAAGGCTGCCAGTGGGGCTGGAAGATGCCTCCCCACCCAGCCCCGCTCAAAAGCAACTCAGGGGAAGGCTCAGTACCCTGACTGACAGCAAAAGGGAGAATCCTCGCTGCCACACCCAGCTCAGCCTGTGAGATGTTGGGCCATGAGATGGCGGGACCGGGAGCACACCCCTGCCCAGGCTCACCTGCAAAGTGAGTGTAGGCTGTGTCTTGCAGGTAGGTGCCGCAGCCAAAGTCGATCAATTTTGCCTGGCCAGTGGCCAGGTCAACCAGGATGTTCTCTGGTTTGATGTCGCGGTGCAGGACCCCACGGCTGGTGCAGTGCCGCACGGCCTCCAGCACCTGGCGGAACAGCTGCCGTGCCACCTCTTCAGACAGGAACCTCCGTGCCCGAATGAAATGCAGGAGGTCCTGAGACCGCTCCGGCCGCTCCAGCACCATCACGATGTTGTTGGGGAGCTCAAGCCACTCCAGCAGCTGGACCACACCAGGGAAGCCAGTGGACACCTTGTCCAGCAGCACGATCTCCAGGGGTGCGCTGGTGCCGTCGGGCTGCGGGAGGACCACGGTGCCACCAGTGGGACTGATGTCCTGCCAGGGCTGGGGAACCCCTCAGCCAGCCCGGGATGCTCTGTGCCCTGCGCTGGCCCCACGCCCGCTCCCCATCGAGGGGTCCTGGTGGCTTCCCCCATGCCGGGCCTCGCCTCATCCCCGCCCGGCACGGCCCGGCTGTTCCCGCTGGCCCCGCTCACTCACCAGCTCGTCCCAGTGCCGGACGCGGTTCCGTGGCACCCTTTTGATGGCCACCTGCAAACCAAAGGCACCACCGGGTTCAGCTCGCCGCCCGCCCTGCCGAGCCCCATCCTCCTCCTCCCTCCTCCTCCTCATCCTCCTCCTCCTCCTCCTCCTCCTGCGCCCGCCGCCGGCCCCGCCGCTCACCGGGGCACCGTCCGAGAGCCGCGTGGCTGCGAAGACGCTGCCGAAGCCGCCGCGCCCCAGCAGCGAACCCACTCGGTAGCGCTGCTGCAGCGCCTCCTGCGCCTTCCCTGCGGGCGGGACGCGGCTGTCAGCGCTCGGCCCGGGGCCAGGAGCGGCCCCCGAGCGCCCCTCAACCGCCTCGGGCCGGCCATCCCCAGGCCTTCGGTCTCGGGACCGGGACACGGGAGGCTCGGGGCCGGCGGCTGCGCTGCTGAGCGGCGGAGCTCGGGCCGGGGAAGCCGCGGCGGAGGCGGCAGCGGCCGTGCCGCGTGTGTCCTCCGCGGGGCCCGGGAGGAGCCGGGGCCGGGGCCGGGGCCGGAGCCTGCGCCGGGGCCGGGGCCGGGCTCGGGCCAGGCGGAGCCAAAGGGCCCAGCCCCGGGCACTGATGCCCGCCCAGCAGCGCCACCGCCAGCACGCCCAGAGCCGGGCGGAGGCGAGACCGCGGCGGGGCGGGCGGGGACGGGGACGGGGCAGCCCCGCCCGGGGCCGGGGGCGGGCCGGGGGCATGGCCCGGCCCGGCATGGGGGAGAAGGAGGCGGGGAGAGGGGAGGGACAGCGGGTGAGGGACACCGAGAGGAAGGTGTCCCACAGCCGGAGAGAAAGAAGAGAACGAGAAAGAAGAGAAAAACTGCTTTTGCTGCCGCTGCTGCCGCCGCTGCTGCCGCCGCCGCCGCTGCTGCCTCTGCAACTGAAGCACCGAGGCCGTTTGTCCGCGTGTCCGTTCCCCGCTCGCCCCACGGCCGAGCCCCGCGCGCCCCGGGGACAGCCCCTTCCTCTGTCCAAACACGGGAACTTTGCCGTGTTCAGCCCAGACCCAGAGTCCTGACTCCTGCCCAGGGGCACAGGAATCCCCTCGGCCGCTGCTGTGCACTGTCCCTGCTGAGGGTCAAACACTATCGGAGCGCATTCCCTGAATGCTTAATTTGTACCTGACCCAAGAACTGCACGTACCTATCCATCATTGATTTCCAAAAAAACCCCCCCCCAAAAAAAAAAAAAAAAACAAACAAAAAAAAAAAAACAGGGGAAGGTAAAATGTGTGTAGCTCATGCTATTTTAGAATGTCTAAAACATGCCAAATTGTGGATCTTAGAAGTGAGATCCATTTGCAATTAATGGGATGGGGAAGTAGTGTAAGATGGAAAAGGGGAGCATAAAAATAAACAGAGAAAAACATCTTGGATTATTTCTTTCCATTTTCATTTCATTTCTTAAAAACTCTTTCAGTTTTCCCAGAATCTTCTCCACAATCCTGTTTGCTCTTTCCAAGAACCTTTGCTGGAGAATGAGGAAGCTTTGAGCAGTTTCTGTCACAAGATGTGCCACCAGCTGCAGCTTCTCTTGGCTTCCCACACCGTGTGTGCAGCTCGACTCTTGCAGAAAAGTGGGACAAATATTTGAAGAACTTTATAGCTTGTTCTTTCTTTTCCTTGTGGGCTGGGCAGTTGTGCCATTGGTGAGATTTTCACTGTTATTGCTCTAGCCTAAGAAACCATGACGGGCTCCCAGGAATTGTCAGGGAATGCAGAGAAAGAATCTCCAGAGCCTGCAGCCAGAACTGGAGAGCAGTGTGATAATCGTTCCAACATCCCCATGGACATCTTGAAAATGATGTAGAAGATGAAAATGGGCTGACAGAGGGAGTTTGTTTCTGTGTTCAGTTTAGAAGCTTCCACCTCTCGAGCACTGATATAAATCAAGAGTACAATCAGTGCATGGAAAGCACCAGAACAAGCTGGTCCTCTCAGTGGATGGCTGAAAGAATCTGAAAAGGAAAAAAGCAGGGAATGATTTTGTGAACTTTCCCTGTACAATGGAACATTTTTACTAATAATTTCCAACCCATTCCCTCCGCTTTTGTCCTTCCTAACAAGGCCATTTTCATCCCAGATTCCCCATGAAGTAAGAACCCTGAGCTTGTGGAAGTGCCTGAAAGATGCCCTGTTCCTCTGCAGGGACACTCAGGCTGAGGCAGGAGCCGGAGCCCTCTCTGGGGAAGCCTCCACCGAGCTGGAATTTGTGCCGTGCTGGGAGAGGAGGAGGAGGGGAGAAGGCCGGGCACTGTGTGGCAGGAGCAGGGATTTGGGCCGCAGGACATTCCGTCTGTGCCGCTGCCCCACAATGGGCGGGAACGCTGTGGGGATAACTGGGGGGCACTGGAGCGGAATATGGATGGCACTGGGGGGAACTGGGAGGGCCTGGGAATTAACTCAGGTGTATTGGGAGGGACTGGTCTGTACTGGGATGTATTGGAGGGGCACTGGGGCTGTACTGGGCTGTACTGGGGATGAACTGGGCTGTGCTGGGAGGGACTGGAGTGGCACAGGGGTTATCCTGGGCTGTACTGGGGATGAACTGGGCTGTACTGGGAGGGATTTTAAGGGCACTGGGGCTGTACTGGGCTGTACTGGGGATGAACTGGGCTGTGCTGGGAGGGATTGGAGGGGCACGGGGGCTGTACTGGGCTGTACTGGGGATGAACTGGGCTGTACTGGGAGGGATTTTAAGGGCACTGGGGCTGTACTGGGCTGTACTGGGGATGAACTGGGCTGTGCTGGGAAGGATTGGAGGGGCACTGAGACTGTACTGGGCTGTACTGGGGATGAACTGGGCTGTGCTGGGAGAGACTGGAGGGGTTGAATGGGCTGTTCCCGTCTCTGCTGCCTCCCATTTGCCGAGGCTCCCGCCCATCACGGCCATCAACCAATCAGCGCCAGGGATCATGGCTTTGGGGGCGGTGCCTGGAGCCTGCGCCATCTTTTCTTTTGCCTACAACTCCCATCATGCCCCGCAGCCCAGTAGAGCCCCATTGGGGCCGGGACTACAACACCCATCATGCCCCGCGCACCACAGACCCTCGGTATCCGCCCCCATCTGTCCCACAAGTGTCCCCCAGACCCTCCGGGATCCCCAAGTGCCCCTCAGCGCCCATTCAGGACCCCCAAAACTTCACTGGCAAAGTACAAAAGAACAAGAAACTTTGGAAAAGCATTTAATACAAAACCAATCCAGTTTAAATCACTTGTCATAGGAGTAACTTCATTCACTCAGCCCATTTAGTCTGGAAAGGTTTAAAGGCTTAAGTTCTTCAGGTACCCAAAAATGTTCCATATAAAGAGCATTAGAAGGAGAGGAAGGAGAGACAGAGGAAGGCAGAAGCTCCACAGTGTGGGAATCCAGGGCTTCCCTCTGGCTGCCCTGGCAGGTCTGGGACCCTGGCAGGGGTCAGGAGCCCCCCGGACAGAGCCCCCAGAGACACTGTCTCTGATCTCTGTCCATGGAAAAGAGTTTTCAATCCTACAGGATGAATTACAAGCTCTGAGTGTTTGATACGAGTAATAATTAAGTGTGGCATGAGTGCAAAAGTAAAATTTTAGGTTTCTAGATTAGGGGTTCAAAGGGGACAAGATGGAGGAAATTGGGTGTGCCTTGTCCTTTTTCTCCTTCTTCATGCCCTCCATGTTTCACTGTGGTGTTGGCATTTTTCTGTTGATTTAGGCTGGGGACACACTGTTCAACGTAGGTGACAGATATTGGCACGTTATTGTAAATCCAGCACAGGGAGTTTCTGGTATTTAATGTTTGTAACATCCCACTGGGGGCAGAGCCCCACACGCTGCCCTGCAGGACAGAGCTGCGGCAGGGCAGCAGAACATGTTAGAGATAAACAGAATAAACAACCTGTTTGTCACTGCTGTACACTGACCCCAGGCCACTTCACTGAAAGTTACTGCAAGCACTAAAAATTTACTGAATTTCCCAGAAAACGCGGGAAAGAACTTAATGCATTCTGTGTTTATTTAGTGGAAAATAAAGAGTGTTAAAATTATCACAGAATCACAGAATATTTGTAGTTGGAAGGGACCTACAGGGATCATTGAATTCAACTCTTAAATGAATGGCCTGTACAGGGACTGACTCTGTGACCTTGACATTATTAGCACCATGCTCTAACCAACTGCACTAATTAATGAGAAAATAACCTGATTTTAGCATACCATATTCATATACCAGTTGTTCTCTAAATATCTCACATCTGCTGCATTAATGTGAGAAGTATGGAAGTCCACAGGTTGGGGAACAGGACAGATTATTCTCACACACAAATCCTAATAGGAATTTTACCCCAAGCAGGTCTTGTAACTGACTCCCACTGTAATTGCTGTACTCTGGAATTCAGTATTTTAAAGTCATCAGCAAACAAAGGAAGCTGATACATGTAAGTTTCTCATCTATATTTCTCCCTGTATTTGAAAACTAACTGGGCTGTCCTTAGAGTTTTTCCATCTACCTTTCTTTATAGCAGTTTCATCAAGGCTTAGCTAACTCCCTGAAATACTTAAGGGATCCTTAACAGCCAAGAATGTATCCTTAATATTTTTTACATCTGCCACAGACCTTTACCTATAGTACTATTTCCCATACCTGTAACACACATCCATGAAGTAAATTAACCAGAATTTCCATCTCCAATTATTTCAGAGTAACAGAAAATCGGATCTCTGATACATATAATCTGATGTAACAGGATGGGGGAAAGAGAGAATATGAGACTTGTTTCGAAGTGATTTACAACACAGCAAGAATGCCAGTGTCAGTGCACGGCATTCTTTATTTTCATGGAGCTGTCAAACTGAGTAAAATGCACTGGAAGTCAGAGGAAAATAAAAGTTGTGTATTTGGAAGATACATTCACAAGATTTTGGTAGCTTAAATTTGGCAGGTGGCTGTTAGAATGAAACCTGATATTAGAACCAAATGGGCTTTAATATTGCATGTCTGCGACAAAGCAACATCTCCACATGCCCCAGTTCTCCTCTTAAACTGTGGTCTCCAACAGAACTTCAGTAGCAGCCAATGCTTCCAGCCTCAGGGGTTTTCTGAAAAGTGCATTTTCATGTGTATGTTATAAGCACATGTGAAAGCTTAAAGAAAATAGACTAGATGCTGATTTGATTCACACTGGGTTAATTCTTCAAAGGCTTCAGTGCTTCTATACTTCATTTCCCACAGTGTGACCACAGCAGACTTCTGACTATTGTCTGTTTCTCCTAAAAGGAAACTATACACCAGGATTTTTAGGGTAAATGGCATTGCTCCTGACATGTTTAGCACTTCAGACTAAAAAAAATCCTACCTTTGAAAAAGCCAAAGACCAATATAAGGAAATGTTTTCAGAGATCAGGATACTGGCCATTCTTTATAGCTGCACACATGGGTAAAATACAAAAATGACAGCGGATGTTTATGGGAACATAATTTATGACAACAATGCAAAAGGAAATAACAGAGACACACTCTTCCACCTAGGGCTGTTGTTATTCTGGATTCATACTGCTTTCTTCAAGTCTTGCTCTATCTATTCTTTTGTGTCTGTAAACACTTTTCAAAAGCTTTCACTTTGTCTACACAGGTGCCTGAATTTAAGTCTGTCAAACAACTTTATAGAGTAAACAGCTCCCCTCCAAGGGCTAGCAAGCACAAAGATATCATCACCTGTACCTCTGGAAGTCCCTAACCTGAAGTTTCACTAGGTTTATCCTAGGTTATCCTAATGCCCCACTTTCATAAATTTAAATATCTCCAGTGGTTTCCACATGACTCTTTGGCCTTCAATTATGTTTCCCGGAAAACTTTTTCTTCTGACAGGTCAAGAAAGCTTCACTCTCAGACTGCAGTTTTGCTAACAGGCAGGAAGCTAACCTTCTCTGAGCTATAGAATAAGCAGCACATATTTTTTTAAGAAGAATCAACTTGGTATTACTGTGTTTCAAGGCTGCAATAAACACCTCAGACTCTGTATGTGTTCCTGAGGCTCAGGCCTGATGGCAAGAACCAAAGTCTCGTTTCAGTACTGGCTAAATTCCCACTGGGTTCATTCCTAAATGAGACCACGCTTATAAAGACTGACAGAAAGTTTCTCAGAGCAATGAATGTAAAATTCTGCTCCTGCATCTCAAGGGTGCTGTTTTACATAAATATGGATATGTATTTGCATACACGCTCCCCTCCCTGCAGAGATGGGTGGGTCACAGTGTAAATAGTGCTGAAATACAAGCCCACTTGAACTGCTGGCAAGCAGTGGAGTTATAGAAAAAATTCACGCAGCTATTTCATGAGCATTTACCCAGCAGATAAATATATATTTATGCATATGTATATTTTTCCCTGTGAAATACAGTTAATAGTCAATACAAGAGGGCATTCAAGGATGTCACAAGCTGGCTGTACATGCCAGAAAAACAGTAGCAACTACAAACCAAGGATGCTCCAAGCGATGATAATTTGTGACCCAGAGCCAGTGCACACTGGGACAGATGAAAACAACTTGTTCCAAAGCTGCTATTGGGGATCTGACATGTTTATCTATTCGGCCCACATGGGGCTGTGTCTTCTAGCACTGACAGCTCCTGCAGGTTGGCAGCTTTTCAAAAGCTTGTCAGGCCTTGATAGCATTCCTATTCCCGCGGAGCTGGGCGGGTTGCGCTGCGGATCACACCGTGATAATCGCTCTGACATGTAACCCTGCGTGTACTGTTAGCACAGCCACAGAAAGGGGCACCACTGCTTTGCAGCTATTTACCCACTGTTTACCCAGCTGACAACATTTGGTATTTCCTATTTGTTTAGCTTAAGGACTAAAATAGAAAAGGCTTTAAGCAAACTTGCAAGAAAATTTGATGTACGAAAGTAATGGTTCCAGCAGGATCCCAGAGCCTGGTGTTCCTACAGAATTTCTTCTCCAGCTTTCTAGCTTCTCATGCTATTAAGCATTCTTTTGTTTTACACAGCACTTCAGGTGGTAATGGCACAGAGGCCTTCAGTAGAACTGCTTTCTTTCACTGACCATCTTTATTTCACTCATAGGAAGAAATCACAATTCTTCCAGTTTGCAAACAGCTTGCAGAATTTGTCAGGCATGTGAGGATCTTTCAAAAAAAGACTGTGGCATTTGATAATGCTGCTCCAGCAACAGAAGCTAAAGGCTACTGTACAGGAGAACTTCAGAGAAAATATATCCCTTTTACAGAAAGATGATTATCCATTGCAAAATTTTATATATTTATTGACTATAATCATTTTAGCTTTCTGCATTCGCCTGTCATTCTGGAAGAATTGCTTATTACACTGTGGTACTTATCGTTGCTTTATAATGAGGTTTGCAAGCACTGGAAACTGGACAGAATTTTTTTCAAGCTGCCAGCTAAGGAAGTTTTCAACCTATTACACAATATATTGAATAACAACTATAATAATTTAAGAAATTTGGACTCCACCAGAACTATTGATTTATTTCATAAGGAAAAATACGCCAGGAAATAAAGCCGTAACTTAATCTATGTAAGTCAAATGAACTAATTTAGGTAAATAAACAGGTTTTTTAAAGGAAGTTATTAAATTATATATATGTATACATTAGAGAAGAGAGCAGGATGCAATGCTTTGGATGTTTCTTTGAATACTATTCCAGAAATGTCTTAATAGAGAGCTTCAGACTCTAAAATATAATCTTGCCAAGTAATTATATCCACATATGAGAATAAATTGTTGGGGATTCTGACTTGGCTTTTGAAGGTATCAGTAGCTCCTAACAAAACAAATATCTGAAATTGAGAGCTTTATTGAAATAAGATTAATCTACCCAGCACAGAGCATTTGAAAGTTAATGTTCAGCTTTGTTTTAAAGAAAGAAACCCTAAACTAAGAACAATCTTGCATTCTATTCTCAAAGTTGTTATACTTCTCTTGCCCCCTCAGCTTGCCACACTTTCCTCCAAGTCATTAATAAACACATAATTTATAGGCAGAACGTAATATTCCAATCGATTTCTACTTGTTTTAGTGGCTGTGTGTAAGCAGATTATTTTTTCCAGACAACTCGTAGTCCAGAGGAGTACAAAGGACACACTTCAGACCCTTGTAGTCCCAACATGTGTGGTTTCCTCACGCTGGGAAAGCCTGGAAGCCAGCCGCCTGGCCTGGTGCCAACCCAAACTACGGTCAGTCTAAACACAGCACCAGCAAGTGCTGCTCTCTGACACTTCCCTGCTATTTTTCGAACACACATAAATTATATATGTTCCTTTTCCGGGTTAAGTAAAGGTGGCCCGTCCACCTTGGACAAGTCCGGTGAATTGGTCCAAATCAGATGTTAATTGACGCGTTATGAAATAATAAAATTCTGTCCCTACTCACTATCAGCTACCTAACTGGCTTGTGGCTGCCCTACATCCCTAGCTGTCGTCTACTTTATTAAAACAAAACAGTATAAAAAAGAGCGCTATGCAATCATACAAAAATAACAACAATATCAAAATCCAAACCAAACAAGAAGTACATAAACTAAGCATCTAATCTGAATTACATAACTTTCTGGCCCTACTGGCAAACATATGTACAATGTCCACGGATGAAAAGAGCGCAGCTATGGAAAAAGTCTCTGCAATTTTCACTTGCCTCGATTTGGAGAGGCCAAGCTCAGTCAAAAGTTCAGAGTTACCTTGGTGCCATTTCCCCCCCGCTCCTAGGGGAAAGCCCACAAAAACAACGTCCTTTGCGTTGGTGAGATTTCTTACTTCAGTTTCTAGGTGTTTGTACTTGTTCACTTTCTCTGCAGCGGCTTCCTCCAGCGATGATTTGGCTGTTTCGTATTGTATTGTCACATCCACGACAAGTGCACAGGCATCCTTCACAAATATCAGGTCAGGTTTGTACAGTTCCTTGTTGGAGTCCCTTATGTGCGGTTCCTTGAACACTACCCATTCCTTCTTTTTCGCCTCCTCGAGAAGCAGTTCGCAGATGTAATTGTGCCTCTTGATTCGGGCGTCCTGTGTCACTGGGCAGTTGCCGATGATGTGGGCGCAGGAGTCAATGTCCGCATCGCAGTGCCGACACGCCTTGATGTATTGATCTTGTCCACCCCTGGCTAGAAATTCTCTTGTGGGGTAGACGTTGGCCCTGAGTTGTAGCGCAGTGAGGAGTTTCCTGTGAGGTATGCGTCTGTAGTATTGGAGCCAATGGTTACTAATTTTATCTCTTTCAAAATTTACAATTCCGCGGTGTTGGGATGCCAATTTGGTCCATTTTTTGAATTCATTTTTCCTCCAATTGCAAGGTCGTGGAAATTTATCTTTCTGGGTCGGTGCTTCCCACTCCGAATTTGTGCTCTGTAGAGTAACCTCTAGCATCCTCCTCAGCAACCGAAATTTATACACAGTTCCTCAGGCTACTTCCTTCATCTCATCCCTTCCCTCCACTGACAAGATTCAACCAGCCAAGCACAGTGGACTTAAAGAGAAACACTTGTGTGACATTGCCTTGTGTTACCTGGGCACTTACACGAGAAGATACATTTGCAAAGTTGTTGAATGCCCAGGGAGGTCCTGGAAATCATCACACCAGGATGCTCTGCAAGGCTTCTCAAGTCAGTTCTTCCCACTTAGATATATTTATATGCACGTGATTTTTTTCTGAGAAATTAAATATCATCTGAATAGTTGAACTGCTATTAGTTTACTACTGAAAGAAGTAGAAGTGTTTGAACCTGCACACATATTTAGTCTAGATATGCAAGTGATTAGGAATTTTATTCCCTCCTTTCAGGTTACCACATATATGTAAGCATACATTCTCTATTCATCTTAGGAAAGGCACATTCTCCTTCCAATACAGAGTCTTTTCTCTGTAATTTCTATATCACTGTCTGACTGCAGGTTAGTTCTCCTGGTTCTGTGTTCTGCTCTTCTTGGAAAGCACAAGGTCCATAATGATCATGGTGGCTTGGCCAAAGGCAAAATGTCACCAGCTTGGACTGAGGGGTGGCTCACACAGGGTGCTGCCACCTCCAGCAAGCTCTGGGCTCATAAAGCCCCACTGAACATAATGGGAAGTGACAGAACTCAGCATCTCACAGGAGGCAAGCAGCATCCCACAGAAAGAGAAGTCTGCTTTTCACACACAAAAAAACTTGCTTTCTGCAGAAAGCCTACGCCAAAAATCAATTTGTCGTCTGAAAATTTGCAATTATAATCAGCAGTGCTGTTATTAATGCAATATCCTGAGGGGTGGTGAATTTTGAGTCAATTGCTGAGATGACAGAAGCAAGTAAAGTGCTTGATAAAGCATCCTAGGAAGAAATTTCCTGAAATACTCAGAATCTGAGTTTTACAAAAGTGGCGTGTGCAGCATTGCTGAAGTCAAGATGAGGAACAAGATAGTCTGCCTGGTACTGTATCTCTTCTATACAATGATGGCAAGTGTTGCTCTCAAACATGTGGGCAAAATAGTCTCTTGTTCCACCTGTTCAGCCCCTGCATGCAATCACATTAATTCAGGGTCAGTTGCCTCTTCAGAGCTGGCAGCAGAATGCAGTAATTTAAAACCCCCCTCTGGTGCCTAAAGAAAATACCAAACAAAGCTGAGAATTCATATTTTCTTCATATCTGGAAGAAGCAGGAAACCAGTTTTCATGTGTTCCCGTGCAAGCATCTGGTTTTCGCTCGTAGCAGTCACCTGCTCTTACAAAAGCTCCAGTTCACCATATCTACTAGAAATATTGAAGGCTAAATTGTCATCTTATTATCTCAATTTAACACATTGTCACTGGGCACGGGCAAGGGACTACAGCAGATCCCAGTGGAAGCTTTTCCTACAACTAGTAATTCTAGACATTAACAGAAATGCTAAAATTGCCACTTACATTTTACTATAATTTAAACCATCTAAATTGCCTCTGCTCTGTTCAGTATTGCAGTAAAGCAATCCTAGTGATGCCAGGAAGCAATGAAAGAGCTGTCTTCAGTTATTTCCTTCCAAATGCTTTTGAATGAGGAGGGTAACCATGACCAGAGAAGTTGAGAAGCAAACACTCTGAGCTACATTTTTCCTGTTTGGTGATATTTTGATGCTGTTTTCATGCACTGCAGGGCTCTTCCACATAGCTAATCTCTTGCAGGTCATCAGTCACACAGGAGATCATATAGCATGAGAAATTCAATTGATTAAAGATAATATGTATAACTGTGGGAGGTGAGATTACCAAATATTGCTAAATTGCATTGCACAATGAATCTGCAGTTACCCTGTGAAGAAATGAATAAAAAAAACCACAAAAAAACCCAAACAAAAATAGAATTTAACAAAATTTAACTTAGGAGATAAACTCTGTAGAAAGCCCACTGACCTTTTTTACATTTTTGTTTACATCAACCAAGTTGAGCTGGAAGATGTGGTCCTTTGTCCCAACCAGCAGTTGGCACCTCTCCTCATCTAGCAGCAGGGTTCGAAAATCAAGTCCCTCTGCTGAGCCCAGGAATGGGATGCAGCTGTTTGAAAGCAGCAAGTCTGTGGGAAAATGAAGAAAATCTTTATAATCAAAATATTTATATATGACTCATCAGTGTCTTTTATAAATATATGCAACCAGCACGGAGTATACCAGTGAGATAAGTGCAGTCTTGGAGTATGACTTTCCAGAGTAAAAATACAGTTGCCATTAACTTTGGGGTTCTCTGGGCTTTTTTACTTCCAAACTGGGTAATATTTACTTTCACAAAATATTTTTCTACATAAAATTTTCTTTATAATTATCTGTATGGTATAGAAGAATCAGAAATTCAACATCAATTAGAAACCACTAAAGACAGATCTTTGAAAAATGTGTGCTATATCTTTCCTTCTTTCTAAGAAAACTAATTACATTTATATTATCATACACATGCTCAACGATCAATACCTCACCATATTTGGTGCTCCAAATATAAAGCAGCAAAAAAAGTCAATGCCAGCCAAGAATAATCAGGAGTAGGAAACAGTGGATAGGGACATTTGAAGATAATCCAGTTCAATTCCCTCAGTATGAGGACAAACATCTTTCACTAGATCAGCTTGGTCAAAGCCCCACCTAACATGGCCTTGAACACTTCCAGGGATGGGGCATCCACAACTTCTCTGGGCAACTTGTACCAGCTTCCCACCACTCTCATAACAGAAAATGTCTTTCTTATATCCCGTTTCTATCTACTCTCTCACAATTTAAAACTACTGTCCCTTGCCTTGTCAATAAAGACTTTGGAAAAAAATTATTGCTCATATCTTTTACAAGCCCCCTTTATATATTGGAAGGCGACAATTAGGTCTCCTCAGAGCCTTCTTGTTTCTTGGTGGAACAACACCAAACTTCTCAGCCTGTCCTCATATGGAAGGTGTTACAGCCCTCTGACCATTACCAGGGCTCTTCTCAAGGTTCATTCCAAGGTTCATGTCTTTCTTGAACTGAATGCCCCAGAACTGAATGTAGGTGGGGTCTCACCAGAGCAGACTGCAGAGGCAGATTCCCCTCCCTCTATCTGCTGAACACACTTCTTGTGGTACAGCCCAGGCTACAGCTGGCTTTGCAGGCTGTGAGCACACACTGCTGGCTCATATCCATTTTCTTTTTTCATTTACCAGTATTGCCAAATCCTTGTCTGCAGGGCTGCACTCAGCCTAGTCATCACACAATCCATTCATCATCCCGTCTGTGTTGATATCAAGGATTGCCCTGACCCAGGTGTAGGATCTTGCACTTGGCCTTGTTGAACTTCACATTGCTTACACAGGCCTCCTTCTCCAGCCAAACAAGGGATCTTCAAAGACAATTTATTCCAATTCAATGAGAATGGTATGGTAAGGGGAACATCCAGTAGCAACACCGCTAAGATCCCTATTAAAAAAAAAAATTTTACACTAAAGTTTTACTGCGAATTAACAGTAGATTCAAATATCTTTCAAAAGGTAATTAAGAAAAAAATGATGCTCTGTGAAACTAATGAAAGAATCTATAAAACTGCAAAAAGAATTCTGTAACATTCTGCCTAATGAATATTCTGTGAACATAATTCTGTATGAGGACAAAAACAACATACAGAAAAGAGCACAAGGATAGTTAAGTCTTGTTAGGTAGTCATTACTTTGGGGAAAAGAAAATAAACATGTGAATCGGTTCTTCCACAAGCAAACTCTCCAAGCTAAACTATTTGGAAATCATCAGATAGAAAGGCAAATCCTGTATTTAACTGACATAAAATTAAGGGTATTTCCACCTTCCTGGCACTGAATGGATAATGTAGCATTCCTGCTAGAAAAGCCAGACTTACTGCAAAAGTCGTTTGCACATCCTGATCATTATGAAAATTAGGGCCAGTGTTTTGGGAAAAAAGTCTTGAATGAAATACAAGGAAAAAAAACCCACTCAAACATTTTTCTCCAAGAACTCTCACAAACCATATGACAGGCAAAAATATAAGGTTCTGGTGCTGCCTAATAAACAGCACTCTGGTAGGAAAAATATTTTATCATTATTAATCTATCTGGAATATAATTATGATAATTATTTTTTGGCTCAGTCACTTCTACTTAAGTTTGTGTGCATTTGTCTGGCTCAGTGCAGGGTGTTGTTAAGGTACAATCTGAAAACAAATTGTCATGCCCTGACACTCCTATTCCCCTAGGTGAGATTTATTTGGCAGTTCTTTGAAAAAAAAATCCTACTTCACATTGAAAAATGATATCCTATGCTAGGCATTACACTGCTATACATCAGCACTGTCCTCTCTCACATATATTTTGTGAAGACAAAGATGTCAGGGTTTGTTTTCTAAACTAGTAACACTTTAAAAGCTTTGTTTATTAATTGCTAGCAAGATCACTTAGGAGCAGCTTATGGTTAAGATGGTATATAAAAACCTCAGTCCTCACCTGTAGGACACAAATAACTAACATACAGAATATGAGGGAAAATTCCTTCCCATCTGCAGACACAGGCAATCTGATCTAAGGAAGGATAAATTATATGCTTGTGCAAATAAAAGCATGGGCCTTCGCAAGAGTGTCAATTACAAAAATATGTGGATTTGATTCTCCACATACATGAAGAACAATGTCTGAGACTGCTCTCTACTTCCCATTTCCTTCTTGATCGAAAGGAAGATCTCTGAAACGACTATTCCAAATGGACATTTCTCATCTGTTGTTTAACAGTTCCAGAATTTATCAGTAAAAAACCCCACCTAGAAGAGCTACAACAGTGAAGGAAAATGCTGCCTCGTGACTGAAATGCCCAAGTGGGAATAAGCCCTGTGTGATGCTTTGTACAATCATTTATTTCACTACATCATAAGGAAAACATCCGCAGAATATTCCAGATTGAAATGACAACACTACTTCTCCTTTCTTACTGATGTAGATGACAACACAAGCTGCAAAGCAATGAAGAACCAGGTTTGGCCAGTCACTTACTATTGAAAACAGCTTGGAAGTAAAAGTCTGAGCATGACCATTGATAAGGTTGTAACTGTAACATGACCTAATAAAACTTCACAAGTAAACATTAACAGAGGGTTGATTAAATTGCAGCCAAATTAATCACTGGTCACACTTCATAAAACAACACAATCCAATCTTATGTGTTGAAATTTCCCTTCACAATGAGACATATTTACTATCACTGAGGATATTACACTGGAAAAATGTACTGTGAAAAGCACATTTCCCAGTGATTTTCAAGCTTAGAGCAAGCTGTCAGGTTGAATCACTGCATCTCTGTAGCCTGGCTAACACAGAACAAGCATTCTCACAAGTAACAAAGTCAGCTACAGGGATGGCCTTTCATGAGTACATGTACAGCACTCAGTTTTATAGTCTCATTTTGCTGTTTTCCTCCAAATTAAATCATTTTTTCCAGCTTGGTGATTAAATAAGCATCCAGCTAACTCCCCTTCTGGGTTAATATTTCACTGCTGAGTGGTAGAAGCTGGAATAGTGACTGGGTTTTATTTATTTAGCACAGTATCTCAGTGGGCTTGGCTTAAAACAGCATGGTCATTGCTTACTTAAAAAATCTCCAGCAGCATAGCCACAGAAAGGCTTCAAAAGTAAAAATGTCATTCTGTTTTGATAACAGATATTTGTATTTATAAAACATATTTAGACTTCTCAGCATCAAGTCACATGTGTGGTGATCATGCCACCATTCCTCAACTCCAGCATGGTGCAGGAATGCAGCAATGTGGAACCAGCTTGGCTGAGACTCAGAATTCCCTTTGTGACCAGTTACAGACATTTTTTAAAGACAAGCTACAGCTAAAATAGCAGAAAGAGAACATCTCAACATCTTTCAAAACAGTTACATCTAATGACACCTTTGAAGGACTCTGAAACTAATGGCTGTACAAATTTCAAAATATATACAGCAAAAAACAGAGATTGCCTCACTTTCCTTTAGGTAGGATCAAGTCCTTTCTCATGTTGGAGAGTACACATAAAGATTTACATGGGCACTGTAGAAATTCTCAACCAAACTTTTCAGATAAAGTATTTATAGCATGACTGCAGCGATTTATCCAATTCCTGAGGTATTCTGAGTGTAAAATTGACCAGATGACCCCAAATGCATTGGTACAAAGGCAAAGAGAATAAATACTTCCAAACTACTACGAATCTCTACTATGTACTGCAAGCTGTAAATTATATATTTTTAGCTGCATCTCACCATGGGTAAAGCTGTGCATGCAAAGTGGCTCTCATTGCTATACAATCTTATACAGCCCTGGTGGAAAAGTTTACATTCATAGACCAGCAGGGCCTCTCCAAAAGGACACAGATAACCAGGAATAGAGAAAACAGGAAAACAGAAAAAGGACTTTCTGCTGTCCCAATTTTGTGTCAAAACCTTGGTTATGAGAAGCCAAATAATGATGTATTAAATCACATGTTTTGCAGTTAGGGACTTCTCTGTCTTCATCTTTTAGGACTGATTGTTCCCTAGGAGCATATAAAAGTGACTGTGTAAAGAAAACTTTTCCAAAGATGGCTAAAAAAATTCAGAAGTACTCTGCTGCAAAATGTCACGTACTTCAGGGCATTTTCACTTCAAACTTCAAGCATTTCTATGGAAATGCTCAAGAGACAGCATACTTAATAGATCCAACATCTCTGTTTGCAAAGAGTCTTTATTTCAGATAGAGGTATAGGAAGGACATTCTCTAAGATACAGAGGGTTATGTACAAGGAATGACACATTTCAGGTGATTTGAGAAACTTATCTTCTTTTATTAGTTAATCAAACATAGATATTCAAGTATTATTTAAAAGCAGACAAGCAACTAGGGGGATTCTCTAAACTAAGTGTAATTCTCTAAACTAAGGGTTTAAACTAATCTAGTCTAAACTCAAGGCCACTCAGAGAAGTGTCTGCACAACGAATCCATGCGCTGCAGCATCTTCCTTCTGCAGGAGCAGGAAAGCAGCTTCAGGATTGCCAGAGACAAATGCAACCATCACAAAGAGTCCACGTCGCAGCAATCGGCTGTGAACTTCTCCATCAGAGCTTTGTGCAGGGAACTCCTCTCAGTGTTGGAGAGCAGCATCCAGAGGCGAAAGTACAGCTGCTCACAAGCCTCCATCGCTTTTCT
Organism: Taeniopygia guttata; assembly: GCF_048771995.1. Lineage (NCBI taxonomy): Eukaryota > Metazoa > Chordata > Aves > Passeriformes > Estrildidae > Taeniopygia > Taeniopygia guttata. The sequence goes on from NC_133056.1 coordinate 2,942,401, forward strand.
GTGGGCATCTGGATCTCGGGCCAGGCACTCAAAGAGGTTGAGCGGCTCAACCTTTTGCATTGCTGGCGGCAAGCTGATCTCTGCAGGAAGCTTCTCGTTGCCTAGAACAAAATGGCCCAGGTGTTTCCATTTCAGGCAGAACTTCAGGAATGCCATGATGTCCCACAGCCGCAGTGGAAATTCCTTCCTGTGCCAGTAGACCTGCGGTATGATGTTTAACACGTGCATGACCAGAGTCTTCCAGGTAGAGGTGGAAAAACCTGTGCCGCTCAGCATGCAGGTGAAGAGCTGCAGGTATTTCAGGTGCAACCTCTTACACGGTATCTGCCTGGCAATGTGCTGGAAGAATTTTGCCTCTGCCACAGCGAATGTCTCAGGCCACGCTGTGCTTGCAAGGTTACTGGAGTTGCCTTTCTGGGCCTCTGTGGGCTGGCTGACCACAAAGATGTCAGAGTCCCCTTGGCGCACACCAAAAAGCATCTCCACTGACAGGGTCCTCTTGCCTCTGCTCAGCTGGAATTGGCAGGACTGGCTGCAGGGCTGAAACACCAAGTGCCATGAGTATGACTGAGGCACATGCAGCCACGAGCATCTCACCATCTGGAAGAACCAGTGGGAGGTTTTCTCTACATCCAGGTAGGAGCCAGTGTAGAGTGTCTCCAGGAGGCTGCACTGCTGCTTCCGCTGCAGCTCCTCCTGCGAGTGGTGCAGGAGGCACAACAGCATCTTGCCCAGCTGCTCCCTCTCGCTTCAGTGATAGTGTCTCCTGGCACATCCCCATCACTCTGTCCTTCTTTCTTCAAGTCATAGCCATTGCCAACATCGCTGTCTTCCTTGACATCATAAGTGCCACTGTTGACATCGCTGTCTTCGTTCATCTTCACATCATAATTGCCTTCAATGGCATCATCCTTATCTCCGTCATCTGCAGCCACAGGACTGCCTTCTCTGTCATTTTCAGTGCCGCTGTCATCTGCCTCCAGAGTCATATCACCGTCTTCTCCACCTTCCTCTGAATCAGCGGTGTCTTCTTCCTGTTCAGTTATTCTCTCATCTCCCAAAGTCTTGCAGGAGCTCTGCTCCTTGCTGCTGCTTCTGGCCTCACAGCTCCTTCTCCTGCAGCCCAACCACAGGTCCAAGAGGAGCAGGATGCCAGGAAGAACCCAGACTGGCCACTGCTGCAGGGCACCAAAGGGCACGGCTCCCCAGCCCTCGTCCTGCTCCAGCTCCTGCAGCAGCCGGGCCATCTCACAGTCCAGTAGCTCCTGATGCTCACGCATTCTCTGGTGTGTGGCCTCATCCAGCCCGTCCCCAGCTGGCTGGGGGTACTGGATCAGGCTTTGCACAAGCACCAACAGCAGTGACAGTAAAACCATGGTCTGCAGGAGGACACACAGAAGGGGTTCAGTGGGGCCAGAATAGAGACAGACAGTGAGGGGCAGGAGCGGCAGGGATGTGGTGGCAGGAAGGAAAGGATCCCCGGCAACTGGCAAGGCTGCACCGCTGCCCCCGCGAGCACCACGCCCTCAGCAAGGCACTCCTGCCTGGTGCTGGGCCCTGGAGACGGGGCAGCCCCGGGTACCGGCGCTCCTGTCCCAGCCCTCCTCCAGCCCCCTCTCCCCTCTGCTGTGTACTCACCGCTTGCCGAGGCTCTACTGGGGCAGCGGCACCGGCTTGGGGCCTTTTATAGTTGCCCCCATTGTGACACGGCCCCTGTGCTGTCACAGAGCCCAGAGCGCATCACAGGCCAGCCCCACCAACCATGCCAGCCTGGTCATGGAACTCATCATGGCCCTGGGCACGGAACTCATCATGGCCCCGGGCACGGAACTCATCATGGCCCCGGGCACAGAACTCATCATGGCCCCGGGCACAGAACTCATCATGGCCCCGGGCACGGAACTCATCATGGCCCCGGGCACGGAACTCATCATGGCCCCGGGCACGGAACACATCATGGCCTCGGGCACGGAACACATCATGGCCCCGGGCATGGAACTCATCATGGCCCTGGGCACGGAACACATCATGGCCTCGGGCACGGAACACATCATGGCATTGGGCACAGAACTCATCATGGCCCCGGGCACGGAACTCATCATGGCCCCGGGCACCCAGAGCCCCAACAGACACCGAGTGCAGAGCCATCACTCGGGAACCTGGGAACCCCAGAGCTTCCCTTGGCAAAGCAGGCACAAGCACCCTGCACACAACCCTTGTCAAATACAGATTTGGTTGACATGACCCATGGATGTTCTCAGTATACAAGTGTCGGCTTTTATTTAATACTAGTGGGGGACATTTTTTATTAGTAGTATTTATACTTATTACTTTGCGGCAGGATGTCACGTAAGCTAATGCTCTGTTACAGATTTTGTGAGAAATCTTTCTGAAAGAAATCCAGGTTGCATGGATGATGCACAGGAAGATTTAATACCATCCTAAAAAGGCCAAATAAATTAATTACAAAATTTTGATGCCTTCAATAACCTCTTAGCTCTCAAACTCTGTGGTTCAACACCATGCAAAATTCTGGTAGAAGCAGGATTTTGTTCAGAAAGTAGTTCTGCAAAGATATACTTCTGTCACTCCCCCCATCTTCAAAACTGTCTCCCTTAAACAGAGTTAGACAATCTCTCTGACATATAAAGGAACTTCTGTCTCTTTCTGCTATCTCTTTGTGTATTTATCTCCACAGGACTGTGAGTACAGGAGAGATTATACTCCTCAACCTTTCTTTGGGGAACTCATCTATAAATGGAACTGCAGAAATGGGGAGGGAGGAAAGGGAAACAGGATGTGACTTGAGTACCTGCACAGTGACCACAGACGGCCACTGCTAGACAGACACTGAAGTCAGGGGGATCACACCCTCCCATTGGTGTGTAGAAGGAGAACAATGTTGAGATTGCTAAAACTGTTCTGAATTGGACTTGCTTAACAGATGTCATTAGCAAAAGCGGTCAAATAAAGCGTTTTGAACCCTTTTCCAAGCTGATGCCATTTATGATGTATCTTCCCTGCATTCTTGTAGGGAAGCTGTTTTTGATGTTGTTCCATCCTTCTTTTTCCATGGGAGCAAAAATTATTTGCCAAGTATCACTCTTTCAGTTTTGTTTCCTCTCATTTTCCAAGATTTAATAAAGCAAACCCTCAGCAGAATAGTTCCGTATTTTTCGAACACAAGTCTTTTACCAAATTGAGGCCCTTCTGTGACCATTGAAACACAAAAACTGTTGTGAGCTACAGTTTACACTTAAGAGGTTGATATGGGTCAGTTCTCCAAGGTTATTCTTAGTTCAACTGCTATGTAAACTGTTAATGTCAATGACTGGAAGCTGCTCTTCAGGACATTATATATATGATAATTATATGACAGAAAATGCAACATATAGTTGAATGTGACCTTCAAGTTCACTAGCTTAAAAAAAGAAATAGTCTGCAAGAAATTTGCTGGGTTTTCTATTTATAAATGCCTTCACATTTATATTTAGTTTATGCATATACAATAGACTTTCCTTGCATGGACAGCAGTGCCCATCCATCATAAAGCTAGGGTATATTATAAGTCTCAATGCTCACTGCCTCCAGAAAGCATTTTGAGACAAAACAGACAAAGTTTTTTGCGTAAGTATACAATCTTCCAATAGTAGGATCTTCATTCTCACATAAACACTTCATGTTTTTCCTCAAAGGAATCAGAGATTATTCTGAGAAATAACAAACCATCAAAAATTAATTAAATAACAAACAAGACGAAAACACCACTTCTTCACTCAACACACTTTCCTTGATTTTCATAAGCATTCAGATTTACAGCTGCTGATACTACCACAGGAGCAGGGTTTTCTCTGTTTTTCCTTCCTCTTCCAGCAGAGCAAGCACAGCTGCAAAATAAAAACTCATTTCTAGGCTCTCTTATACATCACCAGTTGACCACATTCCAACCAGTCATAGTTGTGCAACACCCTGTCAGGGTACTGGGACTACTGCAGTGTCACAGACAGTTTAAGTGAGGCTCAAGGAGCTGTACATAATTTTAACTATGTTTTCATGGGTAATTAAATGATGCATGACATGTAAATAAGCTTGCTGTACTGAAACTTAAACTAACTAACTGCTCTGACGCAACAGTCAAGCATCTCATCAGTTATAAAATGAATCAGGTTTAAAGCAAAAACAATATAGAGAACAGAATGCATGACGTTGTAAAGTAGCATGTTCCAAGGACCATTTCTGAACATTAAGCAAGTGTACTCATCCAGTCAAATTTTCAGAAGAATTCCTGGCACCAAAATATTCTCTGTTTGCTTTTTCACCATGGTTAAAGAATGGATCACTCTTAGGGGGAAGAAAATCTTGTGCACGGAACACTGCATGAAACTAAACAATCCTTTAAACGTGGCTAATTTCCATGTGGAGCTGATGATTTAGCACTGTCATCCTTCAGCAGAGGAGAAAGAACTGACCGTCTTTAGTTTACTTATGCAAGCTGAAAAAAGTGAAGAGTATGAATTTGATCTTGCTTCAATTTACTTCAGTGGCCAAAAACTTGCCATTACTTCAGTGGGAGTGAGGCTGCATCTTAATTCTTTCAATGAGGAGAAAAACAAATCAGCTGAGAAAAATGTTCTTGTTTATTAGATTTAAATTACTACAATAGCTGTTTTTAACAGTGCTAAGTAAATCCTGTTGTAAAAGCCAAAGGTTATTTTCAGTTGTGCTTTTTTCTATGTAGTATGTCACGATGCAATATTCCTAGTGCTGTGACCAAGTCACCTCTGCTCACAGCAAGCATGGCTTACTCTGGGGCATGGCCACATTCCCACAGGGGAATGATATATGTTTGTGTATGTCACTTGTGACAACGTCCAAATCTGGGCTGGGGCATTTCCCTCAGCCAATAAACCAGGGAGCACACTTCTGTAAAATAACTGCATTCACTGAGAAAAGAGAGTACACTAAGATGTCCATGAAAATCCGCAAAGTAAATCAAATCAATAGGGTTAAATTTGCAGTTAGGAATCTGCATTTTTACAGGGAAATTTTAGGATAGCCACAAATCAAAAAACATTTAATTTTTGTTTTTGTTTTTGTTTTTTTTTTCCTTAGATGGCAATCAATCTTCTGATTTGGCTATTCTCTACTTTTCCCTACAAAGTAGAACCTACAGATACACTCAGAAAATATGTATGGAAGTACCTCTCAACTAAAAAATATTATTACTCAGAAGATCGAAACATGACTGTCTACACTGCGTGAATTACACATATATGAATTAGGACACAGACCCTTCCATTCTTTAGTAACAAAACTGATGTTGTCCTGAAAATGACATTAATGAATGAGACTGGTATATGAAAACCAGTCCTTCTGCATCCACTCTAGGGATTGGAATGAGGATGTTAAATGATGCAGCAGACAAGGAGGATGCACTGCTCAGGGAAGCTGAATGTCACTTCTGTGCTCAAAGAGTTCTGCAGTTTGGATGAAGGTCACAGGTTATCTCCAGATACACAAAAATGAGTGATAAATACACTGTTTCTCTTAGATTGAAAGCAGAGCTAGACAAAGATTATTAAAATAAGGAATATTATTTAAAAAATCATCCCCTGGATTTCTAAAGATGGCAATCTTCTATTAGAAGACAGTTTGTTACCTCCTCCATTTATTAAAGCTATAACATAATAATAAAAGCACCTCAAACTTGTAGAAGTATTGAAGAGGCATAGATTAAGTAAGGTCCATGCAGAGAGAGCACCCTAAAAACATCACAAGAGCAGTGACAATTTCTGGGATAGTAATGACATGAATCAGAATCTAGAAGTTAAGTATAAGTGAAGAAGAGAATTTTTCAACTAATGGATCAGGGAAAATGTGGGAATAAAGGATGAACTATGTGATTAAAGATCACAGTGTATTATATTAACACAGGTGGAGAATATATGACTTTAATTCTGTATTACAACATATTTCAACTGAACTGTGTGTAGTTGTAGCTTTATATGTGCACGATTTTTTAGAACACATTTTTAGAATGGGGAAACACAATAAAGGAAATGCATTGTATTGCATTGATCCCCACATGACTCACTGGAATATCTTAACATTTCCAGCACAGATTCCCACTTCTTAAGATGAAAACACAGAGAAGATGAAAACACGTAACTGCCATTAAGAGAAGGTCTAAAATTTCAATTGCTGTCGGAACACAAAGGAGCTGTGACATGCTGTGGTTTCTTGATGCAGTCCTGCAGTTAGAGACACATCTTTAACTACCCCACCCTCTCCCTCTTCCCCATCCACCACTGACTGATGCAGCTGGGAGATTCAGTAACTGCAGAGCAAAATCTTGCCTACTTTCAGCTCTCCTGCCCCAGCAAATGCTCATCTTTTCTGGGAAGACAGACCTATGCCATAATCACACTGCACCTTGAAGAGAATGAAACCTTCCCTTCAGACACATGCATGTGACCAGGTTTTTGGAACTGCCTGATGCTGCCAGTTTTCCTCTGTTTTCCACAAAGAAGGGAAAGAACCTTGTATTCTCCTCCTCATGGTATTTCAAGTCTTAATTCCAAAGAAGAGAGATGCCAGGACTTGTCAGTGACATGACTAACAATTTTATGAGGACTGGCAAGACAGTTCATTTCTCCTACATCCTACTCACAGAAACCTTGGAATTATTTTGTCTGAAACACTTGGGGGAAGGAAGGTAGACTTAATTCTGACAACTTTATTAAATATTCAGTACATCTGACATCCTGTTATCAACAACAAAAATATGGTTTAATTATGATAAGCCATACTGATATCATTTACAATACATAAGTGTGAAGAAACAGCAGTGTTTTTTTCTTGATCCATGTGGAAAAATACACACCTTCGACCCCCCAAAAAAAGTAAGACAAGGCACAATAAATTCTCATAATTCTCTTTCTTCTGGCTTTTCAGTTCCATCACAGCTCTCTAAATTAAGATTTATGTGCTATTTTGCATCTGTATCTGTTGTTGATTTTCCCCCCCTACAGGGATATAGGTGGATAAGTTTGGACAGGAAACGGTATCCCTCAAGCCAAACTGAAAGGTTTATAAAGTTGCTAATAAAAGTTTGGGTCAGGGTCTAAATATCAATCATCTGCTCATTGTCTTTTTAAACGAGCTCAGGCATTTTCCCAACTGCTCCCAGCAGGTCTCTGCCACTATTTCAAACTAAGATTTCAGCCATTTCTTTTTTTCTGTGTTGACCTCAATAATTTTTCTTTCTCTCCCTCTTTACCTGCCAAATGCATCCATCAGGATTTTGCCAAAGGCTATCTGCTTTTGAAGTTGAGAGGAATTCACTAATCGTAAGTGTCAAATCCACAGTAAGTGCCATTGCCATATGGTATATGCTGCTTTTGGGAATTATCTCAAAAGGCCTAGCTGTGAGAAGGCTGGCTGTATGTTAGGAGGGTTTTACTGCTAACCTTCATAACTCATGTCAGGTCTTTCAGTTTCTGTATTCATTGGCTTCAGTGAGTGCAACTGTTTCCTGAATTTATAAAATGTTGTCAAGATCCCTTGATCTTGCTTCCTCCATCTCTCTCACACAAACACATCCGAACACATCTATACACAGTGGAAGAGCATGCACAGTGGCATGCAAATCTAGAAAAACAGAAGCTTGTAAATAAAAAGCATGTCATTCTGCTTACTCAATAAATTCCTCTGGGTGTCCTCATGATAAACGTATCATAAGCCCCGATGAAGGCTTTACAGCCTGTCCCATCACACCATCCTGAGTGCAATTCTGCAATGCATAGGAAGACATAGGTTTGAGAAACAGAGCAGAAATAGCTCCCATAAGGGCAGGGTGCTGACATAGTTGAAACATAACTAACTGGGAGCATTTGTTTTAGCCAAAGAAGACAGCGTCAGTGTCACATCTCTGTGCCTGTGGAGGTGTAATCTACATTCAAAGCAACAAGAAATCAACCTTCTTTAAGAAATGGTCCATTAATACACAAATATGTTGAAACTCCTCAGATGGTACCATTCCCAACAAGAACTACACACAAGACTAAGAAATTCCACAGAGAAACACAATTTTGTGATCCAAAGAGGCAAGGAGAAAGAAAACCACATATATGGAGTTTAATGTACCAACTTAATGATAGAAAAAGAATTACAAAAATAAATGTCAGTCCCCTGGAAACATTTGAGACAGCACTCTCGACTTTCTCTGATGCTCTAGGAAGGTGGGAATGTTCTCCATGTCTCACATCATCCCCACCAGCCACATGGAAATGTCTCCAATGCAGCTTGGAGTGTTCACATACCACTCCCCTCTAAGTTATGTAGTCTGTTAATGTCCTCTTAGAGCAAACGGAAATAATAGCTTAAAAAGACAGCTATATTTCATAAACATGTGCCTCTATATGACAAAAAAGCCGCAGAGTTTAATACCATCCCTAGGCAGAATTAATCCATCTTTAAGGCTTCTATTTTGTATTTCTGGGAGTATTTTGCTTTCCTTGTAAGTAATACAAATGAAATGCTGGCAACATCACATCAAAACAAAAGCAGCAGAACCGGAAAAAAATACTAGAAAGTTTACCTTTATAGGAAAGCTTCAGTCTTGGGATATTTTGTTTTGACATTCCAGTGACTGGAAGGAACAGCATCACTAAAGACAGCAGGCTGCAGGCATGTGGCACTTGCAGAGTTCTCATTCTGCTCTCTTCTTTTGTATCTTCTTTTGCACTATGGTGAACTATCTCCCCACTTTTCAAACAACCCAAGTTTTATCTGGAAGAAAAAAAGGAAAAACATCTGTAGACCTGCATTACTGCATAAATAATAATTCTGTAGGCAAGCCAGACCTATCTTTAAAGAGCAGCTCATTTAATTTCTTTGCTACAAAAGCATTTTTTCTCCAGTACAAGTAAAAATGGTTTGTCTTTTTTAATACTAAATTTACACATTTTGACATTCGAAAAATATGTAAACTTTTCAAACACCAGTGTCTAGCACAGCTAAAGTTCAAGCACAAATTAAATTAATGCAACACCCACAAAAAGAATATTTGCCATTCAAAAGTGACCACACAACTTGTTAGTTCATACCATTCGACTGGATCTCTTAATGTTTTTTAACTTTTTATCTCAGTACAACAGCTATTTTATGCTTATGCTACAACTAGAATGAATTGTAATGTCTCAGATGCCATGGGGGTACAACCAGAATTAACAATGAGTACATACTCATCAAAACTTTCATAAATAAACTAAGAAAACCAGATAGAACAAGCAGTTGTGTTTAGTTTTAATAGAAAAAAAGTCAGTGCAGATAATGGATTTAAAGTGCTTTCCCTATGATATTTCCAGCAGAATAACTGCAACTCATCCACCAAAATGTTCTATAAACTTTAATGAGTGTTTTAGGCTGGGGTCAACAGGCTGATAAGAGATTTTGTTAGCACAGTGTGCAACTAAGCCAGCTTTGCAATACTTTTCACTTAAGAAGTGTCATTCATATTCCATAAATCTTGAAGTGTTTTACAAATGAAAGCAATTATCACTGTCCTTATTTTCCCTATACAAAAACAGAACCATAAAGCTGCAGTGAACCTATTTCCTCAAGGTCACACAGCACAGTAGTTCAAAAGAAAACTAAAGCGTGCCTCGGTCACTCCGACTGAGTCGGGGACTTCGGGCACGCAATGGTGGTAATAAAGAGATGAGTCTTCCACCGGGCGAGAGTCTCTCAAGCAGCTTTATTCTGAGGGCTTAGGTGAGGGAAGGCGAGGGAGGTGAAGGGATGCAGCCACTCAGAGGGCGAGCCAGCTCTGAGAGCCCCGAACCAGGGCGGGGCAGGGTTTATAACAGTTACAGGGGAGGAGGGTCAGGGTACAGAGCATCCAGCCGGGTGAGGGTATGAGGGTGGAGTCAAGCGGGAGTGACACGGCAACAGCCAACTGGGATAGAGGGTAGGAGTGGTTTCGGAGGAGGAACCAATGGGGGTACAAAGAACCGAGAACTTTCTAGAACAAAGGGAAGGGGTACAAAGTGATTGACATAAACTGGAGGAAGGGAGAACAGATAACTGACAACTTGGGAGGCGGGAAAACTACACATCTGTGGCCTCCCATGGTAAAGCAGGGAGGTCACCAACCACGCCCCCTCACACAAAAACAGCAACAGCAATTCTGGTGTCATTTGTACCCAGCTATCAAGGATCTCTTTTGCCCAATAACTCCACTTTTGTACATGAAATTATTTTAATTGGCATCTTGAGTTCTGAAGGCAAAACTTGATGGTTAATAAATCACAGAGATCAGAGTATGAAAATACTTGTCAGACCAGATCCTTCCTCCTGCAAGTTCATGATGCTAGAGGTCAAGTGAGACAGCTGGTGAAATTAAAAATACCAGTGTTTGAGTAATGTTGTAAAACCAAGGAGTAAAGAAACGTTATGGTTAGTCGAAAAATTAATGGCTCATGACTTGCCATGAAAATTCTTTTCTGAAAGGTACTGGAACTGCCTGATTAAATGAGCAATCCTAGTGCCCACATCAGCCAGAACTTGCGCAGACATCAAAGGAGAGGCTCCTTACAAGCCCATGAGAGGTGCAGCACAGCCTGTGGCCCCTGGTCTGGCATTAGAGCTCCTGCAGCACTGGCTCAGGCAACTCTGAGCTACAGCAGCACCCAGAACCATGGCCTGAAAGGATGGAAACAGTTTTCTCCAACACAGGAAATCTCTCTCAGATGAAACGTGGGTTTTCTGAGCCTCCAGGCCTTCTGTCAATAATAAAAGACAAGGAAGTGTGCAAGAAGGGCACGCTGGTGAAAGAGAAAGAGGGAAATAATTTGTAAAATGCCCAAAGCGTAGCTCCTACTGCAGAACACTGAGCTTCTTTCTTCTCAGTCCCCTCTTCAACACTCACATTCAGTGTCTGAATGCACTACTCTTGGCCAAGGGGAGTGCATGTTTATGAGATGACATGGAGAGAAAACAGACAAACGTGAAATGCCTGTTTCATCTTTCCCTTCTCTTTATTACAGAATGAGATCCTAAGAGAAGACTCTTACTTCTTCTGTGCCAACATATCTATCTGAGAGTGCACCACAAAGGACTGATGTGGATTAGACTATTGTAGGGTTAAACTGTCTTTAAGAAATCTATTTAGGGGGAAGAAGGGCAAAAGAAGGGGAGGGGAGGAGGGGGAAGAATATATGAAGATGAGACACCAGTCCTGTTCATCTTCAGCAGGATGATAGTGACAAACCATACTTCAAAAAGAAGCAGTTAAGTGGGAGCCAATCTCACTGCAAGTATGTTGAGACGTCATGGCCTGAAGGTCTGGGCCTCAGCCAACAGGGAATTCACCAAAGAATTTGGGGTTCATTTTCTTGAGGCAAATTACTGTGAAGAATCAAGAATAAATTTGACTAAAAACCAGTTTTGTCAATGCACTGTCATTTGCTGAATTGACTGAGAATCCGCAAAAAAACTCAGGCCTTTGGCCATAGCTCATAACCTCACTTTTTCATTTAGGCATTTTTTGCTAATGGGAACCTTCAGGTTTTTCTGGGGTTTTTTTGCTTTTTTTTTTTTTTTTCCTTCTTTTCCCTTTTATTTGAATAATGTCTGTGAAAAACCATTTGCTTTCACAATGTGGTTAGTTTACACTGGAGGCAGCTGCTCTGTGAGCTGGAACCAACCCTGTCCTGTCTTTAGATTCATTGCAATCTGGCCAGATTGTCACATATATTTTTAGTTTATGATGATCCTCTAATACAATTCCAGCTTCCACACAGAGTCGTTCCAACAGTCTAGCTCAGGTTAATGAACTTCAGGCCAAGTAACTTGCCATTAATCTTCAGGAAATATCCCTTCCTCTCTGTAACATATGCAATGTCAATCAGTGTCCTGTGCTGAAAAGACCCACAGTCACACTGATCAGAAGCAAACAGTCTCATGAGCAGAAACAAAACATAAAACCTAAAAGCAAATTTGACTCCTCCGTTCCTTCCACCCCTCAAAAGTAAGAAGAATTTGGTCAGAGAAGGAAAAATTACTAATTTGTTTAGTTCTTTGGTACTTCAGCTAAGGACCAACACCTTCTAAAACTTCCCCACCATGACCTGATCCAAAATAAATGAGGAAAAACAGTCTGAAAAGAAAAACGCTGAGGCTAAAGCTGCTTCCCCACCTTGGTTTCGGCTAGGAAATAGCACTGTACTGTGTTAATTATCACCTGCAACACGGAGCAGGGAAGGAAGCCATGCATACACCTCGCTGAAACGGGGGCATTTCCAGCAGAATAAAGGAGCTTTTATTTGCCCCACGTAGGGGCGGGAGGCACAAGGCTGAGAGGGGCTGAGCAGCCTGGCTCCGTCTTGCTCGGACCTCCCAGCGGGGCCCATAAATTCGGACCGGGCTGTGGGTTACACTGCCAGGAGACAGAAAGTGGAGCTGTGGTGGGTTGCCATCCTGACAGAGAGTGGCCAGACTGACTGGCACATGTGCCATGTCACGTCCCAAAACGAGGTGTCACCTCCCCACAGCTGGTCACATCTGGGGGAGCCTATAAAACAGATTGCTGCGAAGCTACTGTCTGAGACAAGAAACCCTGGAGCCAATTTGCTAAACATAATTTATTCCAGGCCCTTTGTGGCAATAAACAGAGCTCTTCAGCCTTCTCAAACACACAGACAGTAAGGAGCTCTGTGCTTATGGGAGCTTTTTCAGATTGTTAAACCCAAACCTATCTAAATGCAAAATCTTGCATTCACAAATACTGTGTAGTTTCTGACTTCTCCTGGCATCACGAAGTCCAGAGCTGAAATGACTGTGACCCATCTGCAAACACACATTTTTTAAACTGTATTCATGAAACTCTCGGTTAATTCTGTTAAAAAAAGCCTTCATGAAATTGGAGGACAATTTAAAAGCTGTTTTCCAAGGTCATTTTAAAACTCAGAATTTTATATTCCAATAAAGAGTTATGGCTCAGTTTTAGTGACTCTAATAGCAATGCTGCAAATTGTGACAACTGATAATCTAGAGCTATAAGCTCTAGATAAGATCTAGTCACTATAAGCTTATAAATCTAGTCACTACAGCTTACTAAATCTAGTCACTATAAGCCTTTAAATTAATTATAAACCTAATGAGTAAGTTGCCTAGGCCATTTAGCTTCAATATGTAATTTTCTATCACTAATGCAAGAGTTTTTCTTTCTTTTTCTCTATCCTTGTTTAACATCTTGGGATTTTATTTTATTTTGGTCAATGGAGTCAGAAGAGAGCAAAAGATGTCTCTTCCAGACATCAACAAAAGTGGCCTTTCAGACAAACATATTGCTTTAAAAGATTGAAAACTAATCAGCTACAAGAATAAACAAAAACTACTCCACCTACAATTCATATTTATTGAAAGGTACATTATCTCTTTATCATCTCTTTATTAAGAAATAAATGTCTATTTATTTAGATAGATTATTTTCTACTGTTACAAGTAGAAAATCTCTATGCACACAAATGCAAAGCATGTTATTTTAACTACTAGTATACAGATATGCATGTCCAATGCATTATGTAGATATCTCACCTTGAAATTTTCATACAAATTCTAAAAGAAAAATTATTGTGGTTGCCTACTGTGTGGTTCAAAACTGTATTATAACCATAAACTGGATATTGATTTGTCTTTGTTAGTAAGAGGTAAACTGTTAAGCATACATGGCTCAGATTAGTAATTTAGAAAATCAAATAGACTAAAAATAAAATTACATCCTCAGACTTACTTAACAATCTTAACTTAGTTCTGCAATAACAAAGATGACATTTATCCAGAGCACAATGAAACTATGTTCTTGTACCCCTTAGATAGATGTTCTCTTTATTATTTGGCAGAAGATGCTTTTTCTTCATTGTGAAATCTCAGTTAAAGCTAACTCCATCCAAGAACTGGTAAACAGTATTATTCATCACCATTCTCCTTCTTTTTAAGTAGGTTTTGTGCTGTTTATAGTACAGAACATGTTCTCTTTCAGGATTCAGAAATATACTGCTTTTTACACAAACCCCAGATCAGCATTACCTCACTTCCCAACACCAGGATAAGTTAATGAATAAAAATACAATGGTACAATCAAAAAACATTATGTGAGCCTGAAGTAAGTGATTTTTTTTTTTTCATTTTATGTTCCATAAAATTACTGGGTTTAGTGTACCTGGTTTAGATGAGGTTTTGTCATGCAGCAGTCTTTGCTATTGTTAAATATCCAAACAATTAGCAGAGAAAACTAAGAAGCATAACCCAGCTTACAATGAGTTTTGCAAAACTATAAAGGCTTTAACTTTTACTGAGCTCCTCACAGGATTTACACACCACCCATTCGACACCAATAACTTGGCAAGAAAAATCACTGCTGTGATTCCCACTTGAGAAGAACAAAATAGAGCAAAAAATGAAGGGTCTGAGAGACAATGAGGACATAATTGAGGGAATAGTCAGCAAAAAATCTTATTGCAGAGAGCCCCCTGATAATAAATAAAGCTCTCCAATAGACAGAGAAAGTACATTTGAGGATTACACTGGTTTTTTTGTTGAGATGAACACAAGCTCAAGTAAAAAATGGTGACTAAGGAAGTGAAATGAGAGAAGAAGAAGGAAGGAACTCCCTTGTTTTGTTTACTTTTTCATACTTTTCAGCATCTTTCTGAAGGGAATCTGCTGGTGGAAGCATTTCCAACAGGCATGTATCCTGTTTGGAGATAAGCACTGGTAGAAATGGTAGAAACCTTACAGAATGGTCTGCATCACACTGCTCTGAAGAGTTCATTTGACCTTGAAATTTACTGTTGGGCACCTAAAATTATACACACAGGAAATGAGCACTTCATCCTCAAAAGATATCAGGGTATTTTTCAGGTCAATGTCAGTGAGGTCAGGATTGCACTCAAAAATTTCACACAGACACAGAAGTAATCTTTCCAGAAAGTGACAGAGAGACAGCCATGCACACAGACATGTTATGTATCATTACAAACAGTGATTCTGAGAAATTTTATCTGTGGTATTCTATCTTTTGGACATGTAACACGTAAACCCAAGACTAATGATAAAGCAAATGCTATTCTCTAACCCTAATTATTTGCATTTGTGTCTCCTCAAAAAAGAAAAAAAACAAAAACCAAACATAAAAACCCCACTCAAAAAACACCCCAAAAAATAACCAGACTCATTGCTTTTTACATTCTACAGTCTGTTTCTCAAACACAGTATCTATTGTTCAAGAAAAAAGATGGGATGGAAAGCAATTTGTCATCTGAAAATTATATTTCCAAGAGGAGGTAGGACATAAATAAAATGTCCCACCAGTCAGATGTGAAGCTGGGATCTTTGCACAGAAATATGAACATGCCTTTAATCTAAATTCAGATGCATATGTATCTCTTATGGATTCTTTTTCCTCTTGTTTCCTCTTGTTTTCTTTGAGGAAGGAACTATGACTTCAGGTATTACGTCCATAATAACAGCTTTCCACAGGCTCTTTATTTAGAAAGACATCAGAATGCCCCACATAAGAAGCAAAAGGAGCCCTAAGCCAAACCTCAGCGTTACATTATTTTAAGAACAGCATGTTTCCCCAGCGGACCAAAAAAACCACTAACGCTATGAAAAGTGATTCTAAGATGAGTTTTGTAATTCTGGTATCCAATAAAAGAAAAAAGCAGTAGCATAAAAATTCCTAGAGACATTAATGAAAAGGTAGACTAGATGGAAAACCACTTTCTGCCAAGTACTGTGACGTCTGAAGGGTTCAAAGAGAGACAGAGAATTTTCCTCTGAAATGTCTGTCACCCCCTGCAGCACTTGGGGTGGTTTGGCTCAGCTCTGAGTGAAGGAGACAAGGAGACAACACTTGCAGGAAGCTTTGCCTGTGGAACAGCCTTGGCCTGCTCTTGAGAAAATACTGGAGAGCCAGAAAACACAACACAAAGGAAGGATTACAGTCACATTTTCACCTCCAGGAATTCTTGCCAGTGTTTTGCTATGGAAAAACCATTCTCTGTTATTTCCTTTCATAGGAGACCTTCCAACATAGGCAGGAGTGAAGCATTGGTCCTCTAGCAGGGACCAGAAGTCTGAACTGGCTGATATTTTTGGGCATTACCAGTAACTAGTGGCAATGGGGTATTCTACAGATTAGTTACTTGAACTTGTTCTATTATGCCTTTTGTGCATTTGTGAAAAGCCCAGCTTGATGGGACGGTAGTGCAGCACTCTGGTGAAATCTGTGATATATCAAATCCACACTTAGAGCTCTGCAGGATACAGCAGCAAGGTGGATAGCAGTGCATGCTCTGAAAGGGAACAGCCAGCCAGTGTCTGTGGAGACATCTACAGATGTGAGTAGGTGGGGCTCTCCTGTCCTTGATCCAAGCAATCCAGACCTCAGCCAGGTCCTAGTGCTGTATGGCTCCATTAGCTGCACACTGTACAGCAATATATTACACATTTCAGCCATACACACATCTGAGGCATCACCAGACTGCCAACTCTGTGTGCAGGCACAACTGCAGATCATGCACACAATCACAACTCAGCAGACCCTCCTAAATCAAAAACTCAACCAAAACAACCCTAAAACAAACCCTCCCCAAAGCAAAAAGAAATAAAGGAACAAAGACTTACATTTATATAAATATTTAAAATGTAAATTTCATTTCACAGCCAAAGCTTTATTGTACTAAAATTTGTAGCTAGACTATCTGATGTAAGCATTAATGTATTGCCAAATAGTTTGTAATTTACAAATGTCAAGTAGAGGCAACTGCATGTTGTAGTTGGCATCTTAATATAATAAAACATTTTTTTATTATTTTTATTTTACAAATCCTGAAAGGATGTTTCCTTAAATGCCAGTACTATTTAGTTTATTGTCAGCTGTGTAGAAGTCAAATCATAACTTTCAAAAGAATTCAGGCCAATACAATTTAGCAATGGTTAAAAAACGTGTACTTCATATGGCAGCTGGGCTTTGATCAAATCTGTTTGCTATATATCCAATTATCCAATGGCATATTTTCCTAAAATTCCTTTCATCAACGTATGGCCTCATTATTTGATGCACAGTCAGTGAACTTTGTCCAGCACAGTCTGCAGGATTTAATGAATAAACTACACTATAGGGAAAGACATGCTGGAAAGATTTTAATTTCCATTTCCAACAAATTGATTTAATAATTCATGACTATATTCTTGAAGCCTACTGGAGAAGGGTTTTTTTAAATGCATTGTCCAACTAATTTTGGATCAACATTTTTTGCAGCTAAAATGTAAAGTGATACAGATATGAATATGTACACTGCAGAACAGTGATCTCTGTTGGCCCAATAACCAGGTTATTTTATTGTTAGACTGAACACATTTGCTTTCTTCCTGTTTTTTTTTAAACATTTGATTTCATTTAAATTTGGAGTATATGTAACAGAGAATCAGCAGAACCTCTATAAAAAAATCCCATTTGTGAGCTTACACAAGTCACTGACTCAATGGGGACCTGTTCCTCTTGATGGGTTTCCCTCAGGTACTCCTCATCACAGCATCTGAGCAGTTTAAAAGCTTTAATGTCTCCATTGTCTACCCTCTATCCTTGTTAGAGTTAGCTGGATTTCTTTTAATGCTGCCACAGGAGATGACATCCCTTGGAGAATGTCACACTAGCAGTCTGGACCCACATCCCCCTAGTCACACAGCCAACCTTCTCCACAGGGACAACAGACTTGGAACTCCTGCAGGGAGATCCATGACTCACATACCACTTTTTCCAGTGTTTTATTTGTGATTTAAGTGCTTGTGCAAACGGCAGAAAATTACAAGCAATCACAGTTTCATTTTCTATAAAGAACTTCACAGAGCTGCGTAAGGAAAAACACACTGCCAGAGTGGGTTCAGACAGCAGGCTATCAAAGCTTCAACAGTCCTGTGTCCTCTCATCATCAATTTTACCATTTTCAAGGGTTACAACATGCTGCTATCTATTCAGAGTCTCAAAAACCTTTCTGTTTGTGACACAGCAGGAATCAATTTATATTTGGTGCAATAGTTGTTTTGCTGGTCTATTTTTAAGCTGCTTTGTGAAGGGTGCTATCATGACAGTTCCTGGAATCTGAAACAGCCATACTGAAAAAGAAACCAAGAATTCAAGCATCATCTCCTCCATTCAACACAGAAATACTTCCACTTCAGTTTAAAATCACAATAACTTTCCTTTGTCTTGTGAGGACCAAGTGAAGACACAGTGTGCAAGGATGAATCAGTATTTCACTGAAAAACAAGGAAAAATTTAGATGGTCAACAAGTTAGCTTCTATAACCAGAAGACCAATATTGAAAAGGCAGGATGTAAAACACTTCTCATCTCCTTTTTCCCTAAGTCATTTGTCCCGTAAGATGATGAGGCAATCTCAAGCTTGAGGGAGTTCTGAGGTTTCATTCCTCAAAGAATGAAAGGATTGTCAACACTGGAACAGGAGCTCAGAGAAGTTGTGGATTCCCTATCTTTGCAGGCATTTGAAGCTTGACTGGACATAGCTCTAAGCAATCTAATCCAAAGCTGAAGTTATCCATCCTTTGAAATACAAACAAAACCATATGACTTCCTCACATCTCCTTCAATCCTAATTTTCCTACTACTTCCTTTAGCAGTTAATGGACAAATGAGTAACTGAACTGAATCACACACTGAAGGTCTTGCTCAACATCCAACATCCTTCCACTTAAACTTGGATGTCTGACAGCTATCAAATGACTTTTTCTACTCTCTAGTGACCTTATCTTCCCAAAGACTCTTCTGATAAGGGCAATGTCTACCTGAGCTGCTTACGAATTCACTGCTTTACTATTAAAATCTGACTGAAAACAGGATCACTTTTCTTGTATGAAACTGTCCAGAAGCTGAAGCAATTCAAGAACTGATTCATAGGCAGATAATAAACTCCAGTATCAAGAATAGCAATGTGTGCATAGGGCAAGTGGAGTACACACAGCATAGGTGCAGGCACTGCATTAGCTGTATCACTTAATTCAGTATCTCACAGCTTCCACATACAATTCACCCACATAGTCCTGGTTTGCCCATCCCATGAAAACTAAGCCCAGAACTGAGTATCAAAATTACTTACATGGTATGTGAAATAAGGCTTTTGCCTGCACTGAGACAAGAAGGGGATTTATTCCAGGATTCCCCCACTGGAGTCTAAACAAGCTGGGTGAAAAATGCCACTGGATGAATTTTACTGACACCCAAACCACACCAATGATTTCTGCTCGCCCAGCACACCAGACCATCTGCGTGCTCCAGGCTGACCTCTCTTTTCTGTCCAGATCAGCAACTCCTTCCTGCCAGTCTATTATCTCCCAGTGGCACCAAGAAGTGGAAGCCATCGTAGTTACCACATTAAATATTTCTCAATGTTGTGGGTAAAAAAAAAAAACTACTAGAAAGGAATTGGGCTCCATGCTGGCTTAGCTAGAAAAAGAAATGTGGTGGAGAAGATTAAGTTGTGTTTCTATAGCCACGGCTGAGCAGGTGGCAAAGACCCATCACAGGTGCTTGTTCCATAGAGGATTCCACTCCCTGGTAAAATAGCTACTCCTCAAAGAAACCAGGGCTTGAAGAGATCCAGGACTCTTCCTGTCAGATGAGCCTTGTGTAAGTTTATGAAGCCTTGGGATCACCATTATTAAGTACCTTCTTAAGCCATTCCCCACCAGGCTTCAGTGCTTTTAAACCACTGACCCCTTGAATTAAAGAGGGAGATTTCTCTTTTCACAGCTGTGACTCAACACAGGAAGGAATTCAGAGACATCTGAAAACAAAGCCAGGCAGAATGTAAACAAAATCCTTCAATGACAGATTTAGCAAGTGATGGGCACAGCTGGAGCTTACAAATATAACTAAGCAAATGAACATGCATTATACAACAACCTTACATAGACAGATCCTATGAAGGGCAATTTCCTAACAAGGAAAAAGCAAAAACCAAACTGCTATGAATAAATCATCAGAAAAACTAGATATTGGCTGTTCAAAAGGAATCTGAGTCTTTGGATCCTTTACCAAACTAAATGGCAACCACCCCTAAAATGAGATATGTGACAACAATTAAGCAACGAAAGCCTTGATTTTTAGTTATTGTCTATTTAAATCACAATACAAAATCAAAATTCCTGTGCCTAGAGAAGAATAAAACACTATTAAGGTAGTTTTCAAAACTTATATAATACCTTTCATACATTCAACTTAAAATATACAGTAACTAGTACATACATCATTGCATCATTGCAAAGGAAGTGTGTCCTTACTATTTCTGCTGGGGAAACTGATGCTAAATGTACTCACTAGATATTCTAGGAGCAACTGAAGTGAAAAAAGAAGTGGAATTAGATGCTAACAGCTAATTATCAGTGTCACTATCTTAAATATGACATGCCTCCTTCTACCCAGTCAAATGGGCTACATGATACAGCATACCACTTTTAAGAAGCAAGCACAAGTTTGCCGATGAACTTTATAAAATGCAACAAATATCTTGAAGATAATCAAGCATGAGAAGCTGGCCATGTCCACACAGTACTGCAAAGCAAAACAATGACTACTGAAAATTCTATTTCCCTTGTCTGCCTAGCTGGGGTATGTGACTTGCATTAATGGCACGGGGAATAATGTACTTGCACTCAGACCCTGGACTGACTGATGTCACACGAAGTTCAACCGTTCATATTAATGGGGATCAGCATTTGTCTGAGGGAATGGAAGCCTCTCAGACCTCAGGGTCATGAATTGACAAGCTATCGAACATTTTCTCTGTAGTGCTGACCATCCTCCATCCCCACCAAGTTCAGCTGCCTGGACTCTTAGTTCCACTCCAGCTGCTTTGTGCTCCTCCTGAGGCACAGAAAGAGCTCATTACAGATTCTGTGTAATGTGCAGCGAGGGCTGAGGTCTCACAACTCCCTTTCTAGGAAATGCAGAATAGTCACATTTCTCTGGACCCCAAGAAAAACACAGAGACACATATGCAAACTGTGAGTTTTGTTATTCTGGACATCTGTAATTGACTAAGCCACATGGTGTCAAAAGTGCCATTAATGAAAACAAACAAACAAACAAACAAACAAACAAAAAAACCAACACTGAAAATATCACCTCAAAAGAACACAGAAGATGACTAATAACTTGTACCCAGAAAATTATTGCTAAATTGCTATTGTCCCACACCAATAATACACTGGGAGGATGAAAAAAGCAGTTTTTCTTACAGAAAGATTTTCTGGAAAAATATCTTCTCACAGAGCAGTCCTGCTGGGGTCCCTGCCTGGGAGGCACATCCCGAAACCTGGAAGTGACTGCACGGGGTGCCCACGGTGGGGAAAGGGCAGAGGGGGAGAGCAAGGCTCCAGGGTGTCCTGAGTGGGCCTGGCTATGTGCCATTGGGCTGGGGGATTTGTCCCAGCAGTGGGAGGGCAGGAGAGAGTGAGGGAGGAAGGGATACCTGTGGCAATGCCAGCTGGAGGCTTCCCCTGGGCTTTAGGGAGAGTTTCCTCTGTGGGAGGAAGAGAGGCCCCACAGCCCCGGGCTGCTCCAGCTGCCCCTCTACGGATCTTGGTAGGGCTTGCAAAGAGTCTGGAGAGTGACCAGGAGCCAGCCCTGAGCTCCCCAGGCCCCTTTGGCCTTCTCCATTCACATCTGGCCCCCATGGCCTTACCCGACCCCTTTGCAGTGCCCGGTTCCTAAAGGCAGAAGGGGATCACAGCACACCATGGAAATGGTTCTGATTTGTGCTCCCTTCTAGATTGGGATGGCAACATGGATTATTTGGAAGCCCTAGTGGAAAAGGAGATGAAGTTCTTGAAGGATGTTGGAGGCAAGTTTTCAGTGTGCCTTTCCTGAGAGAATAATCAATGTGACAAGAGCTCCCCCATCTTCCACTTCCCTTAACATCATCCCAGGGTTGAAGGAATCTGGAAGCTTCGCCCTGCTCCCTTTCTGGAGCCCTGAGTGATCCCACAGGATCACTGTCAGTGGGAGGAAGGAGCATTTAGCTGTCAGTTTTATTCCTGTGTGCAATGCCAGAGTGTCCTTCTGTGTGCTCTGTGCAGCCACAGAGAAGAGCAGAGAGGGAAGGGCCGGGCCAAGGGCTGTGCCCCGGGGCTGAGCCTTGGGTGCAGCCTGAGGATCTCCTACAGTGTCACAGGAGCTGTTCTGTCCTGCCTTTCTTTGCAGCTGAACCTGTTGGAGAAGGTGGTGCAGCTTCCCCACCCATACCCATCACTGAGCCTCTGGGAGATGCTGAGGGTAGGTCAAGGCCTTTCCCCCTGCGAGAGCTGCCAGCTCAGAGCCCAAAGCTCGGCCAGGGGGGCATCGCTGCAGGTGCCAGGACAGAACCATGCACGGGTGTGCCCTCGCCCTGGGCCATCCCCTCACCGCTCCTGCGGCTCAGTGCTGCCCGTGCAGATCTCCAGAGATGACAGAGGCTTCTGTGGCTGTTGAGTTTCAGGTGTGGCTGCAGGGAGGTCTTTCCCTGGTCCTTTGGTAGATGCTGCTCAAAAGCCCAGCTCCCATCGCAGGGGTGAGTAGCGTGTCCCTGCTGACACCATAGGCTGAGCACGGGTTTTGTAAAATCCTCTGGGTAATGGAAATGTTTTGCTCTAAGGTCCTCCGACAGGGAACAGTAAAGCTCCAGGATACAAGAAGCCCCATGGGCCATCTGAACACATGAGGCAAATGCTGAAGGAAATGCTGCAGGCAGGACAAGGTGGGTGCATTTCCCTCCCCCTTCCCCTGGGACTCAGCAGCCGGGCCTTTATCTGCACATCTGGACAGGCCGTGCCCGGCACAGTGGGAAGGGATCCATGGCAGCCTCGCTGCCCCGCTGCTGCTCTCACGGCCTGCAGGGCTGTTTCCCAGACTGGGCTGGCTGCAGCTTCTCCCCAGCTTCTGCAGGAAGGCATTTGGCACCAGCTGACAGGGAGCCCCAGCTGCACCATTGTCCATGCACAGCCTGACATCCCCTGCAATTTCCCAGTCCCCAGGCAGATCAGGAGGGGTGGCGGTTTGGAAAAGAGAGAGCCCTGTCATAGCCCCAAGAGCCTGGGCCTTTTCCTGATCCTTATCCATGTCTTTGACAAGTATTGCCTCCTGAAATTTCCACCCCCCTGATGTGTGGTTCCATCTGATCCAGCTGTGCCTCTTCCTTTCTCAAGGGATGGACAGAGACTCTCTATGGAAGGCAGCATTTCCTGAAGGAAGGGAGGCAATTCCAGGCATGGGCACAGGCCCAGGAGGTAATTGAGTGCTGGCCTCAGCCCTTGGTGAGGCTGTGTGGCAGAAGCTCTTCCCCAAGGGCCTGACCTGTGTGAGAGGGTCTGACTGTTCCTTGGCCGGTCTGAGCTGACCAAGCAGAGATAGGCAAGAAGGAATAGTTGTGGCACTGCATGCTGCACATTTCCTCAGGAAATTAGTGGGGGTTTCCTCTGTCAGAGTCAGAGAACCACCATGGGCCCCGGGCAGGTTCAGCAACCCCATCCAGGGATGTTGCACAGGGCCTGCAAAAAGGGTGGAGAGTGACCAGGAGCCACTCTAGGGCTCTCCAGGCCTCTGTGCAGCTTTCGTGGACATTCACATCTGGCTCCCACTGTCTTACCTGACCCCCTTGCAGTGCCCAGTTGCCAAAGGCAGAAGGAGATCCCAGAACAGCATGGAAATGCTTCTGATCTGTGCTTCTGTCTAGACTGGGATCGTGACATGGCTTATCTGGAAGGCCTAGCAAAAGACAGTTTGAAATCCTTGGAGAATTTTGGAAGCAAGTTCTCAATGTCCCTTTTCCTGAGAGAACAATCAATGTCCATGTTGCAAGAGCTCAATCATGTGCCATTCCCTTAAGAGTCTGAAGGCTGTTGAGATTGGGAAACCCTGCCCTGCTCCCTTCTCAAATCCTGAGTGATCCCACAGGATCACTGTCAGTGGGAGGAAGGAGCATTTAGCTGTCAGTTTTATTCCAGTGTGCAATGCCAGAGTGTCCTTCTGTGTGCTCTGTGCAGCCCCAGAGAAGAGCAGAGAGGGAAGGGGCCGAGCCCAGAGCTGTGTCCTGGGGCTGAGCCTTGGGTGCAGCCTGAGGATCTCCTACAGTGCCACGGGAGCTGTTCTGCCCTGCCTTTCTTTGCAGATAACCCTGCTGGTGAAAGTGATCTGGCTTCCCAACCCACGTTCAGGATGGAGCCTCTGGGAGATGCTGAGGGTAGGTCAAGGCCTTTCCCCCTGGGAGAGCTGCCAGCTCAGAGCCCAAAGCTTGGCCAGGGGGGCATCGCTGCGGGTGCCAGGACAGAACCATGCACGAGTGTGCCCTCGCCCTGAGCCATCCCCTTATGACTTCTGCCCAGGCCTGGCAGGTGCTTGAAGGAGGGAGGGCCATGGCCCAGTCCCAAAACCCAGATGTTTTTCTGGTCCTTAACCATGATTTGAAAAGCATTGCCTCCTGAAGATGCCACCTCCCTCAATGGCGGATGGTTCCATCTGATCCATCTGTCTCTTTTCCTTTCTCAAGAAATGGACCAAACATCTCTGCAGAAGGAGGCACATCCCGGAGGAAGCAGTGGCTCAGTGCCAACCTCTGCTGCAGGAAGGAAGGGGATGCCAGGCACGGGCACAGGCACGAGAGGTGATTGCTGTGCTGGGCTCAGCTGGGCTCAGCCCTCGGTGGGGCTGTGTGGCAGCAGCTCTTCCCCCAGGCCCTGCCCTTGCACGGCCCAGCAGCAGCCAAAGCTGGAGGTGCCTGGGCTTCCAGGCCTCTGGAGCTCGTTCACAGCCCGGGGGAATTGGGACTCGTGCACCAACTCTGTCCCTCCCTCTGCAGCTGCTCCCGCAGCCGGCCCTGAGTGCCCAGAGGCCCCAGGCACAGGAGCAGCCCCGAGCGGGAGCCCTGCTGCGAGCCCAGGGCCAGAGCCAGCCCTGGCTCCCGACTGGGCCGGGGCTGCACTGGGTCCTGACAGGGCCTGGCTCTGTCCCCTGGGGCTGGGGGAGCTGTCGCGGGGCAGGGAGGGCCAGGGCTGGCAGGGGCTGCTCAGGGATGGGTTTGGTCCCTGTCCCTCCAAGCAGAGACGGCCCAAGCAGCTGTGCTGGCCCCGGGCTCTCCTGCCGGCCTGCTGGGCTTTGTTGGGTGGCACAGCCTGTGCCAAGGGGTGGCAAGGTGCCTGCAGGCCCCAGCTCTGGGGCAAACAGAGAACGTCCTGGCCATATCCACCGTGCTGCCAGCTCAGCAGTGCAGCACAGTGTGGGCTCACGCTCCCCATTGCTCCCACAGATGCTGCCAGCCCCACAACACCTGTTCCCGATGCCCAGAAAAGCCTCAGAAGTGGTTGCTATTGGGAAACACACTGTTTGATACAGTTAATTGCAGGTCTGCTTTTTTTGGAGTTTTCCTTCATGTTCACCTGTGTTGGAATCTGGTGTTACTGCAAGAGAAAACGGTGAGTGTTTTCACCATCTTTCCCTCAAACAGTTTCTTTTAAAAGTCTAATGTAGATGGGAAACATTTCCAGTCAGGCTGCAGTGGAGCTGTGGCCAGTCCATGGCTGTCCAAAGAATTCAGCTGAAGGTTCTGCTGTGCCCAGTGCTTTCCTTGGCCCCTTCATTGCTGGGCCTTGTCCTGGGGGCCCGCTGGGGCTCCAGCCAGTGCTGGCTCCCACTGAGGCTGCCTGGCCACGAGCAGCCCCAGGGGCACAGGGCAGAGGCACAGCAAGGTGGGGAGGAGAAAGAGCAAGGACGAGATTGCCCCTGAAAGGCAGAGGCGCTCTGGGGCCCGCTCCTGGCCAGGGACCTGCCCAGAGCCGTCCCCTGCTCGCCGGGGCCTTGAGGGGCAGCTGTCCAGCTGGGCCAAGGTGTGCCAGCCGCTCCAGCCGTGCTGGGGAGCCCTGCCAGCTCTGGGCCCTGCTGTGCAGGAGGCTCCCTGTGTGCCACTGGCAGCTGGGGCCTCAGCCACTCCTCTCTTTGCACAGTCACACTTCTGGACAGGAGATGGAATATGGTGGCTGCACCTCACACCCAGACAGCTGGTGCAGCACCTCCAGCAGTAAGAAGGGCCTGGTCAGCATTCTCAAGAGTTGAGAGAAGAGGACCCCAGAAAAGCCATCTACGAGGAAACCTCCTATGACCCTGTAGATCCCGCTGCCACCTCCTCTCCCCATGGGTATCCACAAGCTGCCTTCATCCATTTTTGATCTCCCTATGTCCCGTCCCCTCCCATTCCCAAGTTCTTCTGGAAATCCCAGTATCAGCCCAGCACCTTTCAGGCCCTACTGAGACCAACATGGCCCTTCCTCTGCCCATCAGCCCCCTGGCCCTGCCCTCTAAACAGGACTGTAGGTGACCCCCCCCTTCCCTCCATCTGCCAGTGCAGGCAATGGCCCCTTCTTCTAACTCAGTAAAGAGATGGAGCTGTCACCCCAGTGTCCGGGTGGTACCACCAGCAAAGTACACCTGGCACCAGCACTGGCTGAGCTCCATGGCCAGGAGCAGCTGTGGATGCCCACGGTGAGGGCAGGCAGGAGCCAGGCAGGGGCTGCTGTGACCAGCAGCGGGGTCCCGAGGGGCTGGGGGAGCCCATGCTGAGCATTCCTGGGTTGAGGGCACATTTCCTTCAGTGGCATCATCTGGGCCTGGACATCCTTCAGTGGCATGCCCAGGAAAAGAGGGAAGCCTTTAAGAGCATCTCCAGGGACACAGCCTGACCAGCAATGCCAGCAGGAAAAAAACAAAGCTTCTCCCCAATTAACACACACTTGACAGGACCTAATTGATGGGCCATCACCAATCCAGGGTGCTGCACAAAGTCTGCTCCTCTGGGAGAGGACGGGAAGGGAAGGGAAGGGAAGGGAAGGGAAGGGAAGGGAAGGGAAGGGAAGGGAAGGGAAGGGAAGGGAAGGGAAGGGAAGGGAAGGGAAGGGAAGGGAAGGGAAGGGAAGGGAAGGGAAGGGAAGGGAAGGGAAGGGAAGGGAAGGGAAGGGAAGGGAAGGGAAGGGAAGGGAAGGGAAGGGAAGGGAAGGGAAGGGAAGGGAAGGGAAGGGAAGGGAAGGGAAGGGAAGGGAAGGGAAGGGAAGGGAAGGGAAGGGAAGGGAAGGGAAGGGAAGGGAAGGGAAGGGAAGGGAAGGGAAGGGAAGGGAAGGGAAGGGAAGGGAAGGGAAGGGAAGGGAAGGGAAGGGAAGGGCTGTGTGGCCTTAGGGCCTGATGGGGCAGATGAACAGCCCCAAAGGCACAACAACCCATCTGCAACCACACTTGATTTCCAGGACAAAACACTTGGCGTAGCTGGCCTGGGATTCCATATAAGGCACGTGGGGGCTTTGGAGACCCCATAAGGTCCACCAGGCACTGGGGTCCCTTGTGAGATACACAGGGATATTTTAGATTCCCTCTGAGGCATGGAGGGCACTGGGGTCCACATGCATGCGCTTTGGAATCCCATGTGAGGCATGAGGGGGTTGGGATCTCTCCCAAGGTGTGCAGGGTGCCAGGGGTCTCTGCTGAGCACAGGACGGGGTTTCGGGGTCTCATTTCGGATGTGGAGAGGGCTGTGGACTCTCCTAAGCATGCCGGTGCTTTGCGTCCCTCCTGCTGCACGCAGTGGGGCTGGAGTCTCTTCTGAGGCACGCAGGGGACGGAGCCCTCCCGGGTTCCCTGCCGGGCCCGTCCGGCTCGGGGCTGCCGCAGCCCAGGGGCAGCCACCGTGCCAGGATGGCTGTGGGGAGGGGGCGAGGCGGAGCTGCCCTGCTGGGTTGCGCTGCACGGGCACGGCACGGGCGGTGCTGAGTGCCGGGCAGGAAGCACCCCAAGCCAAGGGGGCACAGCCACAGCCCTGCCTCCATCAGGGCCTGGCACAGACAGCCCCGCAGGCAGAGCGGCAGGACCAGCACCGCTCAGCGCCCGAGGGGACAGAACCTATGCCAGAGGAGCCCGGGGGGGCCTGGCGCTGCCCGCCCGGCTCTCCCGGGCCTGTGGCCATCCCGGGCGGCAAGGGCTCGCTCTGTGCCGCGCTGTCCCTGCCCAACAGGGATCCAGGTCAGCACCCGGCTCCTGCCGCTGCCTTGAGAATGCTGAGGGCCATTCGGGGGCGGAACTGAACTTGCCAGGGAGAGAATTCACAGGAGACCTGTTTAGGCCTTTTCCAGACTTGTTTAGTCCCTCTTCAAGTTGAGAAACAACTTAAAATCCCAGGCTAAATCGTGTGGTTTAATGTGTGGGCATTCTTTGAAGACACATTGTAACTCCCCGTGGTGCCAGGCTGCTTCCCAGCGAGCACCAACACCCAGGAGCTCTGATGAATGCTGCACGGCTGGCACCAGGGAAACAAGTCAACATCCCTACAGCTGCCCGCTCTGCCTGCAGGGGTGTCACACAACAGCAACGATCCAGCAAGAACAGGCATTTTTACATCCTCAGCACGACATGCTCTTTTGGTCCTGGTGGTGGATCAGGGAGAAAAGCCAAATGTGACAGACTAAACTTGGCTGTAGGAGAGGGATGGCTCAGCAGAGGACCTGGGGACCTGTGGTGCCAGCTGCTGACCGGCCACTCGGACACAGCAGGAAGGCCCCAGACTATCACACTTCAGCTGGGAGGGTATAATTGTCCAGAAGTTCTTTGTTCAGGGTCCCCCAGAGGCACCAGCTCAAACTGCCACTGTTCCAGCACAATAAAATTGTTTTAAGGATCCAGAGGTCCAATGCCTTGCTGTGGAGGACATTCCACATTTCCAATCTTTTGGGCGTTTAGGGACTTTTGATTTTGCTTTGCACCCTAGAAAAATAAACCCCCAAATGTGTTACAGTGAGCTCATGAGCACCCTGTGACCCCCCTTCCCCGGGACCTTGTGACTCTGATCAAGATAACCCCTGGACCCTCCTTTCTACCCCAATGGGGTTGGCGGAGAGCCAGGAAAGCCCACCCTGTCCAAAACCTATATAGACTCCTGACATTTCCTGTTCGTGCTCTTTTGCCCCGCTCTCCACATGGACAACACAGAATAAAGAGAGCTGTACCAACTTCTCCTGGGGTAAGAGCCTCTTTTGAATATCTTTACTCTTCTCCTGATATTCCTCCCCTCACAGCCCCTTATCTCTGAGCTAGTCGGATTATTCGGGGGGCAGCGTGAGGGGGGGAGCCACACAAATGTGCACAAATCACTCTGTTATAGGTAAAAACTGTTCCAGCCAAATTAAACATTAATAAAAATAAGCTGTATTCAGCAATCAAATTCAGTCTGAGAGAGCCACAAAAAAAAGGACAGTGCCGAGCCTGAGACTGGCGCTGTGTGAGACACAAGTCTGATGCCTAAAGCATATGGTCCCCTATGCTTCACACTGACCTCCTGTTCAAGTGGTTTTTATACAGTTTATTTTGCCTGAGGCAGAGTTTTCGGTGATAAGGCTTTTGTTTCCATTAAGAGTACCACATATTGATTGAATTTCTTTTCTCTAGGTTAGGTTGAACAAATTTGTGTCCGAAGAGTGATGTCCGTCCCTGATTGAGTTACTGGAACTTGGCATTGAGCTGTATCTTTCCAGTGGCTCCAGTGATCTCAGTCTTGGATAGTTATTGAGACGATCATCACTTGGGAGTTCCTCCTTGGATCACCTTGGGGAACAACCCATCTCTGGGCGAGCTACGTTTATTCGTTTGTAAATGAAGTCCTCTTCCCTCTTGTCAGCGGTGGTTTTTACATATGTGAGGTGATCACCTGGCTCTGATTTGCATGCTTTATACAAATATTTCTTGGCAATACAAAATATTACATCTATATATCCTTTTATAGGCACTAATTATCCATATTACATATAACAATCCCTCCCCTTCTATATTAGCACATTAATTCGTGCCTTTTTTCTAAAAAGCTTTGTATTTAGTGGGTTTTCCCTTGATCCCGTGAAACTATCTTATAATCTAATTATTTTAGTGCTCAAAAAAAAAACCTCTTAGTTCCCCCCAGGCTCATCATCCCACTCTTCTCTTGGAATTTCTTGGTAAAGCTTGTAAATGTCCCCTTCTCCCTTTATTTGCTCCTCAAATCTGGCCAAGGCCACTGCCGCTCTACTCTTTGGATTTTCTTCCCCTAATTTCATGATTTTAGAAACTTGATTTAATTTTCCCTGTAGCACATTCTGGGTCTGTGGGTATGGCGGCTACCTGCATACCCTGCACTACTGAATGTATTAACCTGATAAAGCAGGGTATCATGAAGGGCAGGAATATGATCCCAGCTATTGAACACAATATAAAGAGTATCACCTTTTTCCACCAAGCTCCCTCAAATAAGTGGTTCCACCAGAATGCTTGGAGTATGGAGTTCCATTTTTTTACTGGGACGTGTGCTACCCTTTTAATTTTGGTCACCAGGCCTCTGATGGTCTCTCCATAATGATTAATCTCTATACAACATTCAGATCCATTAAAGTTCCCACAAACTCCTCCTTCCTCAGCTAGCAAAGAGTCCAGGGCTGTTTTGATGCACGAAGGCACTCATTTGGGGTTATTTAGATAGTATCTTGAGGTGCTTGAGTAGCTGAGGTGTGGTTTGAGACAATCTCTACCACAGCTTGGAGCCTTATTAGTTGGTTTAAAAGATAAATCAGGGTTCTGTACCCCCAGCTCCCATCCTGGGCCCATGTTGCAGGACTGTAATATTCTATTGTTCTTTCTGCAGGCCACTCCTCCTCGTCCCAGGTCTGATCCCCACCAAAAATAGGGAATCTCTTTTCCAATTCCCTTCTCCTCCTACTCAAGGATTCATATAAGGGGGCCCCTAGTGAGCTGTGTTCTGAGCAGGGCAGTGTAAAGAAAACACGCCTTATCAATCCCACCGTTCACGACCCTTTCCATCGTTGAGGTAATTCACTGTATGCTTTCTTCTCACAAATCCAAGATAAACCCCTGGGGGCCTTCCATCTAACCTTTGTGTTTTCCGCCTCATTCCAGTATTAATTCACTTAAGGATTGCTAAGGATTAGCTCCAGAGCCTTTGTTCCAGCAGAGTCCAATCTTATCACTCCATCTGCACTTGGCCCCTTTTTCCTGGCTCCAGTACCCTGCAGGGTTTTCCGGCTACCAGATCTTGCTTTTGTTAGAGGAGTTTACCGTCAAAGTGGATACACACGGAGTGTATCCCACTATTTCAGTATACTCCTTTCCCTCCCTGCTAAGGCCGAACGTTCCAATTACCCTCTTGTCTAAAACCCATTCCTCAGATCTCTGAGTTATTCTCGAGGTTTTAGCATTATACCATTTTAGGAGTTGCTCCGGAGCTAAACCTTCACCTTTCCAAGGCTATTTTTCAGAGGATTTGAGCCCTCTGCAAATCCAACAATTGGATAATCCCAAATCTGTTGCAATTTCCTGCATTACATCTACAAATAGGTTTTGGTCCGAGGCAGGCAAACCCCAACTGGTGTATTGTTTTTCTAGCTGGTTGTATTGTTCACTCAGGATTCTCAAGCTTTCCTGTTCCATCCTTCTTTTTCTCATCTCTGCCTCCCGTCTTTTTAGTTCCTGCGTTACCTGTTTTATTTTGCTCTCTGGGTCCACTCCCTCTTTATTCCTTGAGAAGCAGAATATCCTGTCATATTGCAGACAAACCCTGTTATCCTGATCTTCTACAAGGTCAAGGATAACCAGTTCATTTTTGACACATAATTTGTTCTCATATTTTAAATTCCTTCTGACCCAGTATGTCTTTCTTCCCATTACACACATTCCCAATTGATTGTTATCATAACACAGTGTGTTCGCCTGAAAATAAACTACAAACACTGACTCCATTTTCTCCCAATTCATACTGTGTGGTTACCTTTGTCACAGACTGAGACAGATATTTGTTCAGCATTCCTCTTATGTATTTTGTACTCTGACTGCCCGTCCTTAGGGTTTGCCCTCTGTAAGTAACACTTTATCTTTACTTTTAATCCGCATACCCCCTGCTGAGTGCCGTTTATGGGACAGTGTCAGTTTATTTTACCCTTGCTGCAGTTCCTTGGGGCTGGGAATGTTGGAGCCCCCAATTCTCCTCGTCATTTCCGGACAGTTTGTACGCTTGTCCGCATCCAATACCGGGGCCCCGCACCTCCGTGTTGGGCGAGTTATCTACGTGCGTGCTAATCTTGAGGCACATTGCTAGACTCCGGTACATCAGGATTACTTCCACTATTAATATTCCTCTGCCTCTTCCTATGCCCACTGAGTTTTCACCAGCGGTGAGGTGAGCCGTATTCTCGGCAGCAAGAATAGTCTTCTGTGGTTTCATGCCAGGACCGAGCTGCATACCTCCATTTAAAGGTGCCCCATGTTGATAGTTTAAGAGTATCTGCACTGCAGCGTACCTTGTTTAACCTTTGGCACTCAACAATAATGATTCAAGCCTTTGATTGTAGTTTTCCCCTCAGCCCGTTTTGGAACAAGCAAAAGTCAGAGTCTACTTCAAATATTCCCAGCCTAGTGGCAAGCCCTAAGATATGGTTAGTCAGGCACAGTTCCCCTTCTAAGAACTTATCGCATAAATCTTTTGGCCAATATCCCCTTCTACAGTGCATGACCCAAACCTCATTACAATACTCACATATTAAATGTACAAATGGATAACATTCACAATCAGGTTCAGTGCACCTTATCAGATCCCTGTCAGTCATTTACTTTGCTGACACAAGGTTATCTTCAGGTCTCCTGGGGGAGAGGCAACTTTCCACTCCGGCATCCCTTCCCAGTGTCCGATTTTCTTCACTCGATACGCGTGTGTCCAACCCTTCTCCACTGTTCGTACTGCTGTATCTGTAGTTAAGAGGACAAGAAAGGGTCCTTCCCAGTGAGGGGACAGGGGGGCCTCCCTCCAGGTTATTATGAGTACTTTGTCCCTGAGTTGTACTTAATGTATGGAAAAACCTAAAGGGGTACTTTGTGTTACTATTCCCCGCTTCCGCAATTCCTGCAGATTCTTGCTTATGGCTATGAGATACGGCTGTATCTGTCCATCCTCTATCCTCGGGTGTCAACACTGGCATACCATGTTCGTATGGCATTCCATAAAGCATTTCAAATGGCGATAACCCAATCTCAGAATGAGGCATGGTCCGGATATTTAGCAGGGCTAAGGGAATGCATTTTACCTAGGACGACTTTTTTGTTTCCAAAATTAATTTTGCCAGTTGGGCCTTTAACGTTTGATTCATTCTTTCAACTTGTCCGGAGCTCTGAGGATGCCATGGGGTGTGATACTCCCCCATGGGGTGTGTATCCTTAAAGCGTTGGCTAATTGTCTAATGATTTTAGAGGTGAAGCGTGTCCCTTGGTCTGAATCTATGTATTTTACTAACCCATATCAGGGTATGATTTCTTCCAGTAGAAACCTCGACACTGCTTGAGCCGTAGCCCGAGAGCTTTTAAGGGCTTCTACTAAGTGGGTTAGTTTGTCCACTATTACCAATAAGAATTTATATCTCCCCACCTTAGGCAGACAGGTGAAGTCTACCTGAATTCTTTTGAGAGGCTGGTATGCCACTGGGCAACTTCCCAATGCCACCTGCCGTGTTTTTGCCTGATTAACTTTTTGATAAATCATACATCCTTGCACCTCTTCCACCAATTCATAAATCCCTTTACACCCGAAGAATCTCAGGAATTGCTCTGGCAGGGCCTGGGCTTCCCAGTGTGTCTGTTGATGTAATCTCCCCAGGATTTTTCTGGTATAGTCTTTAGAAAATAGCTCTCTCCCGTCTGGCAATTTCCACTTACCTCCTTCTACCGGCCTCCTACTTTTCCATACCCCTCAATTTCTTTTGGGGCAGGGTGTGGGGGATATTCCCGGACCCCCCTCTCCCCAATCTCTGGGGCACTTACCTTCAGCAAAGCCGTGCTTCTTTTGGCTCCTTTATCTGCTAAGTTGTTCCCTCAGGTCTTGAACTGCATTCCTGTTTGGTTCCCTTTCACGTGGACTATGGCAATTGCCTCTGGCCCCCAATGGCCTTTCAAATTTGCTTGATTATTTCTTCATTCACTAGTCCTCATCCCCGAGTATTGAGTACTCCTCTTTCTTCCCAATTTTTTCCGAAAGTGTGTACCCCCCCAAATGCATATTTTGAATCTGTGAAGATTGTTCCCTTTTTTCCTTCTAATTTCCATAAGGCCCTTGATACTGCATACAATTCACAAGCTTGTCCTGATTATCCGGCATTCAGGGGTCCTGATTCTGCTAGTTCCCCTGTTTTGCCATCTACTACTGCATAAGCTGATTTCTTATTCCCATCTAGGACTCTCTCTGAGCCATCCACAAACTATTTTTCCCCTTCTTCTAAATCTGGTCTTTTTTTGGTTTGCAGCTCCAGCACTTCAGCACAATCATGGGAAGGCACCCCTGTGGCTTCCCCGCACAGGAACTGAGCGGGATTTTCTGCCCAAGTTGTTCGCAATTCCAAATCAGGGGAGTGGATTAAGATGGCCTCATATTTTAGGAGTCTAGCGTCCATCAGCCACTTGTCTACTTTTTGCTGTAAAATACTCCTTACACTGTGGGGGGTGTAGACTACCAACAGTGCCCCAAAGGTCACTTTCTTAGCCTCTTGTAATATTGCCACTGCTACAGTTGCTTGTAAGCAAGTAGGCCACCCCCTGCTTACAGGGTCTCAAAGTTTCAATACATACCCCACTGGTTTCTTGGCTCCTGCCAAGTCCTGAGTTAAAACTCCATGGGCAGTGTGGTTGCTGATGTCCATGAATAGATGAAAGGGTCTCTTTACATCTGGGAGGCTCAGCACCGGAGCTGCCATGAGGGTTTCTTTCAACTTCTTGAAACCCTCCTCACCCCGCTCTGTCCACTTTAGCCTGTCTGTGGTAAGCTTTTCACAAAGAAACTTTACCTTCTCGCTGTAACCCTTGATCCATTGCCGGCAGTACTCCAGAAGTCCCAACAGCTGCTTGACCTCCCTTTTTGTTCATGGAGGGGGTAAAGTGGCAATCCCTGCTATCCTGTCTGGATCTAATTTCTTCTTACCTTTTGTTAACCAGTGTCCCAGGTACTTAACCTCAGGCTCCATGAACTGTAATTTGGATTTCGAGACCTTCAGCCCATTTTCTCCCAAAAAGTTTAATAATGCTATTGTACCCACCCGTACGTCCTCCTCTTTGGGACCAGCCGCCAGTAGGTCATCTATGTAGTGCAGTAATTTGGTCCCTTTTACTGGCAGGAACTCAATAGTTTTTCAAGGGCCCGGATGAATAGGTTCAGTGAATCTACAAAGCCCTGAGGCAGGGACTACCACCTTAGTTGTTGTTTCTTCTTTGTTTCCCGATCCTCCCATTAAAATGCAAAATAATCTTGGCTCTCCCTCGCTAATGGACAAGTCCAGAAGGCATCCTTTAAATCTATCACACTGTGTCCTCCGGAGATATGTTATTTAGTAGTGTATAAGGGTTCAACACCATAGGAAACAAAGATTTTGTCCTCTGATTTACAGCCCTCAAATCTTGTACCAATCTGTAATTACTTTTGCACTGCTAAGATAGGTGTATTGTGCCTTGACATGCAAGGCTTCAGTGTGCCTTTCCTTATTAGATCCTCAATTACATTTTTTAATACTTTCCTACCTTCCATGGGAATGGGATACTGTTTAATCCTGATAGGATTCTCCGGTCTCTTAATTTCAATTTGGATTGAAATGTCTATGTCTAACCTTCCTACCTCCTCCTGAGTGTGCCAGACCTTAGGATTTATCTCTTTCTCATGCTCAGGGGTTAATTTATATAAACTTACCA
The DNA here is from genome assembly GCF_048771995.1 of Taeniopygia guttata. NCBI lineage: Eukaryota > Metazoa > Chordata > Aves > Passeriformes > Estrildidae > Taeniopygia > Taeniopygia guttata. Next base: position 2,978,248 of record NC_133056.1, read on the forward strand.
TAAGCTGTGAGTCCTGTGCGATCAGGTTTATCCCCAGGACTGCCATTAAATCTCTCCCCAGTAAATTATAATTTGCTTCTTCAACTAGCAAAATATTCCCTAGACAAAACTTATTTTCCAATTTTATTTTTACATCCTTTAAAACCAGTACCTTAAAGGGTTCCCCTTTAGACCCAATGACCACCATTGAGTCCTAACTCTTTGTGCACCCAGGTGGCAGTTGCTGAACCGTACTCCTTTCTGCTCCCAAATCAACCAGAAATATCAGCTCCTGTTTTTGGAGTCCAATTTTCAATCTTATCAAGGGCTCTCTGGGTGTTCTGGACTCCAAATTATAAAGCCACTAACACCTCTAATCCTCCTGGAAGATCCTTTCATCCTTCATTCTCTTCTTGCATTCCCTTTTGAAGTGCCATTTCTGTTTACAATAAAAGCACTCAGGGCTTCTTACCTGTTTGTTTGTGCCTTTCTTCTGAGAGGGTTTGGCTGTCCCTGGGGCTGTTGCTCCTGTGCTGGTTTTCCAGGGTTTTGTGCCTGCTCCTGTTTCTGTGCTTCCCTTACCGCTGCTACCAGTACCCTCGCCTGTGCCTTTTGTTTTTTATCATCCCTTCTCATGTAAACCTTCTGTGCTTCCCTGGGCAATTCTTGCAGATTTTTCTCTTGCCAAGTCTCTATTTTCTCTAGTTTCTTCCATAAGTTCTCCCATGATTTAGCAATTAATTGTTTTTAATAGAATTCCTCCTACGGGGGAATGGGGATGTGTCCCCGAATACATTTGGAGGCTCTTTCTCAGCCTCTCTGAGTGGGTGTTTCATGTTTCATCCCTCCCCTGGCATTCCCCCAGTGCCTTGCTAATGTTCTGTCGCTTTGGTACCGCCCCCTGGATACCCTGTATCACCATGTTCCTTAATCCTACCATTTTGTGCCGGTCTTCCTCCTCCTGGGCGTTCCACTATGGTCTCTGTTCAGGCCATTTCTTGGCGCCACTCCTTCCCTGGGGGTTCCTGCGTTCCCAATTTTTATTGCAGCTTGCCTCATCATGTCCCGTTTCTCAGCGTTGAATAACGACCTCACTGATGTCATCATATGAATAGATGCTATTCCCCAAGAATTCATCCAGCCTCTCTGATATTCCCAGAGGGTCATCCATTAATTTTCCCGTTTCCCTCTTAAAGGCTCTCACATCCCCCGTGTTAATTGGCACGTTTACGTACCCAATGACTCCAGGAGCGGTTGGTACTTCCTTTAGGGGATAAAGGTTGGGTCTCTTTCCTCCTCACTATCATCATTGCTTTCTCTCCGCATCTTATGCCATGTTCTGCTAGCTGGGGGAGAAGCAGTTTCCCCAGCAAGAGGTGTGTGCCCGTAATTATCTGTCTGTTGCAGTGGAGGGAGAGGCTGGGAAGGACCCCGTGTGTTCGGCACCGCCGGAGCCGAAGGCTGTATGTTAAGGGGCGGTGCCTGTGCCTGTGCGGGTTGAGGCGGGTGACCTGCTGTTGCGAGCATGGGAGCCTGAGCTTGAGGAAGAGGGATCTGATATGGGGGTGTAAGGTTCTCCAACTGCTCCCAGGTTTCACTCTGGCTTACCTTACTGCCAGAAGTTTTGACCAGGATCAGCCTCACACCAGCATATTCCCACAATCTGGCATAGTCCCTCTCCTCCCTATCCACTCCACTCTCTTTATATACACAATCAGGTAATGGTTGACACGTCCTTGCATCAAAAGTGCCAAATATAGGCCAAAATAGGTATTTCCCAATTTCCCTCTTCCCCCATACCTCCACACAATAGTGAATCATTTTCACCTTAGATCTCCTCTGCCTCTTGGGGCAGTCTTCCCAATGTCCTAGTATCCATCCCAATGGGCTCTCCCTTGAGATTTTGGGCAAACAGTCCCTCTGCCCCTTTCCTGGTTTACCCTGGGTTTTTCCCTGGATCTTACTCTTTTTCTGTCCCATTTTTAGAATCCTCTTACCATACCTCTGTATCGAGTCTCAAGCAAAGTTCCAAAACAAGTTTAGGCGTTACCAAGTTTATAACCTAGTCCTGTCCCGATATTACCAGGCTACTGGTTGCACAGCGAACTGATCAGTGGATTTTCGGCTGATAAGGAGCTCTCCTACCTTTCTTTTCTCTGGACTTATCAAGTCCTGGAACAAAGAGGTTTACCAGTTCTCAAGCACCTGAGAACGTACCCTCCCTCCTTGATCTGCTCGTGATCGAACCCCCGAACTCCCCGAGTTGCCGGCTTTACACATGAGATGAGTTTACCCGGTTTCGTCTGCTTCCCCCGTGACCGACCACTTCCCTCGCAGAAGAGTGGAACTGTGATCTTGGGGATTGCACTTGCCTTGTGACAATGTCACGTCTCACACACACTCTTGATCACACCCCACTTAACCATGCGATACTTATGGTCCTTTTTCCCGCGTGGACTCTTCGTGCACATAGATTTTATGACTGAAAAAATTGTTGCCGTATCTTTGGAGGCTCCAACTCCAAGTACCTGAGAGGTCTGGGCTCATTGTTATCCTCTTTTTGATTGTGGCTCTTGGCTCATAGTTCAGAATATGATTGGTTCCATGGGTTCTCCCAATCTTGTCCGGCTGCTGAAATCAGCGGAGTGCCGACCAGACCAAGGGCAGGGAGACCCTGGATGCCCTGAATCAGATCACATCAGGGTCACAAAGATTGTTAGAGGTAAAAACTGATCCAGCCAAATAAAAACAAATAAAAATAAGTTTTATTCAGCGGTCAAAATCAGTCTGAGCCACCATAAAAAGGAGAGTGCGGAGCCCGAGACTGGCGCTGGGTGAGACACAAGTCTGACCACTACAGCATAAGGTCCCCTCTGTGTCACACTGACCGTCCTGTTCAAGTGGTTTTTATACAGTTTATTTTGCCTGAGGCAGAGTTTTCTGCGATCAGGCTTTTCTTTCCATTCAGAGTACCACATATTCATTGAATTTCTTTTCTCTAGGTTGGGTTGAACAAATTCGTGTCCGAAGAGTGATGTCCGTCCCTGATTGAGTTACTGGAACTTGGCATTGAGCTGTATCTTTCCGGTGGCTCCAGTGATCTCAGTCTTGGATAGTTATTGAGATGATCATCACTTGGGAGTTCCTCCTTGGATCACCTTGGGGAACAACCCATCTCTGGGCGAGCTACGTTTATTCGTTTGTAAATGAAGTCCTCCTCCCTCTTGTCAGCGGTGGTTTTTACATATGTGAGGTGATCACCTGGCTCTGATTCGCATGCTTTATACAAATATTTCTTGGCAATACAAAATATTACATCTATATATCCTTTTATAGGCACTAATTATCCATATTACACATAACAACTACTTCAGCATTTCCTCCCTTTATTTCCAGCCAATTTTTACATTGTTCTCTGCTATCCTGTCCTCATCTTCCCAAAATTCCTGTGCCTATTTAAGTCCAGCCTGGGATGGTGCACACATTTTGTTTTGTTCTGTAGCGATTGATCCCCAGCAATCCTGCTGATCACACCCATTTCAGTGTTGCAAAAACCGAACTCTGGGCTGCAGTATGTGAATCACACTCCGGTGTGTGAGATGGCACGGCACCAGAGCAGGCACAGAAGAAGAGGCATTCTGTAAATTAGTGAAGTCACTACCAGAACTCGGTCTAACTCTTAGAACTCCGGTGCCACACCAGGAGTGGGGAAGTGCCTCGGTATGGGCATTTACCAGAGGCAGAACCTTTAGAGCCACTTGCTCTAAGGTGCCAGACACAAGCCACAACAGGGACCGGGCAGAGGAGAGAGAAGGCAGCTCTCTGTCTTGAGGTTCCACAAGAAAGAGTTTATTTCAGGTGAAGAGAGCAAAAACACAGAGCCCACGGCACTCCTGTGCAAGATACAAACCAAGGGGTGGATACAAACAGCTCACCAAGAGGGAATCCTCAAGGGGGGAGTGAGGGGATCACATCCAGTGTCTGGAGCCCATTGGGGTAGGAGGGTGGAGAGGATGGGTCACACGGAACAATGGGGCCTTGAGGAATTGGGGCATCCCAAAGGGGTGTTGCAATCAGGGATTGGCCCGATGGAAAAGTGACAGGGAATGTTCGGGGAACAAGGGGCTGGGTTGCTATGACAGGCAGGGAAAGAGCTGGAACAAGGGGCAGGGAATGGCATGGGGGTCAGCTTTGAGGGAGGGCAAAACACAGGGGTAAACAAACTCGGGGACAACATAGGGGTACAACAGAATGAACCACCTTTCAAGGAAGCCATAAAATTAATTTGTACCACATCACTCAAGAGCATCTGCAGGGACACAGTCTGACCAGCAATGTAAGAAGGCAAAATAAAAGGTTTTGCTGAGCAATGGCCCTTGGATGAAGCAAAACATTTACAATCAGTGCAGTCCATTTGTTCAGATGGGGGTGCACTCTGGGGGTACAGCTAAGGCCATGAGGTCACAGAAGGCTCTGGGGTCGCAGCAGGCTGAGGTCACAGCAGGCTGTGAGGTCACAGAGGTCCCAGAGCCCCGTGGTTCCAGAGCACCACAACCCCCGAGCAGGCAGTCCTTGAGCACAACTGTTGAGGTGGCAGCAGCGGTGGCAGCAGTGGTGCTGACTTTGGGACAGCGGTGTCAGGACAGTGGTGGCAGCAAGAGTGGTGGGACTGGCAGAGGGCAGGGCACTATGGCCCTTGCTCTGCGCCTCCTCCTCCTGCTCCTCCTGGTCGTGGCCCTGTCTGCCAGGGCTGCCCAGGCTGCTCCGATGAAAGCGCGGGGAGCAGGTGAGCCATCAGCCTGGCTGCCCTGTCCCGGGACAGCATTCCCTGCTCCCCGGGAAGCGCTGGGGATGGTTTTCCCCTGGGATTTAGGGAGGGTTTCCTCTGTGGGAGGGAGAGAGTCTCAATGGGCATGGGGCTGCCCAGAGAAGAGCAGAGAGGGAAGGGGCCGAGCCCAGAGCTGTGTCCTGGGGCTGAGCCTTGGGTGCAGCCTGAGGATCTCCTACAGTGTCACAGGAGCTGTTCTGTCCTGCCTTTCTTTGCAGCTGAACCTGTTGGTGAAGGTGGTGCAGCTTCCCCACCCATACCCATCACTGAGCCTCTGGGAGATGCTGAGGGTAGGTCAAGGCCTTTCCCCCTGCGAGAGCTGCCAGCTCAGAGCCCAAAGCTCGGCCAGGGGGGCATCGCTGCAGGTGCCAGGACAGAACCATGCACGTGTGTGCCCTCGCCCTGGGCCATCCCCTCACCGCTCCTGCGGCTCAGTGCTGCCCGTGCAGATCTGCAGAGATGACAGAAGCTCCTGTGGCTGTTGAGTTACAGGTGTGGCTGCAGGGAGGACTTCTCCAGCTTCCTTGCTAGTTACTGCCCGCAAACCCAGCACCCATCGCAGGGGTGAGTAGTGTGTCCCTGCTGACCCCACAGGCTGGGCACTGGTTTTGTGGAATCCATTCCTAGGAAATGGAAATATTTCTCTTAAGGTCCCCCAACAGGAAGGATCCAAGATACTGCAGGCAAGATATCTCTGGAACCATACAAACTCAAGCAGCAAATGCTGAAAGAAATGGAGCAGGCCAGACAAAGTGAGTGCATTTCCCTCAGCCTTCCCCTGGGACTCAGCAGATGGGGCCTTTCCCTGCACATCTGGACAGGCCGTGCCCGGCACAGCGGGAAGGGATCCATGGCAGCCTCGCTGCCCCGCTGCTGCTCTCACGGCCTGCAGGGCTGTTTCCCAGCCTGGGCTGGCTGCAGCTTCTCCCCAGCTTCTGCAGGAAAGCATTTGGCACCAGCTGACAGGGAGCCTCAACTGCACCATTGTCCATGCACAGCCTGAAATCCCCTGAAGTTTCCCTGTCTCTGAATACATCAGGAGGCACAGCTGTTTGCAAGGGAGTGCTACTCACTTGGGCATGCTCTGGCCCAGTCCCAACAGCTTGTGCTTTCTCCTGATCCATATCAATGACTTTGACAAGCATTGCCTCCTGAAGATGCCCCCTCCCCTAAGGGAAACAGCCTCACCAGCTCCAGCTGTGCCTTTCCTTTTCTTCTGAAGTAGATGGAGAAGCTGTGCTGAAGGCAGTGTTTCCCAGAGAAAGCAGAGATTCTGTGCCAGCCTCTGCTGCAGGAAGGGAGGCGATGCCAGGCACAGTCACAGGAGGTAATTGCTGTGCCTCTGGGCCTGAGCCCTGCTGAGCCTTGAGCTGCCCTCTCTGCTGCTTGGCAGCGTGGGCACAGCCCGGACAAGGCTGGCACAGCCCAGAGGAATTATTATGCCCGGGGCACTCGGGTACTGAGCAGTCCTGCTGGGGTCCCTCTGTGGGAGACACGTCCCGAGACCTGGGAGCGACTGCACGGGGTGCCCATGGTGGGGAAAGGGCAGAGGGGGAGAGCAAGGCTCCAGGGTGTCCTGACAGGGCCTGGGTATGTGCCCTTGGGCTGGGGGAGCAGTTCCAACAGAGGGAGGGAGAGAGGGAGTGCAGGAGGGAAGGAATGGTTCTGGCACTACATGCTGTACTTATCCCCAGGACTTTAGGGATGTTTCCCTCTGTGGGAGGGAGAGGGCCCCAGGGCCCTTGGGGTACTCCTGCCACCCCTCCAGGGATGTTGCACAGGGCCTGCAAAGAGGGTGGAGAGAGGCCAGGAGCCAGCCCAGCACCCCCCAGACCCCTGTGCAGCTTTCGCTGTGTCCTTTTACATCAGGCTCCCACGGCCTTACCCGACCCCCTTGCAGTGCCCAGTTCCCACAGGAAGAGGGGGTTCCCAGCACACCATGGAAATGGTTCTAATCTTTGCTCTCTTCTAGACTGGGATCGTGACATGGCTTATATGGAAAATCTGGTGAAGGACAGTTTGAGGAATCTAAATCGTGGTGGAGGCAAGTACTCCGTGTGCCTTTCCTGGCAGAAAAATCAATGTCATTCTGACAAGAGCTCACTCATGATCCACTTGACTTAACATTATCTCAGGGTTGAAAGATTCTGGAAGACTTGCCCTGCTCCCTTCTAGAGCCCAACAGTGATTCCCAGGATCGCTGTCAGTGGGAGGAAGGAGCATTTAGCTGTCCATCTTCCACCCATGTGCAATGCCAGAGTGTCCTTCCGTGTGCTCTGTGCAGCCCCAGAGAAGAGCAGAGAGGGAAGGGGCTGGGCCCAGGGCTGTGCCCCGGGGCTGAGACTTTCACAGCTCCTTTGCCTGCCCCAGGGAGCCTGAGCTGCTCTTGCTGCCACTGCCAAGCCCTGGCCCTGTCTGGGGCTGGGTTTAGAGCTGCTGGCAGCTTCAGGGAGTCCTTTCTGCCCCGACTGCCCCACAAGGGGCTCCTTCCATCCCGGTGTGGGGCCACTGCAGGTTCGTGGTCCCCCTGCCCCTTCTCCTGAGTGGAAGGCAGAGCTGAGGGAGTGCCTTGGAGGACACCAATCACCCAGGGGCACTCACTGCCACTGCGGCCTGAAGGAGACGTGCAACACTTTTCTGTTAAGGTCCTCCTGGAGAGATGAACCAGGACAGAGAAGACAAGAAATCCCTGGAGGCAGCCAGACATCTGGACCAGATGCTGAGTGATCTGGAGAGACGCCGTGGTGGGTGCATTTCCCTCAGCCTTCCCCTGGGACTCAGCAGCCGGAGCTTTCCCTGCACATCTGGACAGGCCCTGCCAGGCACAGCGGGAAGGGATCCATGGCAGCCTCGCTGCCCTGCTGCTGCTCTCCTGGCCTGCAGGGCTGTTTCCCAGCCTGGGCTGGCTGCAGCTTCTCCCCAGCTTCTGCAGGAAAGCATTTGGCACCAGCTGACAGGGAGCCTCAACTGCACCATTGTCCATGCACAGCCTGACATCCCCTGCATTTTCCCAGTCTCCAGGCAGATCAGGAGGGGTGGTGGATTGGAGAAGGAAAGGTCCTGTCCAATCCCAAAAGCTCATCTGATTTCCTGATCCTTGTCCATGACTTTGACCAGTATTGGCTTATGAAGATGGCACCTCCCCGATGGGGAACAGTCCCATCTCATCCAGCTGTGCCTTTGCTTTCTCAAGCGATGAACCAGGAGTCTCTACAGAAGGTGGCTGTTCCAGAAAGAAGCAGTGGCCTAGTGCCAGCCTTTACTGCAGGAGGGCAGGCAGTTCCAGGCACTGGCACAGGAGGTAATTGCTCCAGTGTGTCTTGACAGGGCCTGGCTCTGTCCCCTGGGGCTGGGGGAGCTGTCGCAGGGCAGGGAGGGCCAGGGCTGGCAGGGGCTGCTCAGGGATGGGTTTGGTCCCTGTCCCTCCAAGCAGAGACGGCCCAAGCAGCTGTGCTGGCCCCGGGCTCTCCTGCCGGCCTGCTGGGCTTTGTTGGGTGGCACAGCCTGTGCCAAGGGGTGGCAAGGTGCCTGCAGGCCCCAGCTCTGAGGCAAACAGAGAACGTCCTGGCCGCATCCACCGTGCTGCCAGCTCAGCAGTGCAGCACAGCGCGGGCTCACGCTCCCCATTGTTCCCACAGAAATGCTTGGCAAGTCCAGTACAAATACCCAGAATGGACCGAGCACCCCAAGAATTTTCTGCCCCCAGGATGTGCGCAGGTCATGCATGATAGGCACGGTGGTGACACTGTTCACCGTGCCATTTTCTATGGTCCTGTGCTATGTCGGGTTCCAGTGGTGGAAGCAAAAGAAACAGTAAGTTTTTGCAGATTTCTACCCTCCAGCATCTTCAAAGGCTGCTGATAGTAAGGGAAGATTCCCAGTCAGGCTGCAGTGGAGTTGTGGCCAGTCCATGGCTGTCCAAAGAATTCAGCTGAGGGTTCTGCTGTGCCCAGTGCTTTCCTTGGCCCCTTCATTGCTGGGCCTTGTCCTGGGGGCCCGCTGGGGCTGCAGCCAGTGCTGGCTCCCACTGAGGCTGCCTGGCCACGAGCAGCCCCAGGGGCACAGGGCAGAGGCACAGCAAGGTGGGGAGGAGAAAGAGCGGGGACGAGATTGCCCCTGAAAGGCAGAGGCGCTCTGGGGCCCGCTCCTGGCCAGGGACCTGCCCAGAGCCGTCCCCTGCTCGCCGGGGCCTTGAGGGGCAGCTGTCCAGCTGGGCCAAGGTGTGCCAGCCGCTCCAGCCGTGCTGGGGAGCCCTGCCAGCTCTGGGCCCTGCTGTGCAGGAGGCTCCCTGTGTGCCACTGGCAGCTGGGGCCTCAGCCACTCCTCTCTCCACAGCAGCGCCTCTGCAGCTCCAGCATCCCGGCCCAGAAGGCGTGACTCCCTCTTGTCCCCAGGGAGCACAGAGAGCGTTGGGTTTGGCAGCTCTCAGACATGGCCTCAGCAGCAGCATTTGCCCACAAAAGCAGAGCCCCAGCACTCCGTGCCTCCCCCACGGCCCCCCAGTCCGGCTGTGAGGCAGAAGCTTCCCGAGATCCCCCCACCTCCTCCCCTCCCGATCCCACCGCCCTGGTCCAGCTAGGACTGGAAGTGGGCCATCCACGGCAGGACATGGGCCACCAACAGCTTGGGGCCCCTGCTGTCCTTTACAAATAGCACACCTTACCTATGGACAACAGCCAGAGTCACTTTTCATACTGTTCTACCTTCAGCAGGAGGGGATGAAGATTCTCCCCTGTCCTGTCTCGTCCTTTACCACTTTGATTTTCATACAGTTGGCTGCTGTCTGCATCTCTTAAAGACTTTATTAGCAATGCATGTTTTACTCCACTTATCAGGCAATAAAAAAATAATTCTTCAGTTTAGACTTTGTTTTTAGTGTGGTTGGGCCACTCACATTTTGAGCAATTAATTTTCCATAGTACTTCTTCCCTTTTCCTTACTATTCATAAGAAGTTCATCTGGACATAAAATCACCAGAATTACTGAGATTTCCCTCAAAGCCCAGAGGGGAATCTAGCACAAAATATTCTCCCTGTGTACTGCAGAACAAGAAATATTCAGAGGAAAATACAGTGGCAGGTGAGGCTTGTGGAACTCCCAGAATACTGAGCCTGCAGAGGAGGCAAACAGCCCTGACCTTGCTTGAGGGGACTTCTCCTCACAGACTCCTCTGAGAATGTCTCAATCCAGGAGGGGAAAGCTTTTAAACCTTTGCCTTATCTTCCTCCCGTGCTAAAATGTAAGGCCCTTCCTGAGAAAAAACTGAGCTACAAACAATTCTTCATTCCTCAACAAAGCTACTCAGGTTCTCGATTTATCTTAAAAGAGCAAAACCAAATGGGGTCAGAAATGTCTCATCAAAGCCTGTTTGCAGAGAAACCCCACCATATGAAAGAAAATATTTATTAGCATCTGTCCACTCAAAAGAAACCCAGCCCTGAATTGAGCAGCGCTTTAAATGAAATTGAATTCACTTTGCTCACATATCAGCTGGTTTGGTTTGATCCTTTTTTGTCCTACAGAGAATATTCAAAGTATTTGCTCTTGATAGGACTCCTTGGATGGTCCCCAAACCTGGCTCCTCATGATGCCTTGTTTGGGTTGTTAATGCAGCCTGTTAGCAGCACCTGGCTTTGCCACCCAGTTCATGGTAGCGGTCGACTTTCAAGCACATTGGGTTTTTAATTTAGTGGAAGCACTGACTCGTTCACGAGCCTTACTTGTCCAAGTGGATTGTGCGATGCTGCTGTCTTGCTTGCGTTAAAGAGAAAGCAGAAGGGAGAAAGGAGTTAGGAAATGTTTTACACTTGTACCCAGCTCTCCCAGCCCTGCAGGCTGGTCAGTCACTTGGGTCAAGGACACAAAGCACTTCAGACCTTTTCGGAACAGCAACTGAAAGTCAGGATAAAAGGAGAGAATATGATGAAGCAGAGGGAGTGATATCTGCCATCACTGCTGAGAATATGAAGCTGTGATTTGCTAAGTCAGATCATGGAGTGAACACTAACAGGGTTCTGTGACCTTACAGCGCAGCACTGCTTTTTAACTTACTCATAATTCTGACATTTTGCACTGTCACTGTAACCCTAAATCTAAAAATCAGACAGAAGTGTGATCTGTACCTGTCTGCTTTCAGAAGCACATTCAGTAAAGCTGGAACTAAAATGAAATTACTGTGTCATGTTTTATGCCGAAATTACATTCTGCCTAAACTACATTCTGCTCTCCCAGCACCCCCAAGACAGCTCTGAGCACATTGTTAATAATTTAATGAAATCATTTGAGAGTGGTAGCAACTACTGTCTACTTCTTCAATTATCTCAATTCATTGATCTCTTCCTGCTGAAGGAGGTGGAATCTCACACCAGACGCAAAAAAAAAAAAAAAAAAAAAAAAAATTACACAAAGAGTAATGTGACAAAGGTCACATTTTTTGTAGTAGGGGAGGAATATGGAAACTGTAGCAATAAGATGATAATCTGTGTAACACAGATTCTGAGAGCCCAGCCTGTCAGTGAGGTCTTATGAAAGCAGCATGCCCAGAACTAAGGAGCAGGCACCAAAAAAAACTCAGTAACAGCAACAAAACCCCACAAAACACTCCAGCTGACCTTTAAACATTTCCAGTAGACCAGTATTTCTATAACACTATCAAAATAATCCTTCAGTTCAGCTGCTTATTTGGAATCCTTCTGGCATTGCAAGGAGGATGTTTAGCCTTCAATGTTTGTTGCGTATTTGCTGAAAATACTTCTTTGATTTGCAATTTTATTAATTTTCCTTCCATGCAAGAACCAGCTGGCAGAGAGAATGCACCAGCTGGGGTCAGAGTCTCAGGACAAGAGAGTTCTTTTTTCTTCACAAGAGCTCCTTAATTGTGCTATAATCAAAAGCTATTTATTTCTATTGGCCAGTCTTAACCCAGCATGAAATGAAATATTAATTTAGCAAATGAACAAACCAAATATCCACCAGGACATGGCCACAGCTTCAGATCCAAAGATGACTAGTCAGGCATGAGGAAAGAAAGTTTGGAAAGATAAAAATGCATAGGAGCAATGACAAAGTACAGTGGGCACATCGGCTTTATTGGCTGTGTTTGGTGACTTGACCAACTGTGTGTGGCAGAAGAGTTCAGGAGCTGGTAAAGGCTGGATCATAATACTGAAACTCCAGGATTCTTAATACTTCTAGGGAGGACTTTGACCCAGCTTCCACTAAAGACAGGGTAATTGGCTTTTATAGAAAAAGATAATTGAAAGCAGCCTCTTTTATTATTTTTACAAAAAAAAAATAAAAAAATTAAAAGAAGCACTTTTGGTGAGTTAGTATTTCAAATAAGCTTGGCCTGTTTAATGGCCTGGTGCCTTCTTAGCAACATTTTAGAAGACTTCCTTTCTTTGTTATCTTTGTACATTTTGAAAAATAATTCTTTTGGTGCCTCTTCTATTTATGACTCACTCATAATAACACAAATGATTCATGCTGTCAAATTACAAGCTATTACTTTGGAAAATTATTTTTTCCCCTTCCTTTTGGATAAAATATGACAATTTTCACTATTTTGTTACTAAGGGCAGCTTCCTACTACTTAAGAGAGTCTCAGAACTTTATTTTCTAAGTAAAGCATATGCCACAAAAGACAAAATCATCTCCCACCTCTTGTCTCTCTCACAGATGAATACATGTGAAATAGAACAATTATTTAAAACTAGTTCCAGAACTTCCACGCTTGTTGATCAGTAAACTGAATTTCAATCACCAGATTTTATCTAGACAATACTCCTTTTGTGTGATTTACAGATGGTCACTGTAAGCCATAAGCACATGCTGGCCTAAAATTATTTATTAGGGCTGCCCTTGGCATAGGCAGCCTCAGGTTCTCCATTGTAGGGATTTCTGGTCTGACTCTCCAGTTAAGTTTTGTGGTGCTTTTCCACCCAGAGTGTGAAAGGATATCCCTAGCTGGCAATTGGCTTACTTGAAAATGAAATTTAAAAAATGAACAAAAGGTCACAAAAGAGACCTTGGCATATCCATAAGCACAACAGCTTTAAATAAATTTATTTATGCTAAATGCAAAAGTAAGGCCTGGGATAAAGCTTTGAACTGAGCAGAATGGGAACAGCACTTTAAAACACAACGGGGCAAGTAAGAAGTGAGAAGGGAAGAATGAATGTCTGAGCGAATAACAAACGTACACAACGCCTGCTCTGTGGAAAACTGGAAAACAGCAGCTGCAGCTCCCAGTCTGTTTGGGGATTCTGGCAAAGCACTGGGAGGGAGGCAGCACACACAGCACAGCAGCACCAGGCTGTGCTGAGGGGTGAAGATGGTAAAAATGGCAGGAAATAATTTATTAACACACACAGCTCTGGTGGAGGCCACCTGCAGAGGTGAACACAGCACCTGGGATAAAAACTGCTCTGGAGATGGAGAGGGCCAGAGGTGTGAGGAAAGATGTGCACAGCAGCTTACTGGTGGTACAGCTACAGCTCAGTGCAACGGTGAGAAGTATGGATCAAGGAGAAAAATTCGTTTCCTATTCTTGTTTTAATTTTGCAAGCTTCAGGAGAAGGTCCTGGGAAACTGTGTGCCAAATTTACACAGAGAAGTTGTCTCATTGAAGTTAACAGATGAAAAGTGAACCCAGCTTTATTCAAACTGAAAATAAAGCAGATGTTTTTGAATGTTGCCAATAAAATAAACAAAAATTACCATATTTAGTATCACCCAAAGACCGTATGTCAGATAGTCATCACTTGCTAAATGCCTTTTTTTACAGCTTAGAAATTGATGCTTTTCCTACGAGAGCACAGGGGCTTTGCTGTGGAGAACACAGGCTGGAGTTTAAGGCCAGCTATAACCTTAAACTTGAAATTGATACAAAGAAACAGCTGAAAAGAAATGGTTTTATCAAATCACCAATACTACACTAACTTAACACAGACTCATGAAGCTAAATACACAAACAATACCTCTAGTTGCCCTACCAGAAAAAAACAAACAAATAAAAAAAACCCAAAAAAAACCATTAAAAAAATCAGGAATTCACTGTAGAGCATGTACCTTGCCCAAACACCATCTGTCTCCAGGGCTGCTCCAAGGAAAGTTCCTTGGGGAGGACTGCTGCAATCCCTGGGACACAGCGAGACACAGCCTAATGCAGCTGTGTCTCTTACTGGGGAAACTGGGATGGGGAAACTCCTCAAGCTTCTTGGGGAGCCCTCTACTAAGAAATCACCAGAGGATGTTCATGAATGAACTGACGTGCGCTCCTGAGTGCCAGAATCAACCACCAAACACAGAAGGCAAGAATGCCTTTATCTGCAGGCCAAGGCAGGGGTTAGCCAAGGCTGGACTCTCACCTGGACAACTTTAATCCTTCATATAAACTGCAAAAGGCAGCTAACATGCTGCCAGGAAAACCTTCCCCTGAAGCAGCACACCATAATCTTGGCTGCCCATCAGAAAGAGCTCTTTGTTGAAAGGTGTGTGCCATGTTTCATTCATCATCTGCCTTGCTTTTTAAAGGGGGCAGATTGAGAAGTAAAGATTGGGCTGTGTTTGGGAGGTTTGGGTTAGGGAGCAGATTGGCTTGAAGACCAGTATTAACCCAGCCTTGCTAACCTTAATCTAATTGAGTAATTCCTTGGGACACCCCTGTTGATCTGCTGTTGGCAGGCAAGGATTTTCTGGATGCAGGAGTCAGCCTGGCACAGCTCTGATATTTCAACTCAGATAAGGCCTGGACTTTGGAACAGACACACTGCCAGCAGCCCTTCTCCCTCTCAGGGAGAAAACAGTCAGGAACAAGCAGTAAGTGAACGGGGAGAAAAATCAGCATTAAATGCAAATCTCAGTTTATTAAATTAAAAAAAATCTTTACACTGGCAGCAACCTGATGAGAAAAATTTATATCCCCAAATCCCCCCGGCCCCAGGAATGGCCCCACAGGTGAGGTGAGCTCCTCGAGCCAAAGCCTGGCTGTTGCTTGCAGGAGGTTGGCTCCTGAGCCATACCAGCTCCCTACTTCATACCTTTTTTTTTTTTTCTTCTTACCAGGACACTGCAACTACTTGCCTAAAGAAATGAAATAAGCAGCAAGCATTTGCCAAAGTACTCCCACCACGTGGAGCAGTTTGTTTTTCAGAACATTCGGTGCCAGATTGCTGAATGGGAAAGAGAAACAACAGAAGAGCAAAATCTCTAATCATTTCTGAAGAGTTTATCACAGGAGCACTGAGATAGTCACAGCCCATTGGTTTCT
Source organism: Taeniopygia guttata (assembly GCF_048771995.1). Taxonomy (NCBI): domain Eukaryota; kingdom Metazoa; phylum Chordata; class Aves; order Passeriformes; family Estrildidae; genus Taeniopygia; species Taeniopygia guttata. The sequence goes on from NC_133056.1 coordinate 2,993,325, forward strand.
TGCTGAATTCAAGTGATTCAAGTGGAAAAAAGACCACATCTTTCTTTTAAAACCCAAATGAACAAAATGGGAAGTTTGAACAAACCTAGAAAACGAACAGCTGCTTCTACAGTCATCACTGATTTCAGCAGGAATTGAAGATGCTTCGTGAAAACTGGAAGATATCTCTGACAACAAATACTACTGGAAGAATTGTCAAAGTATTTAAAAACATTACATTGCCAAGAGAGTGTAAATTAAGATTGGAAAATTGTGATTGCAAACACTGAGGGCCTGTAGGAAGTCAAGTTCAAACAACAGCCCAATGCTAAATTATAAACAGCCAAACTGCAAAAAATTCTTCAACAGCAACATGAAGTAATCTTTAAAAGCTTTATTAAATAATACAGATTTAAATAATATAGTCCAGTGCTAGACTCTGAACAACCATATCACAAGAAAATTCATAATAAAGAAGTCTTAAAGGCATTAATATAGATTCAAATGATTATCTACATCCAAACTTACCTTTTTTAGTAGTACTAGAACTTAGGGCACAATTTCTCCAAAATCAGCTATTAAGTTAGACAAGACTCAATACAATTTCATGTAACAATCCTTTTGTTTTTAACACTGTGTGAAACCAAAACTCTATGCCATGCACTGGGTTTGCATTCCATTAATCTATTTGCCTGCATAGTTCTACACACAAAATATTTGGTTATTTCACTTTCCTTATGGTCTTGTACTTCCTACAAAAACTCTGCAAAACATGAAGTGGGCTACCACTTCTGACTTCTAGCTTTCTCAGAAAACCAACACAAGATTTTGTCACAGGCAGAAAACCCACTGAAACAAGAAATGTCCATGTGAGCAACTCACTGGGGCCTGAGCTCCTACACAGCAAAGCCCTGAGGCTTCAGAAGGAAAGAGAGGAGGTTGATATTGGATGTTAAGAAGAAATCCTTCCCTGGGAGGGTGGGCAGGCCCTGGCACAGGTGCCCAGAGCAGCCCCTGGATCCCTGGCAGTGCCCAAGGCCAGGCTGGACAGGGCTTGGAGCAGCCTGGGACAGTGGAAGGTGTCCCTGCCATGGCAGGGGTGGCAGTGGATGGGCTTTGAGGTCCCTCCAACCCAACCCACAATGCTCGGATTCTGTGGAATCTGCTGGACCAAAGAGCTTGTGTTTATCTGCAGCATGGCATCTTGTCATCTCTTACCTGAAACTGCATCAAATCCAGGTTCTGCCACAAAAATCTCCTCTGCTGGGAAGTCAAGGGCATCACTGTTGAAATCGAGATGGCAACTGATAATGGACTGGGGCTGCAACTCAGCAATGGCTTCAATCTGAGCAGGTGAACACTCCCCTAGGGGGAAGGAAAAACATTCATCTCTAATTAAATACAAAATAAAATTGTAGCTGATTAAGTTGAATTAATTAAAAGCAAAATCATGGCTTGTAGCATTGAGTTATTCTACCACCTTCTGAAATAGTTTCACAAGGTTATGAGGATTTTAAAATCACTGGAAATCACAGACAGCTGCCTTTGCTCAGGGTCTAATCCCAAAGAGACGGCAATGAAAACTTCATAGGTTGTGGGGTTTTCTTGACAGGAATAATTTATTTACAGGAAAGATTAAGCTGCAGAGAATCTTCTACTCGCATGTCTCTCAAATAACTTACATGATCCTGGGAGCCTTGAGTTAGATTTTGGTATCTGGTGAGATGATTTTTTGGTAGGCTAATAACTTACATATGGCAAAATAAAATACTATTGGAAGAAGTGCTGATTATTAAGCTAGAAGCTAAAAGGATCTATAACCACACAAAATACAGCACATTAAATAGAGGACACACTATGATGCTTAATGTTTGCATTGATTCTAACTGGTGATAAGTTCTGTCAAAGATTTAAGCATGGCAACTAAGTAAGAAAATGTAACAACCCCAAGAAGGCAAGTGCAATTAAACATAAAAGCAATTGGGTGATTGCCCATTAACTGTCGCTTGTATGACCAAAAATGGTATCTCTATTGAAATCTACTGATTTTGTTACTTGTGAAATATTAGCAGTGCTCCAGAACACCTTCCAAATTCTATCCCACGGCTCCTAGAGCTCCCGGGACTCTACAAAGGCATTTGAGGTTCCTGGGGATCTTGTTACCCTTAAACAACTAACAAAAACCCCATAACACAAACCAAAGCATCATGAATCAATAAACAAACAATAAACCAACAGCATAAATATTTTTTAATCATAGCTTTCAGTTTGTTTCCCCAATTGAAACTATGACTTTTGAAGCTGCCACTCCCTGCAAGCTTGCCTGCACATCACTGACATGCATTGCTGTGGTCCCCTGAGGCACATTAATCAAGATCTGAAAAAAGGATGAAACACATTGTTACCAAAAACTGTTTCAACAAATAAAAATGAAGGAAAACCAGACTGGATTAGTTGTAAAAGACTCCACAAACCCATGTTTTTCTTTGAAATCCCAGATTTCTCTAATATTGGAAAATGCCTTTCCAAGCAATTTAAGCTAGCAAAAACATTTTGTCTCCCTACCCAACCCCCAGAAGTAATTATGCATAAAGCTTTATGTCTAAATTTAATTTAAAAAGAATGTCTAGTGCTTATGCTGGCTGATGCAGTGAATTGTGTCAACAGTACGACTGCATAGAGATAAAAAAAATCATTTAATCTGATCAGTGATGCATGGCACAACACTTGAGCAACTTCTTGTTGGCATCTAATCCTGCAGTGAAGTTTCATTCATAATAGCAGCCATACTCAAAAATTGGTTAGCACCTGGAAGCAACTTGGCCAACAACGGAATCAAAATATACAATATAAGAACAGTAGAGGAAAAAAATCAAAATGGCTATGCTACATTTTCCTCCTTAGAAAAGATGTTTTAAAAAACATGATGTTTTGGCCACATACCAAACACTTCCCAACCATCTGCCTTTCTAGAAGAACATTTCTAAATATTTATAATAAAAAAATTCCACAGAATACAGTTTGGTTAGGTCCAAACCAATCTCAGCAGTAACAGAACAGTGCCTCAGCTCTCTGTAGGAGTTCAGTAGCCCAGGGATCTCATAGTAGAGACAGTGACCACCCCAGAGTCCCTTGCCAGGGCCACACCAGTCTTGGAATCCACGAGAAGAAGAGCACTTGAGGAGGAGCTCCACACACCTGGCAGGCCTGGAAAACACCACAGGGGCACTGCTCACACCCTGCTGCCAACTGCAGCATCTCCTGGGCACTGGTGTCTGAGTGCCACTGCCAGGCAGGGCACACATCCCCCAGTGCCCAGGAACCACTCTGGTGTCTGAGAGTGCCACTGCCAGGCAGGGCACACATCCCCCAGTGCCCAGGAACCACTCTGGTGCCTGAGAGTGCCACTGCCAGGCAGGGCACACATCCCCCAGTGCCCAGGAACCACTCTGGTGCCTGAGAGTGCCACTGACAGGCAGGGCACACATCCCCCAGTGCCCAGGAACCACTCTGGTGTCTGAGAGTGCCACTGCCAGGCAGGGCACACATCCCCCACTGCCCAGGAACCACTCTGGTGTCTGAGAGTGCCACTGCCCAGTAGTTACTCTGACACAAGCCCATTAATACCAACAATCAAACACAGTGAGTGAAGGCAGGCCTGACGCTGCAGGAGTCCCACAGAACCAAGCCTTTCCAGCTAATGGAATAGAAATATCAGAAGTGTGATGCTCAGGAATTCAATACAAGAGACATATTGCATAGTGCAATTAAAATTAGAGGAGTTGATCAAACCTATTTTAGTCATTAACAAGAACAGTGACGTTTGATTCTGAACAAACATGGTAAATCATGCATTTAGCTTTGCTGAGACTGGTGTCCCACGGAATAGCTGCTAACCCACACAGCTGGAGGCCACTCACCTTCCTGGGCTGTCAGCAAGGTCCTCAGGCACAGGACATCCCCCACCACCACGTCTGGGAGCTCTGGGAAGATGGCATGTTGCACAGGCAGTGGGATGTAGTCTGCAGTGCCCCTGTGCTCTGCATCCCACACCCTGAGCAGGGTCAGCCCCACGCTGACAGTCCTGATCACAAAGGTGTTGTTGGCAGCTCCCTTGGCGATCCGCACGAAGTCATCCCTGCACACAAACACAAGTGCTGCTGTGTGAGGGAAGGCTTGGGAATGGCATTGTCTCTCCAACAGGAGAGGTGTCAAACTCTTCAGCTGGCTGACTTCTTGTTTTCAGGAACAGTCATCTGATGAAGTCCAGCAAAGTAAGGAAATTGTAAAAATTATTCAGGTGTCACTGAGGCAAATTACAGTTCTCAGTTCACCACTATGCTGAGGAAATACCGAGATCGCAATTATGCATGAAAAGTACTTAATTGTGAGAATTGTAGAGCTTTAGAATGACATAATTTGCCTCTTTTTCCTTTTCTCAAGGGTGTTAGGAAGCCAAGAAATTTGAACACCAAAATGCAACTTCCCAGACATAATGTCCAGTTCTGGTATCTACCCAAATTCAGCAAGGTGCTCTGCAGAAAACAAACCATGTTTCAGTAACAGCACTAGTGGTATTCTACTGAAGACCACAGGAGGCTGCTTCACAACATTTACTCTGTGAGGCAGAGACCAAAGCCTTTTGAGGCTTGTCTCTGCTGTGGGAAGGTTGCACAAGCCCATCTGAGGAGACAGCCCCTGATCCAGAACATTCCCCACCTTACGTAAGCCCTCAGGGAGTCAGTGGAACACAGCACTGGGAGAGGCAGATGCTGATGGATCAGTTGTTTCTCTGGGCCACTGCTGCGTGCAGGGGGATGATTCAGAGTCACTCAGAGCAAAGCACCACTCCTGCAGGTCCCACTGGGACCACGCTTATCCGGGCAGCTTTCCATGGCTAGGGAATACCGATTGCTAACTGCAACTCTCCTTCCCGCCACTGCCTCTGAAGGCTGCAGAGACAAAACCCTTGCTTTGCTAATCCCAGCCCAAGCTGTATGTTCACTTGGTATCCCTGGAACCACTTTTGTTTTATGTATGTCTGGCCTTTTCTTGCTCTGTGTAATTACCACCCGTGACAGACACCCACCTGTTGGTGGCAAAGTTGAGCACAGCATTGTGTGAATGGAAAGTATCTCCAGAGTTGTCCTGGAAATGGACTGTAAACGTCAGTGTCCCACCCAGGGGCAGGGCCTGCAGTGCCTCTTTGCTCTGGGTCAGCAGAACCGGCCTCATGGAGATCCTGAGGTAGGAGATGGGGCAGTCCTGGAAAAGCATCGACAGTGAGAAGGAAAGTTCAATTGCTTTCTATGATGCCCCTGTAAAAGTAATTGAAGAAAGTTATTTTTATGTAAATATCCAGAGCTGCCTTTATGAACCACCTGCATTTTGCCATATGCCAGGACTAACACATGAAGCTGCTGTTGTAAGTATCTCCATTTCAGGTTAAAAGGGGCCTGTGACACTGCCTAGCCCAGCCCCCTCTCAAGCTGGGTTACCGAGGGCCAGCTGGGCAGGACCATGTTCAGGCAGCTCGGGCATCTGCTCGATGGAGACTCCACAGCTCCTGAAGCCTGTGTTCAACAGCCACCCCAGTAAAAAGTGCTGTCCCGTGTTCAGACAGTGTTTCCTCTGTGTTCCCCTTGCCCTGTCAGGCTGAGAAAAGCCTGGCTCTGTCTGCTTTGTACCCTCACAGCTGATATTTCTTAGCCCTTTTTTCTAGTACCACTGGGAACTGAAACAAGAAACAATCATGAAGAAACATACATCACACACAGACTTCAGAGAACACATTACTATCCTATCAATTCAAACTGTTGAGATTCCCTGGATATGCAAGTGAAGAAGTGGCCCCATGACCTCTCTCCTAATAATTCCTGAAATAAAAGGTGCAATTATTGCCCAGGTATTAGAAGGGTAGCTCACAATGTATGTGTGAGTAAGGGGATGGAATGGTCACTGTTGCCCAGCTCCCCTGCAGCAGGTGAGAAAGCCAAGCTGTTCCAGGCAGAGCTGGAAGCTGACAAACCCTGAGGGCTCAGAGGCTCAGCTTGGTTCCCTCAGTGCCTCTCCTCAGCCAAGGCAGAAGTTGGGAACTGCTCTGAACTCCTCAGGAGAGTCTGCTCCATTAACCCTATGTGCACAGCCCCCCATTTCTGCAGTAACACTCCAGGCAAGAAAGGTTTTCTGAAGACAAAGACTTGACAACCTGTTCTTTTGGTGTTTAAATTGCATATTACTATTCTTGATTAACTTACCTAGGCTAACGAGCAAAATTACCCAACAAAAATAACTATATCTCTCTTTTTATTACAGCTGTTGGAAAAGAAATAATGGACAGAGGAAGCAAAACTCCTCAATTATATTGAAAAAACTATTTTAAAAGAAGACCTCAAGCTTATCTTGTAGAAAAATCCCTTTATTTTCCTGACCTAAGAGGCTCAGCTAAACCGTAAAATTTTGCTATCTGAAAATGTACGTGTCAGAACATAAAAAGGAAAGGACAAATTTGGCCTCAAGCAAAATACATCTTTGGTGAATCCAAAAAAAAAAAAAAATAAAAAAAATGGCCATGGGCTGGTTTCATCAGTTAAAATCTCCATGCACACAGATCTCTGCCCAACAAGCCGTGGTTACAAGCCAACAAAAACCCCATTTCCCTGAAAGATTATCAAGCTTGCTTTACTTTAAAATCTCAGCAACTGTCCCACAAGGGACGACTGCTAAATTTAATATTGATGAAAAGAGCCTTTTACTGTTAAAGTATCTCAGATTTTGATGGTTTTTTTTTAATTCAATAAATAAATAAAATAAAATACTGAGTCCAGCAGGCCCAGGCAAGTGCTGAGCTTGGTCCCACACTAAGCTCGCTGTCACTCCTTCTTCACCCACCCTCCCTGGCTTATGTAAGAGCCCTTCTTTGACCAAGTTCAAGGTCTAAGTGTTAGGTGATGCTGCTGCAGCAGTTTGGTTCTTAATTGTGTACACTTGTAAACAGACAACACCAGACCTTATGAAAGAAGGACAAAGTGAAGGAGAGAGCTTTGCCTCAGAATGACACAACAGATTCAAGCTCATCTCCAGCTCTGTCACAAGTTTTCTGACACGACCTTCAGCAAAACCTCTCAAGCTCTCTCAGCTCTTCCGCCATAAAATGAATTGTGTTACCTCATGAGGTTCAAAATATCATTTCCATAAAGGCACTACAGTTGTAGTAAGTACAGGAGAATAAATGAGTTGTACAAGGTGCTGAACTGAGATGGGTCCTACTACACCATCTTGGGTACAGGACAAACTCACACAGGGGATCTGACTTCAGTCCCACTGCGTGCTGACTAAATGGTGTTTGAGCCACCCCAAACTCATCAGACATTTTTCACTTGCCAAAGGGAAGAAACAAGGTCATCAGTAACAGAGCTGGAGGTAAATTTGGGAAATTCCAAAATTCAAATAAAAAAATCCACCAAGACACTTTACAGTGATTACAGGAACAGCAAACACTTAGAAATAACTTAAAGCACTCAATTGTACATTTTTCTCCTTTAGCTGGGACAGAGGGAAGATGCTGACAGTAAAAAGGGATAAGAGGAAGGGGAGCAGTGGCTATCTCAAGGCTCATGCTGCCAGATGCAGGAAGTTCTTGGCTCAAGGATTTTTTGAACAGAGATGATGGGCTTACATTCCCTGGTGTCCCACGGTTCAAAGCTCAGAACTGTTAATTCCCACACTGCTCATTTTTCAGAAGTGAAGTTCAAGAAGTGCAGCCAACAATCCCTGTTGGAGCAGTGAAGATGTACTTGAGGAAAGTGCAAAGGAAGGGAGCTGACAGTACCTTAACAGCAGCTATGATGGTCTGGTTGATGCCAAACAACTCCTGTGAAATCACTTCAATGGTTGAGGATCTGACCACAGACCCAGAGACGAGGAATCCTCTCTCATCAACTTTCACTACAGGGACTTTGTCTGGCCCATCCAGGACACGGTAACTTAGGGAGGCAACTCGGTCCCTGAAGCAAAACAGAAAGTAAGGAACCCTTTAAATGTGTAAAACCATATTTAGGGTCTCTTCCAATACAAACCAGTCTGTGATTCCATTAAACTTAGGGTTCCCTCCCCCTAAAATGCAAATGCCTCTAAAGCTTTGCCCTCAGTGTGTGTCCTACTGTCTCTATCTGACCATTATTATGCTGGGAAAACTACATTTCAAGCCTGCTATGAGTCTAAAATGTCAGTCTTTGAAAAGAGATTATGTAAAAAGAATTTCTCATTTGGAAATGACATTTTAATCTGAAAATACAGCCATAACCTCTGTGTGCGAAATACACATAATTATATTCCACAAAGCCTCAATTACCCATCAAAACCTCTACAGGAAGCAGGCAGCAGGATACTGCTTTAACTGGCTCAGCTGCTTTTAAAAAAAGGATCTGAAAGTTCCCAATATTGAATGAATTTTACAGCTACAATCTAATACAAGATTTGACAAAGCCTGAGAGAACAGTAAGATACCATGAACCAGCAGGTAAGCTGTGTATTAAATGGATGAACAGTGCTACTGAGAGACTGAAACAGCTCCCTTAAACACAACAGTCCTACAGTGTGGATACAGGGCTGACACAAGCCACACTATGGAAACTGAGCACTGACCTGTTGGTCTGAAGTTCAATAAAGGAATTTGGTGACATGAGGATCTGCTCTGCTTCTGCCTCTGGGGTGACTAGATGAAGTTTTTCAAACACCTGGAAAGTAAGAGGCATTTTGGCCCACTGTTGTGTGCAGACAGTAATTTACTTTATTTATTTAATCTTCAAAATAAATCAACAAACAAAACTAAACAGAGCTGTAACTTTCTTTCTTCTCTTGTATAATATATATGGTAAAACAAGACAACTGAACATGAGTATTATGAGTATTTAAGAACGGGACAGCCAGTACTTCTACAAGTTATTCTGAGACTATTTATTTCCAGGGTTATGGGTAAACTGGTTTGTAGTAAGTTCAAGAATTTTCTTCAGCATGAAAACAGAGGATTTCTCAAGGAAAGGTGTTGGGAACGCCATATTCACCCGAGTTACTTTAGACACTCCCCCTAACCCCATGAGCCCCTGAACTGCATGAGCCCAAATGAGGAATATTATACAAACAAGAGTAAGGGCTCAAAGATAAACCAAAGCTGGAGCTACTCCTGCATTTCAAATCCCTGATCTCAAATACAGACTTCAGCCCAGTTCTGAAGGAGATACTTCAACATGAACAACTGTATAGGAAATCATCCTACCTGAATCTGGATTTCGTCAGACAGTTCCCTTCCCATGTTGTAGAACTGGTTGGCTGCAGCATCAAGAACCTTCACGACAACTTTGAGGCCTGTTCTTCCCTTTACTCTGCCATAAACATCCACTGCAAAGTTGTAGTTTGCAGGAAGCTGAAAAGCAGCCTTGGACAGGAGAAAGGGATTCAGTTTGACTCATGGAAAGCGCAGACATTGGCACCGAGGTGCTGACCACTGATCCTGGCTTTTGAGGCAGTGGAGGCAGCAACATTCCCTGCATTGCCCTGAAGTGGCCGTTTCCTTTTCCCAAGCTGCACACACACGCACTACACACACACACACACACACACACACACTTTACCTCACTGTGCCTTGTCCTGACATCCAGGGTGTCCCTCCTGCTGACAGACCAGTGGAACGTTAACCCCGGCACAGCACTGCCGAAGGAGAAAGGAGTCTGAGTGCTGGTGATGCCCATGACATAAACTGGCATCTGGAAAGAGAGAAACCAGCCTGCTTAGGTAATGCCAGCATGCAAACCAAACACCTGCCCACGGCAAAGAGAATTTAAATTCCCTCTGATTAAGAGATGGGGTCTCTCATGAAGAAAATGGTTCCTCCCAGAACTGCAGTGCTGTCACCAGGAGGTGTGACAGCAACGAGCACAAGCTGCAGTTCCAACACGTGAAGGTGACAAAAGCCAATCCCTAACCAGCTCACCTGAGTACCAGCCTTCATTCGTGTGATGGGTGCCCAAATTCTCACAGCTGTCAGCTGTACCACCTCAACTTCCACCTTGTCCTGGGGAAGAGGAAGATAAGACACTGAAAGCACTTGTCAAACAGAAACCAGACTTCACTTTCAGGCTCTACAGCCACTATTTTATCATTATCTAATCACTGTTGCTCTGTGATTTCTGTGAGATGTCAGAAGAAATACAGATGGACAAATTCAGTAGGACTGTAAAAAACTAAAAAGGATTAAATTTTGATTTATAAGCATTTAAAAATGCCCCCTAGATTGAAAAAAAATCTACTCAAAATTACTGATGACATGAATGATGGAGCTGAGAGGTCAGAGACAGCAGCAAACAAGATCACAAGGGGCCCCAGAAGAAGAGGGATGAAGAAACCCAGGAGTAAAGGAAGACACAGAGAAGAGCTGGAATGAAATGAGGATTGTAGAGCACCAAATGGGACAACTGAGAATAAAAACATGATGTTTGACTCTGATATCTCCTCTTCATATACCCAGGCATTCCTGATAGATTTTATTCCTGCTGTGTACTGGGGAGGAAAGGTCAGACCTGGACCTCACCAGGCAGCAGATTGACCTTTCAAGTTCAATTTGCCTCCTGTCACACGATTAGGGCAGACTGCTGTCCATACATTAAAAAGCAGACATTTCTTGGGTTTTTTGGGTTTTTTTTTATATTTAGTTTGTGTCTTCTTGGGACTGTTCTGGCACCTGTCAAGCAGCAGAGCTTTGTGGTTCACAGCAGCCGTGCTGCCCTGAGCTCAAAGGAAAAAATCATAAGATCTGGCCCAGGTTCTGTTCCTCTGAGTCTCATGGAAGTCCCGGGGACTTGTGCTCCCTTGCAGGCCTGCCCACCTCCCTCACACACAGCTGCAGGAAAATCTAAGGACACAGATTCTGAGGGAATGTCAGGGATTCACTGCTTGCACCTCACAGATGGGGTCAGACCACAGCAAGGGATGACAGTGTTCTATACTGCTGCAGCTTAGGAGACAATTTTTTCAGCAACAGCTGCCTTTGGATCATCCTGACCTAAGAGGGAATGCAGATCAAGACAACCTTCTGCTGTGCTAGAAAGGCTTCTTTAGATGGGCTTTTCTAGATGCACTAACCAATTCTGACAACTCCAGACTGGTCATAAAGCCTCCCTGGTTATCTGTGAGACTGATTTAAGGCACAGCAAGATTTACCTGCCTGTTCAAAGTACTACCTGTGCTAATACCTGTGTAAGTTCACGTGCCAGGGAGAAGGAACTCTGAGTTTTCATCTTCAGGAAACCAGAGAAGTGCACGAGGTAACACTGCTCATGCAGAAAGACTCTGTGCCCCCTTTCAGAGCCAAAGCCACAACTCAGAGAGCTCCTGTCAGCCCTTAACAGCACCACAAACATTACCTGGGACACTGCCACAAGCTTCTCTGTCTCTGCATCAACAGCCTGCAGCAATCCTGTCACCACCCCACTGCCAATGGCCACTCCTCTGACCAGCCCAGAGCTGTTCACTGCTGCAATGTGCTCGTTGTCAATGGAGAAAATGATGTTGGAGAGAGGCTGGGGGCCTCCTTCAGCCCTGATCTGTCAGAACAGCACACAGAACAGCTAATGAACCCTTCAGATAGTTCTGGTCACCTCTACAGGGCACACCCTCCCTGCTCAGCACCACAGTGACTTCAGTGCTGCCTGCACCTTCCCAGGACAGCTCCAGGACTATTCCCCCAGGTCCTAGCAGGATGTCAGCCTGGGAAATGCATGAGCTGAGCACAGAAGTGGACCCTGTGCCTCACAGAGTGTCACAGGTTGATGCCACCTCCACTCCAGAAAGTTTCAGCAAACTTTACCTCCCCTTCTCCTCAGCACCCTGGTGTAGAGCTCTGCTCTGTGTTTCAGTGTGAACAACAAGCCCACCATGCCTAATTTCATGGAGCTGACAGATTTACTCATGCTGTGCTGGTATTTATCACCAGAAAAGCTGACACCCAATTGACAAAAGCAAATACAAATCCTTTGATCCAGCGATAGAGCAAAACAGAAGCTGGCTCAAGAATGACATTGTTCTTGCTCACTGGAGTATCCATCACAGAAACATAATGGGCTGGGTTGGGAAGGACCTCAAAGCTCATCTTGTTCCATGGGCAGGGACACCCTCCACTAATCCCAGGCTGCTCCCAGCCCTGTCCAACCTGGCCTTGGACACTTCCAGGGATCCAGAGGCAGCCACAGCTGCTCTGGGCACCCTGTGCCAGGGCCTGCCCCTGCTCACAGGGAACAATTCCTGCCCAATATCCCATGTGGCCCTGCCCTGCGTTGGGTTGAAACCACTCCTGGTGTCCTGTCACTCCAGGCCCTTGCCCAAAGTCCCTCTCCAACAAGCCTGTCAGTCCATTCAGTGTGAATGCAGATAAATGTCAAGTTGAGTATTTCCTGCTGAAAATCCAGTTATGAAGATTCATTTTACAACAGAAATTACAAAGTAAAGAAAATATGTAAGATGATGCCTCACCTGAATCATGGCCCAAATAATTAGGGTCACTTTCCTTGGCAGTAGTCTAAATGGGGGAAAGACCTAAAAACAGAAATATGAATACCTGTGTTCAGGATCCTTCAGTCAGATAAATGACACCACAAAACTGTACAAGTGTACAACTGAGTCTTTAGTTGCTTAATCACAGTAAACTGAGCATGCAGAAATTTACCTCATGTGCGTTAAACAACACTGAAATCTGACTGGCATTAGGTCAGCTTCCAGACAGAATGAATTTTATGGCAAATTGATTACTATACTGTAACCATAATGTATGTATTCCTGTTCCACTGTAGCACAGACTTTCTTTATGCATGTATCTTATCTGAAATTATTTACTTCAATCTGCTGTGGAGCAGAGTTGAGTCTCTGTCCTCTTCTGTCAGCCACAGTTGCCATCAGACTCGTCTGCCCAATGCTCATCCCACGCACCAGGAAAGCAGCAGTGTGCTCATCCGGAGCCTCCCTCAGGGGGCTGCAAAGAAATCCATTAAAGAGATAGTAAATTACTGTGTAAATTACAAATAGCAAAGCAAAGGACTCATTTAGTGACCAGCAGTTTTACCACAAGGCTAAGTGACTGTCTGAAGCAAAGTTGAGGAAATTATCACAATTTTACACATGATTGCTCTTTGCAAACTGTGCTTTATTGAAACATTAAATACTTGAAGTGAAAATGAAACAAGCAACAGACACAGTGAGTTTGATAACATCAGATGTGCCTTCACACAGCACTCTTCACCTGACACTCTCTGCCAAGTCACTGCTTCCATGATGCACAAAGCTTCATCAGTCATCACACTGGAGGAATGCAGTCTCCTTCATCAGCCAGCAACATTCAGGCTGTTAGCTCAGGAAGCTTCCCTCACAAATAATATTTTACCTTTTAACAGCTAATTAAGGCTTCACAAAAAGAAAATAAATAGACTCTCAGCCGTTGTGTATTACCATGCCTTTAACCTCATATCTTTATTCATTTTTTGCCAATTCTTATTCACAGATTAATTTCAAAAGTCCATTAACTTACACAAGTGAGACAAACTGAGATGCTGCTTTGAGACTGAGATCCATGACAGGGAAGTATTTTGCCAGAAAAGGTTTCTTTGAGTCATCCAGAACTCTGACATAAGCTTTAACTGTTTTTCCAATCTCCACCTGAAACAGATATATCCAGTCATTCTGCATTCACACCACTCTTATTTATTCGCATAAAAATTTTCACTTGATTTTGTATTATACTTGTAGTAGGCTAGTGGAGTTAGAGCCCCAAGGTTAGACTAGCACTGATTTTAAACACTAATCCCTGCCAGCTGGAGTTAGTGTCAGATGAAATGAATGAACTCAGGTCCTTCAGCTGGCAAGGGCATAATTAAAACATCTAGAAATATCAACACTTCTTTTGTTTAAGGTGCATCCAAGCTGGCAAGAGCAATGAGCTGGACTTTCTTCTGTTCAGTTTTGAAGCCTGACATATGGAAAATTACCCTGGGGCAAAACCTACTCCTAAAAGAATTGCTCACATGCACTTTAAACAGGAGGAAATGTAAATGAGCATGTCCATATAAATTAGGGATTAATATTATTATGTAAATGCAAAAGCTGAGATTTCTGCCACACAGAACAGGAACAGATACCTGATACCCTGAGACCCTTATAACCTGAAGGGATAAATTTGGGAGGGAGAAACAGAGACACAGGGAGGTTGCAGTTGTTTCTCTGTTGTAGCATCTTGTCCATGTGTGATCTCTGTGCTCAGGACCAGCAGCACAGGAGTCAGGGCAGGCTGGATCAGCTCCTAATGCTGCTTCCAAGGCACTGACCTTGCCAACAACTTACACGTGAATTCCTGGATATCAGACACATGAATTTCAGCTTCAGCTGGGGCAGGGAAAGCCAGACACAGGTCTTGAATCATTACAGTCACTGATCCTGGGAGCAGAGGCTGCACCTGCAATGCCAAAAGAAAACTGCCTTATAGCACTTCTTTTGTCTCTTGTTCACAGGATAAAATTTGTATCACTTTCAGGGCAGAAGCAGTTGGATGCAGAAATCTCCAAGCTTACACAAGGAGAATTCTTCCACCAAAATAAAAATCAAGCTCTAAAATGTATGTAAAAAGTATTAAGCTACTGAGCTAGTGCAAACAGCCCCCAGGCACCAAGTGAATTAACAGCTCTTCATCTGGAACAGTCTGGCATCCTGTTACCCTCCTGCCTCAGGAGAAAAAACACACAAATCATTTAGAGCAACAAAATTTTCTTAGAGTGAAAACCAAAGTGATAAGGAAAAAAAAAAAAAAGTGAGAACAAAAATTATGCCTGTAAAGCACTGGTATTGCTTCCTGTAAGGTTTGTACTCTACTGTCACTGCTTCTCATCTGAGTAGCCAAAACCTGGTGGTAAATCCTGGCAAGTAAGAGGACAATTGACAGATCAGGTGTTTCTTTAATAAAACTATTATTACATTTTTTTTAAAGAACGAGAATGTTACACTTAACAGATAAAGAGAATAAAACAATGAAGAGAGAGACCTCTGGTCCCAAACACAAGCCTTCAGAACTAAGCACCCATCCCAAAGTCCCCTCTGCCAAGGCCATGCAGCCACACCTTGCTCCTCACATCAGCTCTGCAGTTCTCCTGCAACTCCCTGACCTTGTCACAGACCTCAGGACAATCCCAGCTGTTCTGCTCCCTTTGGCCAGGGAGCAGTGAAGTCGGGTGTCCTGCTGTGTGCTCTGGACTCTGAACAAGGGGAGATGGACAGGCCCCCCAGTGCACAGGAGCTCAGTGAACTCTCAGCTCTGCCCAGCAGCACCACAGGAGCCAGCAGCAGAGCAGTGGGGAAAGCTGACATTTTGTTCTGTGAGGGCACTACTCCTGTTTCTGCCTCAAAATAGAAAGGGATGTGAAGTTTTAATAAAGGTCAGCTTCCAGAACAGCAGCAGTTCCCAGAGAGGGTGGCTAACACAGGGGCTGGGCAGCAGGGCAGGGGAAGTGGCACAGGGAGGGAGCTGGAATGGAGCTCAGCTGGGCTGGGAGACCAGAGAAAGCAAACAGGGAAAAGGGCAAACAGGGCTACTGCAACTCTTAAAACTCTTCCTGTCTCAGCAAACTCTGCTGTTCTCCTCTCCCATTATGTGCCCAGTGGCTCCCAGTATCCAGGGATATTGCACTGGTGACCACTCTTCACTCTTCCCCTGCTACCACCCACCCATGCCCAGAGAAGCTGCTGTGTCAAAACCAGAGGGAGAGCTACAGAATTCCTCCTTGGCAGTCCCACTGAAGAGTCTGAGAATCACTGCTCCACATAACTTGAATTTAGTTTCTCACAAGAGTTTACTGCCAACTCATCCTCTGTCAACTTGGCTGCACTGGTACCTGCCATGGCAGCAGCCTTACAGAGCCTGCTGATTTCCCAGGCCATTCTGCTGCTTCCATGGAAAAACCCAGGGCTTGTACTGGGATGGAACCCAAGCACAGCACACAGGGCTAACAAACCTGCCAAATGTGTGTGGGGTTGCGTTTTTTAAAAAATGTGTTTAATGTGGACTTCTCTCTCCTTTAATCTGACAGGCAGTTAAATCTCTTCCCACACTTCACAAAGCCTGTCTTGCTGTCACTGTTCCACTCCTGAATTCCAGACAAGAGCACTGAACCTATCTCATGGACATCAGTTAAACCCATCAGGGAGACCGGACTAAAAAACTATTAAGAGTTTGAACAGTGTACTATGTACAAAAACCTCCTCATCTCTTTTACTTTTTTTCTCACCTCTGTGCCTAGTTGGAAAAAATATTCCCACCTCACACTTAAAATAGTTAGAGACAATTAAGATGTTCCATCAATTCTTTTGATATTCTAATTTCCACCTTAGTTATCATTATTTCACAACTTTATCAGCATTACTTTTTAAAAGACAAACCTGTAATTGATACATTTATAAAAACCACTCTTTAGAGCAACTTGTTTTGTTTCAAGTTCTTTCCTAATGAAAGCAGCAATGCAAACACAGTGTTTTATTGGTGTTCACTGCAGAATGCATTTCATATCCCAGGCCTGATGAAGTCAAGCACACTTGCACTTTATTGGCATCTTCTAGTGGAAAAGTGCATTAGAAACTTCATATGGAGATCAGAATAAACTCTGTAATAAATATTCATTCACAAAACCAGGATGCAATACTGTGATTTTAAAATACACTGAAACAACACTGTAGGATAGAAGAATTTGAAACCTTCAGAACTACTGGCCCACAGCAAATACTCCAGTATTACTTTGGAAACCAATTAATCTTATGGGTAGCTTCTGAATAATTCTGTCATGTTACTCTTTGTGGTGTGTTTGTGAAATCAGGAACATTTTACTACAAAGTTGTAATGGGTGAAGTACTTGGAACTGGCTTTTACCTTATACAGGGAACACAAGTGCATCAAAGCTGTAAAGAAACAATTTCCTGTACCTGAGACTAGAGCAGAAAGTGCCAGTGCAAAGATCCCCTGCCTGAAGCACAACCGTGACAGGCAAACACATCCAAAATGCAGCTACTGCCTCCCTATTCACACCTGCTGCAAAATGCCCAGGAGTGCTGAAGCTGCAGAACAATAACCTGGTTGGCAAAAAGGTGTAAAACCACAAAATACTGCACTCACCAAAGCAATGCCTTGAGTCTCTTCATGTGTCACTCTTACAATATTTGGCACACTGGTATTAATGAAAAAATATCCAGAACCTTGTTGGAGAAGAAGTTCTGCCTGCAAAACCAGAAAAGCATCCTGAATTAAGATTGTATCTTTCCAGTAAAGCTGTCTCCTCACACACCCCCTGTAATGTGTGATGTTTTCCTCCCTGCAGCTGGAAAGCAGCAGAGTAACTCCTCACCTGGATGTCAGGGTGGTTGTAGATGGAGAGCCCAGTGGGGCTCACTTTCACATCTTCCACAAGCATCACTTCAATGGTGGCAGGCCCTGGGAGCACAGCCTCGTGCTGCAAGAACAATGTTAGCAGTTACAGAAAGAGGCACAACACTGCCAGAGTCCTGTGTGTGCAGGGAGGATGTTTAAAGCAGGCAACCAAAGCTCAGAGCACAGGCTGAGGGATGAGATGCCCACAAGATCCAGAGGCCTCAGTCAGTCAGCACAGGGAAGGGCATCCTCAGGGCTGCTCTGTTCTGCACCCCTGGCCAAGGCAGAGGACAAGGGCCCAGCACTGCAGGATCAGTGAATGATGTCTGACAAGCACAGACAGGGTATTAACTCTGAGCCACGGGCCCAAATCATACAGAATCATAAGGAAAATGCACAAAGTGTTCTAGCTCTAGCTCATCTTTTCATGCTTCTTAGCAGGCCACCAAAAGAAATTCTTCCTTAAGTGTAAGTACATGAATACTGGATCAAATGCAGCTTTAATCACTCACTCATAGCAACATTAGCTCAGAAAAGGAAAAAGATTTCTAGAGGAAGTCAGTACTCTGTACCCATTTCACCTCATTACTAGAATTATTTCCTTGATGTGGAAAGGATGTGATCTTTCCCTAATGACATAATAGGGCGTTCCACTTAAACATGGAACAACAGTCAAGACATCTTAATATCCCATCTACTAGGTTTTTGTTTGTGTTTTTGGCTGCAAGAAAGGAGAATGGGCAGGTTTGAAAGCAGAACAGAGCAGCCCATTGCTGATGTACTTGAAAAATGCACCCAGGTCACCTCATTTGAAAAAAACAACACATTCATGAGCCCACAAAGTGCAGCAGGACTGGCATCTACAGAGTCCTCCGAAATTTAAAAACAGAGAATAGAACTTAAGAATATGCCAGTGTTCTCTGAACTCAAGGCAAAGTTTAGAGCAGCCTCTTTACTAATTATTTCGAAAAATAAGAAAGAATATATAATACTGGTTTAACAAAGCAGAGCACAGTGAACTACAAAATTATTGTAGAACATCAAGTATCCATATTACAGCTCGATTTCTAAGAGAGAGAAAAAAAAAAAGAAACACAACCAAATATCGCAAATAACTTCAGCAGCAAAGTAACTGTGTCTCTGCGGTAATTCTCATTAAGCCATACTCAAATTTTTCAGGGGACATACATCTGCACCATGCTTTCCCAACATGAGAAGAGTGGAAACCTCACAGAAAAGTCAAGAACCAAGTGGCAAAAAAGATCACCTCTCAAAGAATTTACTAAGCAGATGCCACACCTGGGCCAAGCTGAGAAGAACCTGGCCCACAGAGTATTTCACATTACTGGTGCCCCATCCCCCCACGCACTGGTGCTGGGCAGAGCCACGCAGGTGTGATGTGCTGGGGACAGCCAGCCTTGCACAGACCTGCACATCAACACCAAGGCCCGTTCCTTTGGAGTCTGCACTGACAGGAACAGCTCCACTTTGCAAAGTGTCCACTGAGGAAATCAGTGGAACTTGGCAGCCCAACCAAAATGCTTAAGCCTTGCAGAATTGCAGAAGAATACTATACTGAAGCTAAAAGCTTCATGGGCTGAGGAGGGTGAATAAAGCAGGAGAAATCACTACTGTATGTTGCAGAGAACAAAACCAAGTGGAAAATGAGCACAGTCATGCTCACCAAGGCTGCACAGAGAGTAGAACAGTCAATTCCTGGGGCTGCCATTTGTTAGAATAAACAGAATTACACTGGAAGGTAACACAGTTAAGAGGAGCAGGTCAGACAGAGGAGTCAGCCTGCTCAGTAACCTTCTGCTCTGATCCTGTTCATGTAAAATGAACTGCACTCATTAGGATGTTCAATGCATCCCACAACATAAGGCTTCCACAACTTGGGTTTATACTGCAAAAAACCCATCATAAACCACTTTTAATGTAATGTTGTGAAATGCTCACTCTAAAATCTGCATCAAAATGCATAAACAAGGTACTTAGCCAAATTCTTTACTGGCTCATTATAAAAGCATCTAGCTACATAACAGGCATATGGCACCATAAATCTGTCTGGAGGCAGTTCTCAGCACCTGATGGAGGGCAACAGCAAGCCCTTCTGGCACTCACCTGCTCTCCCAGGCTCCTGCACAGCACCCTAACCCGGTGCTGGTTGCTGTTTCGAGGTGTGGGAAGTTCAAGTAAAGAGGAGGCAATGCTTTCTGCATCCTCAGCAGCAACGTTCCTGAAGAACTTGGAAGGTTCTTGGACCCATGGCCTCGGTCCTCCTTCAAACAACATATCCTTAGAGGAACCCAAAGTCACTAAAGCGACTGATGGTGGATCGATAGCCTGTAATCAATTAATTAATTGAAAATTAATCATCTATGTACACTGTTTGGTTGTGCTCTGCAAAATAAACCTCCTTCTGAATGGAATAGCTCTACTTGGATAAGGCTGTGATTTCTCCCATGCAGTGGTTTGTCAGCACACTTAGTGAAAAACAGAGCTGCACCAAAATCCACAAGGATTCTGTCCAGCTGGATTAGATTCAAAGGAAGCAACGGATCCAAAGACAAGTTTTAGCTGCATTTTAATCACATCTCTCTCATGAAGAATTACAGCAAAAGGGAGATCCTTAATATATTTTTCTGAGCACTGAGAGATAGTATTCTGCTATACTTTTAAAGAAGTATTTAAAATGGATGAAATTACATCAAATTGTACTTTTACTTGCCAGTGCTCTCTCCAGAACAATTCTGTGTATGTAGTTATTCTCCTACACAATTTTTACTTCAAACCTGTCTAACAAATTCTGCACTGATGTGCATCCCTGGGACAGCCTGTGCTGTTCACCACCACAGCAGTTAACCTGACATTTAGTGCACAAAAACCTTTCCAGTTTCTGTTTCACAACATCACATTACATTCATTATAAACACAAATCTGTAGTATTTGCACTAACATTTTTTCCATATTGAGGGAAAGCTATGGTGAAATACTCAAAACTTCAGCCTGCAGTCAGTGCTAGGCTTCTGCAGATGAGGCAAGAAAATAAGAAAGCAGCCTCTTCTGTATTTCCATCTACTGACCCTGGACTCAGCTTCTTTCTTATTTTCTTCACTGAACCAGCCAGTGGTGGAATGTAAACCCACCCACCTCAGTTTTTCAAACCTATTCCTTGCATAACCTGCTCCCTGTCATGTAAAGGTGCTTCAGTGCTGGATCCTGGATCTCTCCAGGAGCAGAGGAAGCAGACTCACTCTCAGCGGGAGATAAGCGGCGATGGCGATGCTGGCACTGAGGCGCACGTGCCCGTGGGTGTACACAACCACCAGCCTGGTGTACCCCTGAAATTCAGCCTTCAGTCTACTCCACTGCAAAAATCAGCAGTTGGCTTAAGTCTTCCTGTCAGATAAATTAAAAATATACAAGAGCTTATTTGCAAAGAAATGCCCAGGCATGTTCATCAAATTCAACACAGCTGTTTGAAGGCTGCCTACCAGAAAGATGGAGAGAACTTTTTACAAAGATATGTAGGGACAGGACAAGGGAGAATGGCATCAAACTGAAAGAGAACAGGTTTAGATAGGATACTGGGAAAGAATTCTTGGCTGAGAGAGTGGTAGGGCTCTGGCACAGGGTGCCCAGAGAAGCTGTGGCTACCCCTGGATCCCTGAAAGTGGCCAAGGCCAGGCTGGACAAGCCTTGGAGCAGCCTGGGACAGGTGAAATGTGTCCTTGCCCATTGCAGAGGGTGGGGCTGGAAGAACTTTTAAGGTCTCTCCAACTCAAACCATTCTGCATAAAAAAGCAAATCTATCCTCAAAATAAAACTACTCGGTTACCCTCCCCTCTGAGGTTGGCAGTTCTGTGGGGATACTGTACAGAACTATGAATCAGTGATTTAAGGGAAAAGGGTGACTTGGGAGAGGTGTGACCTGTCACCAATTTAACTTCCAAACCAGGGAGGGAGTTAAAGCACCTTCAAGTGGGCTGAACACGCCAGGGTTCTCCAGCTCCACCCCCAGCTCCAGCTGTGAGCAGTCGCTCAGGGGGACCAGCTCGCCCCTGTCCACGCTGGTCCGGCCACTGATCCTCAGGGGCAGCTCCAGCACCTGCCCACGTGTGCCTTCACCTGGCAGGAAGTGAACTCCATGGTGCTGGGCTTGCTCACGTACACCTGCAGGGAAGGAACAGGGACAGGCTGGGTCACTGCTCTGCTCCACGCCAGCCCAAACCCACAGCAGCTTGGTGAGCTTCCCTTTTACTGCTGCTCCTGTCATTCTCTCTTCTGCTTTACTGACTTTGAAGCGTGGACTGTGTGTGCTATCGCCAGGGGGTATCATCACCAGCTGGGAGAGGTTTAGCGTCCATTAAAGAATCTACCTCAGACCAGAGATTTCATAGCTATCACAGCTTTTATTTGCAGGATCTTAACTACTTAAGTTAAGGATCTTAAGTTAAGGTCTTGTGTTAGGATCTTAACTACTTAATCTTCTGCAAATGGCTTCAGGATACCAAACTGTATGGGACAGAATTAAAGCTGTAATCTGTGTGTATTAACTACTCCTAAAACTACTACTACTAAAAACTGAGGTCAGTAAACAGAACTCTGAAGAGCTGTTCCACACAGAAATCAGCTCCTAACACATTAAAAAAAGCATTCAAAAATAACCTATTCAGATTGTGCAATACACTGCTCTGAAAGCTCGCATGGTCAGAAGGTTTCTTGCTGTCTTCAGGCTTTGACTTATGTTTGAGGATAAGAAGTTTAAGCTGAAAAAATCTTCCTCCCTGTGTCTCCAGCTGGTAACTGTTGCGCTGCTAAAAAGCAGCATCTTAGGCTGTTCAGGGAATTATTTCAGAGCGAGTGTGTAAGCTAAATTCTGAACAGATTTTAATTAATGTCACACCCCTCCCTTTGGGGCCACCCGATGTACTGTTCCAGCATTCTCCTCACTCCAAACCACATACACTGACCACAATGACCTAAAACAGGGGATGGTCTACAGAGACACCACAAAATCCCTCTTGGGAGCTATGTTTTTTATTGCCATTTTCTCCTAATTTTCCCAAAGTACTGTTTTTTCTTGGCCAACTCGGGTATTTGCAGTCTGTCTGCAGCATGGTGCTCAGTTCAGGTACTTCTCCAGACAGAAATTTCCTTGTACATCCCGATAACAACTGTCACCCTTTGGTATCAAGGGAGAACACCCACCTATCACCCTACAGAATGAATTTTTAGTTTGGCTTGTCTGCCTAGATGGCCAGGCCAGGAGTTAATTACCATTTCCTTCTTGCACTTAAAACTTCCAGCAGGAAAAAAGGCTTGCCAAGGAAATCAGGAAGGGGCAAAAATGGGAGTCAAGTTAATGCACTGAACAGGGTTGGATTCCCTAAAGCACAAAGTGAAACAAATCACTTAACCTGCCACAGGGCAGGAAGTGGAAGGGGATTGCCTATGGCATTCTCAGTGCCTTTGCTGTTTCCAAAAGCCACATTCAAGAACAATCACTGAACAATGAATCTCTTGCCTTCATTTCGCCATACAGCAGCGGATTCCGCACGTCGAACGCCTGAATAATGCTGACCCCAGCATCGCTCCCCGTGCTCAGCACTCCTTTGACTGTCACTGTGGCTACTGCCTGGTTAGAACAGGACCAGCTGAAGTTGCCACTTCCACCCTGAGTCTGAAATACAGAGGGAAAAATCTTTCAAATATTTAATCAAGTACATGGTTTTCACATTCCACAGCTTTGGATATCTTGTGTGAAAACCAGGAATGCACTGAGAATAGGACATACAAATAAAATAACACCTCAGAACTTAATAAGCAATAGAGAGATGAGAAGATTTCTACCTTTCATTTTAATTTCAGCTTCCTTCACACACCAAAACAAATGTCAAAAATTCCATCACAGTAAAACACAGGTGAACACTGGAGCCATTTTAAAATGTGTATTGTTTTAATTTCTTTAACTTCCTCAGCATTTCCTTTAACCTATTTCATAATTAAAAATGAATAAGGTGATAAATCTTCTCTAGAGGGACAGTGCGGAAAACAAACAAATCTAAATTATGCAGGAGCTTAACTAGTAATTTTTACCAGGGAAAGAGGAAAAAAAAGAAAATGAAGAGGAGGGTCATTTCCCTTCTTCCTTTCTCAGAGCACATGCACAATCTGATTACAGAAGGACACAGACAAATAAACAGGCAGAGGTGTGTTACAGGAGATGCATGGGATGTGCCCAGGCTGCTGAGTAGGTTAAAAAAACCCAAACTGAAACAACTGACCCTTAACATTATCATTTTAGGCACCAGTTCAGTAAACTGGCTAGATGTGGGGAAGTATTTTTTACGCATCAGACTGAACCAACTTTTGAGACCAAAGGAAATTACTTTACCGTAAAGTGTTGTGGGAATCTGAGAAGCCATCAGGCTCTGGGTCCTTCACCAATGTCCAATCAAACACCAACCCTGCCAAAGTGCTGAAAGTGTTTCCTACAAATCAAACAACCAGATTAAAATATAAACAGAGAACGAGCATAGAGTCTTCCTGGAACATAAACCATGACCTATTTCCCTGGGAAATTTCTCTATTTTATCCCTACAAGAAGAACCATGAAGTACCCTTGAATCTGCACAACACCAAGCCACAAATCCAGCACTGCACATAGGACAAAAACAAATTTACTTTTCATTATTAACATATCACCATATTACCATACTTCACCAGACATTCACACTTTACAAACACAGGTGGGATGGGCACAGTAACCAAAACAGTTAATTCCACCTTTTATAGCAGCTTGACACATTATTCCCCTTCAGTAGCTGTTCTAAAACTCCCTTGCTTGGAGTGTTGTGTGTGCACAAAACTTGATTGTTGTAAGCATGGAATTCATATCAGATCATGGCTCTTTTTCTGATGCTACAAAAAGCAGAAGTTTTCTGCTCCTATTAAATAACAAATGCATTCACAAATGCACTGACTCTTGTAAGCCTAAATGGTGTGTCCCAGAAGTGTTTGTGTAGTAGTTAAACAGATTGAGCAATAGGTGGTTGGTCTCAAACATCACCTCGGAACCTCCTGTCAGATACCTGACTGTTCACAAAAACATCCTTTTGCAAAATTCTTTAGACTACTTCAGCTCAAAAGAAAAAAAGGAACAGACAACTTCACCAGGTATGATCCAGAGAAACTCCTTAAAATTCTCCACTTGGCTTCAAACAATCAACAGTGTGACAAATAAAGCTAGTGCATGTATCAGACAGTTAGAACTTTCAATATCTATTTAATTTCCTACAAGCAGATCTCTTACCTTCTGAATCCAAAGCATGAATTTTGAGTTCCAGCGGTGAATCCTCAAGGTAGAGCTCTCTCATTGTGGACACAACTTGAATGCCATGAATTAAATCAACAATGGCATCACAGCGAAGCACTTGTCCAGGCACTTGAAGAGACATCAGAAAGAGCACAAGAAAGCACAACACTGGATGTGCTCATCAAGAACAATGATAAGTTAAGATGCACCTCAAATTTAGCCAGTGACACAAGGCACTGACACTGAAGGAACCGAAACTTGGTCATGACTTTCATGAAGAAACTCATGGTCAAACAGTGGCTCAGAAAGCAAGAAAAACAGTTCCCTTCCTCACTGAACTGCAGAATAAATCTGCAGAAACTCTGATCTCCATTTACACTGACAGGTACAGGTGTTGTCTGGGAGTGCTTATGCAGAGTTGCTACAGTGCTCTTATGTCCCAGAGATGACTTTTACCCACAGACAATAAAGGCCCATAAACTCCTTCAGTTAGTGACTGCACGACATTTAATTGGCCATCCGGCTTTGCCTCTCTCTCACTATAAAAACTAACCAGGTATATTGTATGACAGACACAAAAGCAACTTCCAGCTTTTCAAATACTAGGTATCTGAATTTGCGCTAGTCATTTTTATTAAACACTTTTTTATATTTCAATCACCCCCTCTATTGGTGGATTTTTGGGGGTGGGGGTTTTAAGAATTACATTTTTTCCTGGGTGTATCATTAAAGTAATTAACACTTATCTGAGGCAAACAGAAGTTAAAACTTTTTACTTTTCCACGGTGATGGAAAGCCTAAAAGACTGTGCATAGGAAGTGAAATGTGCCTGTGCAGCTCCAGATCTCAGCTTTGCTGGTGGAGCACGGCAGGACGGGCACGAGAAGCAGCGGTTAGCTCAGACTCACGCGTGTCCTCGGCGGAGATGATGGTGGTGAGGCGCGTGGGCTGCGAGGAGCGCGCCTGGACCAGCGCTCTCTGCGAGCAGAGGCAGCCGGCCGGCCCCAGCGGTTCGATGCTCGCCGCCTCCGGCCGCGTGGACGACCTGCGGGTGGGGAGCTGTCAGCACACGGATCCCAGCAATTCACCCGGCACCTGCTGCGTGCCCAGCCGCTGCCTTTGGGAAGAGCGGATGGCAGCAGCTCCTCAAGGACCCCATCAAGGCAAGCATGGGCTGAGGATGGGGAAAGCCCAGGGCAGAGGCAGGGCAGGCAAGCTCACCATTCTCTCCACCACGGAATCAATCAACTTTCCCCGAAACCCATGGAGCAGGCCCAGGGTATTACTTAGTGGAGCCCAGCGTTCCCTTCCAGTGTACCAAAACCGTCAAGATAAAACAACAACAAAAGTTGAAGAGTTATTAAAAACCAAGCCTCTTGAAAGTAAATCTGAGCTAGCAGCACTGCACATCTGAGGGGTAAGTGCAGAGCCAGTGAAGTGCTGCAGCAGCCAAAGCCCTTGCTAGTGACTCCGGCCCTTCAGCCCCGTGCCCGGGCTGTGCCGGGGCCGTCCCAGCCCAGAGCCAGGGAGGGAGAGAGGCAGCGCCGGGAGCTGCTCAGGAACCCAGCCCGGAACAGCCCCCGCTGTGTGCCCGGGATCTGCTCACAAGGGCCCTTTGAAGGATTAAAACAATGAAAGCAAGCACTGATGGGTGACAAAGCTGCTCGGGAATTGCTCCTCCGGATAGCACAGCTGTGAAGAGCAGGTTTGGCATCCACCTAGACCTGCAGGGACCAACCCAAGCACCTGCAGCAGCGTGTGTTACCCCCTCTTTGGACAGAGGGGTGAGCAGAACCATCTCTGTCCATCTGTGAGCCCCAGAGGTCTCTGTGGGAGCTGTGAAATGAAAGGCCTTTACACACTCACGTTTCACATCTTCCCCGTCTGCTGTGTTGCATCTCTTGGCAATATGCATTTGCCTCCTGCTTGCTGGGAGCTGCTGTGGCCCAGGGCCAGCACAGACTGGGCTGGGTGGGCCAGGCAGCGTGGTGGCGAGTCTTGGCTGATCTTGGTGTGTGCCTGGCCTCAGAAAAGGCTTGGACGGTTTGCCTGCCGAGGTGTCCTGCTTCTTGGCTCTCCCTGTGCATCTTGGAGAGCACAGGGTAGGCATTTCTGGCAGCTGGGCATCAGCAGGCCTTCAAATGGGGGCGTGTTGTGGAGCGAGCCCAGCTGAGATACCCTGAGAGGAGCCCAGGGCTCCTTGCTCCTCTCTGCTGGCCCGTGAGTGTCTGTCTGCTCTCGGGATGGCCCTGGCTGTGTCACGGGTGCTGCGTGGACACGAGACAGCCGCTCCTGTCCCGCTGGGTCCCAGCAGGGCCTGGCAGCTGTCCTGCATCCACGTCAGGATGCTGGCCAAGAGAGGCCCTGGAAGCTGAGGCAGCTGATTTGAAGCTTTTGCAGGCGCCCACAGGTCAAGGCCAACAGTGTTCCCTCAGGATACATCATTCCTGAGGGGCTTCCCCAGAGCTGCCTGATGCCACCCACTCCTTGTGGCACCAGTTGCTTTCCTGTGGAAGGTTCTACCTTCCCCAAGAGCACAGAAGGAGCTGGAGAAAGACCTGGCCAGCCTGCTCTCCATCCTTTACCAGCAGCCCTGGGTGAGCAGAGTAGTCCCAGCTGAGCGCAGATGTGCCAATGGAAGAGCCGTGCACGGGAAGGCTCGGTGGGAAGGATGATCCAGGATCCATAGGCCTGGCAGCCTGAGCTTGCTTCCGGGGAAGGCCTTGGAGCAGATCCTCCTGAGTGCCATCCCACAGCACGTGCAGGGAACCAGGGGGTCTGCTGGAGGGAGGGAAACTCTGCGGAGGGACGGGGACAGCTGAGGGTCCTGGCAGGATGTTGAGGGCTTCTGTGCAGTGTTTGCAGGGTGTTGGTGTTGGAGGTGTGTTGGGGAAGGAGTTGTCTGAGAGGTGAGAGGTCTGGGCTGGAATTTGAGTCTGTTTTAAGGCAGCGTCTGTGGTTTGGCACAGCCTTGCTCATGGGGCTCAGAAAGAGTATCTGTGACTGTTTCTGTTCATGGTCCTGATTCTGCTGCAAGGAACAAGAGGGGAGAGCTGCACTTTATTGGCCACTTAGATCTCTATACCGGGGCAGGGTTTACCATTTTGCCATCTACTCATTGTTGCCAGCAGTTGCTCCAGGTGCTCCTGCCAACAGCCCCTGCAGGCAGGAGCACAGCCCCCAGTGCACGTGGGTTTGGCTCCCTCTGGCACAGAAGTCCCCCAGGGGCACAGGTCTCTGGGGCAGGAGACGGGCACCAGCCCTGCCAGGGCTCGGGGGTGGCAGGTCTGCCTGGGTGGGGACTCTGCCACAGCTGCTGGTGTCAGCGCTCCCCGGGCCCCAGGGCTCAGAGCAGCATTCGTGCCCTGGCCCACAGTTCCTTGTGTGTGCCACACCCGCGGGTTTAGGGTGGCCACGGGCTGGGATGCGTCCCGAGGAGGCCGTGGCAGCTTCCATGGAAGGTTCTGTGTCCTTCCCAGCGCAGCTGTGTTGGCAACCCTGGGAGCTCCTTCTGCTGCCCTGAGCCCACAGAGCAGGGCAGCGTTTGCTGATGGTCTGAGCCGTTCCTAAAGATCCTGTTGGGCTGTCTCAGACACTTGGGGCCAGGGATTCCTTCCAACCTGGGCCACTTTGGCTGGGCAGGGGGTGGCCCCAGGGCAGGTGGCAGTGTGTGCAAGGGCCCTTTGTGACACGGTGCAGCATGGTCACTATGGCATAGAACGGGACAGGATGGCCTTTGTGACACGTGCTGACATAGGAGCTGGCACTAACCAGAGCACGCCACTCTGCTCAGAGCAGGCGACCGGACAGGACGGGACAGAGCGGTGCCGTGAGGAGCCCCCGCACAGCGCGCTCGTTCGTGCCTGACCTGGAGCTTTTCCGAGGCATTATTCCTACAGGTGACCTCGTGGCAAGACCACAGGACTTGGCAGCCCGTGGCCTTCCCGAGGCTTCTCTTTTGCAGGTGCCCTTGAGGACTTGTTGACTTGGAGCTTTCCCGAGACATCTCTCTTTAAGGTGCCCTCGATACCAGACTCTGGCATGGCGGGCAGATTTCTCGGCTTGTTCAGAGTGTTCAGGGGGAAGAAAAAGAAAAGCCCTGAAGCTGCCCCAGCACAGGAGCATGAAAAACCGGAGCAGTTCCAGCCACTGCAGGACAGTGAGTGGCACAGCTGGGCCACAGGGCTGATGGCTGTGGCCAGCTTGGCCCCATCTCATCCCTTCCCATCCCATCCCATCCCATCCCGTCCCGTCCCGTCCCATCCCATCCCATCCCATCCCATCCCATCCCATCCCATCCCATCCCATCCCATCCCATCCCATCCCATCCCATCCCATCCCATCCCATCCCATCCCATCCCATCCCATCCCATCCCATCCCCTGGGGATGTGCCCATGGACAGGACAGAAGAGGGCCTGGGCAGACACCCCGCAGTGGCCGTGCTCCATCCCCTGGGGCATCCCGGGGCTGTCCCTGCCTGGGCAGCGCAGGGCTGGGCTGTGTTCTCCGGCCTCTCCCGCAGCCCCTCAGCCCTGGCCGCGCTCGCTCTTTGCCAGATGCAGCCCTGGACCGCACACAAGAGAAGAAACCTGCCCGTGGCCGCTTCCGCAAAACTCTGAAGGTGCCTGCAGCCATCCCCACCTGAGCTGGGCCTGCTGTCACTGCTCAGCCCAGCAGCACGCCTGGAGCACTCCATGGAACACCCCTGGCTACCCTGTCCTTTGCTCTCCTGCAGATGTTCTGGAAGTTCCCCTGCATTCCACGTAGAAAGACCGGCAGCGCAGCAGCTGAGGGCCCGGCCGAGCCTGGCTCGGGGCTGATCGAGCTCCAGGCAGAGCCTGATGTCAGCCCAGAATCGACAGCCCACTCAGGGAACAATGCAATCCATTCTCAGAGGGTGACGGCTGTTCACATGGCAATGGCTGAGAGCGTGGCCATCACAAACACTGACACCAGAATGACTCAGGGCATCTCAAAGACTGGCACCATGCCCACTCCCACTGTGATTCATGCTCCCACTACGGATTTTCTCAAGGAGAGCGCTGTTCCTTCTCAGCAGCAGGTAAGCAGCCTGGGGCCAGGCCTGGAGGCCTCCCAGGATTGTGTGTTCCCTCAAGCCACAGTCACTGGGCCTCCTGATCCTTTGAGGCCAGCACAGTGTGGCGGGAAGGGAAGCACTTCTTAGGGGAAGCTGGGGAAGTTGTTCCCTTGGACAGCACTCCAAGTCTTCCCCATGCTTCCTCCAGGTGCCAGCCATTGTAAGGAACATTCACAAGCGTCTCATGTCCCAAGTCACTGTGGATATCTGGCTGCAGATTGACATTTTGAGGCTGGCTGAAGAACACCCTGCTGACCTGGTGCTGACCCTCCTGCGCTGTGCCCCAGTGTGTGACAGGTACGGGGCCCACGAGCCTTGAGAGCTCAGGGCTCAGCAGCCTTTAGGGCCCACGGCCCTGCACAGCCTGTGCAATGGGCTCTGCCAGACAGGCAGAGAGGCCCAGGAGCCTCGGGCCCCTCTGTTCCCTGAGCCTGCTGCCAGCGCTCCCCCCCTGCCCTTCAGGGCACAGGGGCTCTGTCACCTGGGCCCCCACGGGTGCACAGGGCATGGTGCTGTGACTGAGATGCCCCTGACACAGAGCTCTGATCCCACAGAGCCGCTGCAATGATGTGGAGAACCATAGGCTCATCGAGTCCCACAGTGGAAAAGGTGCTGCCAACGCTGCTCTGTGTGATGGAGAACTGGCCTCTGCACAGCATGTGCACCTCTGATGGAGACAACGAGGAAGTCTTTGCCCTGGCTGTGAGTTTCTAGAACTGGCCTTTGCTCACCCCCAGGTTGCCAGCAGCTCTCCATCCTCTCCATCCCTCAGTTGCTGGGCTGAAACCTGGGCTAGGGGCAGGCTCAGGGGGCACCAGGCCCGCTGCTCCCCCTGCGTCGGCTCTTGGGCCCTGCCCCATGGACACCTCGTCACTGAGCGCAGCCTTGGGCTGTTCTCTTGCAGGCAACTCTGGTGCTCCGGGTGATTCTCCAGATGCCCAAGTGCCACGAGGCGATGAACCTTTATTCCTCCCACCTGTTTGTGGCTCTGCTCTTCCATCTTGTCATCACCACACAGCAGATACCATCAGAGGAAGTTGCTACATTCTGGAGAGCATGCTGGGAGGAACACCGCCTTCACTGCAAGCCCAACAGGTCCCAGTCCCCCTGTCCTTCCCGTGCCCTTGTGGCCAGTGCCAGCGCTCCCAGTGTGACCTGGGCTTTGCTCTGCACACAGGTTTGTAGTGCAGACCATGAAGGCTCTGCTCTGCCGACTGCAGTGGGACCATGTGGTGCTGGCTATGGAGTGCAAGCGTGGCTGGGACACGCTGCTGTGTGCTGAAACCCAGCACTATGCTGTGGGTCTGCTGGCCAGGTGAGACCCCCTTCTCCCCACTTTCCCCAATATTTGTGCCCTGTGCCCAGGTGCCCCTCACAGTCCCTGCGGTCATGGGCCAGAGGGCCTTTTCACTGAGGGACGGCCAAGGAAACTGGAAAAGGCTTGGAGAGGAGGGTGCCCAGAAGGGGCCACCTCACAAAACGCCCACATCCTCTCCAGGGATGCTGGGGAAAGACCCGAACTCTGTGAGTCACTCCTGGGAGGGGTTTGGCCTTCCCACCTCAGGGCCTTTTTCCCCCCTTGCCAGGGTGTTGTGCCATGTCTTGGTCCCCTTCTGTTCCCACATTGCATTCCGCCTGCTCCGGCCACACAGCAGGGAAGAGCCGTGCTGGGATCTGCCCTCCCTGGCATTCCTGGTGGAGGTGAGCCTGTTGGCCAGCGCTGCCTGCCTCAGCTGCCTCCCGGCTCTCTGCCCTCTCGCAGCCGCAGCTGCCTGGGACGGTGCCCACGCCCCGTGCTGCTGCCTGGGCCCGGCCCTGTGCGGTTCTGGGCTCCTGCCGGCCGGTCCCCTGTCACTGCCCTGTGCCTTTCAGGTCCTCGGGGGCCTGGACTTGAGTGAATGCGGTGACAGCGATCTGGAGATGATGTCAAGGTACCTGCGGAGCGAGTGCAGGGAGCGGCGTCGCCTGGCGCTCCGAGGCCTTGTGGTGCTCAGCAAGGATCCCTCGATGGTGAGAAGGGGGCAGCAGCTGAAGCTGCGCTGGGCAAAGCAGCCCCTTGGGCTGGCAGGGCTTCAGGAGCTGAGGCAGCTGCTCCCAGCTCTCCTGCCTCCCCTGCCCCAGTGCTTTGGGACAGGCCTTTGGCCTGTGGGCCCTGCAGCAGCAGGGTGGGCCTGCAGTGCCAGGGCGGTGTTGGCCGTGCAGCCATCCACGGCTCCCCAGCCCACCCTTGTGTTCCGCACAGGCCAGAAGAATGTACCCGCTGTCTCAAAGCCTTCTGGAGCTGCTGGGGGATGCAGATGGAGAGGTGGTCAGCATGAGCCTCCGTGTGTTCACAAATGTCCTCCAGCACAAAGACATCCTGGTATCCAGCACCACTGCCCCGAAGCTCGCTGAGGCACTCCTCCTGCTCTTTGACCATGTAAGGCTCCATGTCCACAGCCATGGGCACAGACTGCCCGCATACACTTTTCCCTTATGGATTTTCTGACATTGTCTCTGGTGAGCCTGGAATAATTGGTCTTAAAAGTCTTATCCCCTTCTTTTCTAAAGGACAGCAACTATGTGCTCTTGCTCTCTATTCAACTCTTTGACAAGATGATGAACTTGGTAGTGGATGAAGGAAAAAAGCCCGTGAAGAAGATTTTGTGTCAGAGCTTGCTCCCACTTTTCTTGCACTGCCATGAGGACAACCAGCGCGTGGCAAATGTGAGGTTTTGTGTGATGCTGGTGGATCTCTGGGAGGGGGCTGGGCTGCCTCCTGCCCTGGCGCCTGGCGGGCTGCAGCCTCCTCCAGGCCCTTGCCACAGGGACGCGGGTCCTGCGCCCTGGGCTCTGGGGCCATCTCTGGGTCTGGGCTGCTCTCCAGGCTTCTCGGGAAGCGCTGCTTGGTGTGGCCGAGTTTTTGAAGAAGAGGAATCTCAAGAAGCTGCTGAAGAAGGAGCAGCTGTCAAAGTTCACCGAGTGCCTGGTAAGGAGGGCCGGGAAGCCGCAGCCCCAGCCTGGAGAAGCCCCCTGAGCGCGGTGCTCGGTGTGCGGGCTGGCAGCTGTGCCCCTGCCCGCTGCTGCAGCCCGAGGCCGCGCGGGCTCTGCTCCAGGCTCCTGCAGCCCGAGCCGGGTGCCCATGGAGCCCCGGCCCGGCGGGGCTGCGGGGCGGCACCGCGGCTCCCCGGGCAGCAGCCGGCCCTCTGCCCCCTCCAGAGCCCGGCGCCAGCAGCTGCTGGCCGCGCCTCAGGGCTGTGCGGGCAGGGGAGGCCGGGGTTTGCGCAGGGAGCGCCCGGCCCAGGGGCTGAGCCCGCGCCAACCCTTCCCTCCTGCCGCTCTCTGCAGCTGGCAGAGGACAGGAGCAGAGTGGCCGAGCACCTGCGCCGGGCCCTGCCCTACCTGCAGAGCCCACAGGAGCCCCTGCGAGAGGCGCCGTCAGGTTCATGGGTGAGCCACCAGCACGGGCTCCCTCCCCGCCCCGCCGCAGCTCGGCCCCAGCCCCTCTGCTGCCCCGGCAGCGCCACCCGGGCCGGCGCCTCTGGCAGCCGTGCCCTGGGGCGGCAGCGAGCGGCGAGGGCCCGGGCTGAGCCCTGCCGGGCCAGGAGGGCGTGTGGCCCCAGGGCTGGCAGCGCCGCTGGCAGGGAGCTGTGCCGCTGGGCCTGACAGGCTCTGTGTTCCCAGGGATGGCCGGGCGCTACCTGAAGGGACAGCCAGCCGAGCTTCACCTTCTCACTCAGGGTGAGTGAGGGCAGCGGGCTGTCAGCGGGGGCTGGCCGGGAGAGCTGCAATGCCGGCCAGGGAGCTGCAATCCCTGTCCCGGCTGTGGCCAGCTTCGCTCCTTGTGTGGACGAGGGCTGGTGTGGGCAGGGCACAGAGAGATTTCAGGGACGCCACTGGGGGGATTCGTGACCAGCGCCTTGCGGCTGATCCTGTTGGATCTTCATCTCTGTTAGGCATGGCGGGAGTTGGGAGAGATGGCCTTAGCAGAAGAATCGCTGGGTGGCCCTCTGGGCTCTGACTGTGGTAGTTTATCTGTCTTCCAGCCCTTGAAGCCATGAGCGACGATGACAGCCCATCCTCCACTAACCTGGAAATTCAGGAAATTTTTGGACAAAGATGTGCAGAACTAAGGTCATCTGCTGGATTCAGAGAACCACGATCCCAAGAAAAGTACCAGGAGACAGTGAAGAGAGCACCAGGACTCAACGTCACTGGAGCCCCAGGCACACCTGATGCTGGCCACAGCTGTGCCTGCTGCAAGCTCCCATAGCTGCTGCCTTCCCCCTCCCTGTTGACGGCTCCCTCCCCATTCCCTGTTGACAGCTCCTCCCTCCAGCCCTCAGACCCTGCCCATCCCCCTTTTTTTTCCCCCATCTCATCCCTTCCCTTTCCCTTCCATTAATAAAGAGTTTGGTTTCTCCCCCATACCTGCATCTCTGTGGAGCTGACGCGCACAAATCCCGGGCCCTGGGACACACAGGCCCCTGCTGCTGTTCTCTTCCACGCCGTGTTCTGTGCACACACACAGAGGAACGAGGGCAGATCAGGCTGGAGAGGTGCCTGTGCTGAAGGTGCAGTTCCACAACTCTGTGGAGTTGCAGATCTTGCTGAGCAGCCTGGAGCCCCTGGAATTTGGAAGAGCCAAGCTGAGTATGCTCTGAAGCCAGCTGTGAGGGATTCCATGGCAAGCTTCCACGGAGGGCAAAGGAGCTTGGAATGCTGGAAGTTTTCAGGAATAGCTTCCTGAAAGCTCAGCAGTGCTCCATCCCTGCACAGGATCAGGGAGAGGGCAGAACCAGCCACCATCCGGGCTTAGCAGGGAGCTTTGGGTGTGCCTGAGGGCAAAGGAAGCAGCAGCGCGGTGCCCCAGACTGGGACACACGACCCTGCCAGTGCCCGGAGCACTCTCAGGCAGTGCCGGGATCCCGGCTGTGGTTCTGGTCCCCACAAGTGAGGAATGGCAGCCCCAGGCTCAGAGCCAGTCAGAAAGCCAAGCAAGTGAGAGCAGAGGGAGGGCACCCTTCCAGTCTCTCTTGGGCATGGCCACAAAACAGCCCCTGCTGCTTCTTCCTCCGCCTGTGTTTGGGCTGTGCTGGTGGCAGAGGCAGCCAGGCTGTGCTCTGCCTTCCAGAGCCTGTTGGGAGCGGGCATGAAAAGCGCTGTGTGCACAGCAGAGAGGCCTGGAAGGTGCTGGCAAGAGCGTCCTGCGGGAGCAGGGCTCTGGGCTCTGGCTGGGAACAGCCTGGTCTTGGTGCCGTGGGCGCAGGCAGGAGTTGAGGCAGGTGAAGAGGCACTGAGCAGCTTGTGTTTGTAGAGGGCCTGGGGCTGCCCGTCTGAGCCTCCACCTGGAAAGGCACTTGGGGGAATAGGAGCTAGAGCTGGAGTGCCTGTCCTGAGAGGACATGAAGTCCTTCAGCCTTGCCAGCATTTCTTAAGGGTGTGTTGGTGTTGAGCAGAAAAGCCGCACATTTGGTGAAATGCCTTTGGAGGACAGGGGCTTGCTTCTCAAGGACAGTGCTTCCCAGGGAGCTCCCAGTGAGGCAGGTGCAAGTGTCCTTCTTTGGCTCTCTGTGCTCCTTTCAGTCCTTGAGGCCCACTGCACTTGGCAGAGGGGCAGGGGAAGGGAGAAGGCTGTGAAGAGCAGGTTTGGCATCCACCTGGACCTGCAGGGACCAACCCAAGCACCTGCAGCAGCGTGTGTTACCCCCCCTTTGGACAGAGGGGTGAGCAGAACCATCTCTGTCCATCTGTGAGCCCCAGAGCTCTCTGTGGGAGCTGTGAATTAAAAGGCCTTTACACACTCACGTTTCACATCTTCCCCGTCTGCTGTGTTGCATCTCTTGGCAATATGCATTTGCCTCCTGCTTGCTGGAAGCTGCTGTGGCCCAGGGCCAGCACAGACTGGGCTGGGTGGGCCAGGCAGTGTGGTAAGAGAGTCTTGGCTGATCTTGGTGTGTGCCTGGCCTCAGAAAAGGCTTGGAAGGTTTGCCTGCCGAGGTGTCCTGCTCCTTGGCTCTCCCTGTGCATCTTGGAGAGCACAAGGGAGGCATTTCTGGCAGCTGGGCATCAGCAGGCCTTCAAATGGGGGCGTGTTGTGGAGCGAGCCCAGCTGAGATACCCTGAGAGGAGCCCAGGGCTCCTTGCTCCTCTCTGCTGGCCCGTGAGCGTCTGTCTGCTCTCGGGATGGCCCTGGCTGTGTCACGGGTGCTGCGTGGACACGAGACAGCCGCTCCTGTCCCGCTGGGTCCCAGCAGGGCCTGGCAGCTGTCCTGCATCCACGTCAGGATGCTGGCCAAGAGAGGCCCTGGAAGCTGAGGCAGCTGATTTGAAGCTTTTGCAGGCGCCCACAGGTCAAGGCCAACAGTGTTCCCTCAGGATACATCATTCCTGAGGGGCTTCCCCAGAGCTGCCTGATGCCACCCACTCCTTGTGGCACCAGCTGCTTTCCTGTGGAAGGTTCTACCTTCCTCAAGAGCACAGAAGAAGCTGGAGAAAGAGCTTGCCAGGCTGCTCTTGATCCTTTACCAGCAGCCCTGGGTGAGCAGAGTAGTCCCAGCTGAGCGCAGATGTGCCAATAGAAGAGCCGTGCACGGGAAGGCTTGGTGGGAAGGGTGATCCAGGATCCCACCACTGGAAGGGTGACTCTTTGCCAATTGAGCATCCCTGCAATCACAGGTGGGCCGCTGACGCAGCCAAGAGCTCCGTGATGCCTCACCACACCCGTCGTGTTCCTGAGAGGACTCCCAGCCAAAGCTCAGCATCACGGCCACCTCTGCCACGTGCTCCCTGAGGTGACTCCTCTGGATATCGAGCCCTGGAGGAGAGGTTACACCTCAGCTTTTGCCTGGCTTGAAGAGAATAAAAAGCCCCATTGGTGACAGCAACATCAACAGGTAAAAATGTGCCAGTTTTTTTTGCTTTGCTCAGTTTCCCTTTCCCTACACTGCTTTGTCTTATCTCATTTTTCATGGTTGCAAATGATCTTCTTTTCTTTCCCAAATTTCAAAACTTTCTCTAGATGCAAACTAGGGAGTGAGTGTGGAAGTGAGCTGCCTTCACCTTTATCTGCTGCTGTTGGACAGATGAATCCGCACTACAGCAGAGCACTTGCAGATTACTCTCCTTCTTCTGTGAAAGTTTGCCTATCAGTGTAAGCGGCATCTGGAGATGGGAAAACTGAACTTCAGGTACTCCACCTTTCTTTCACCAAGTCAACAAGGAGATTGATTTTTCTTCTGCTATGCTAGCAAAGCCACAGGCTTGTTTTTGATTCCTACTCTTTATGACAAGGACGGGAGTTGGGAGTAGGGGGGAAGGAAGAAAACTTTGAGGGACCAGCTCTGCCCCTTGCAGTCACTGAAGGGATGCCTACCAAGGGCGGTGAAGGGAGAGGTCTTGCCAAGGCAGACAGTGCAATCATCTCTTTGTCTCACATAGAATCAGTGGGTCATTAATGTTTGAGCCAGCCTCTTATTTCACTGCAGTTGTCTGCATTGTCAAGGCTTTCCTCAATACATCAAAAACCTGAAGGCTTTAACAGCCCCCAGCAATGGCTGGAACAGGAGTTATTCCTGATCTAAAGCAAACCGTGCTGATGGCCTCTCTTTCTGTGATATTTGCGACACTGAGCAAAGGGATTGACCAACAAGAGATGATTACTTTTCCTTTTGTGCTCCCTTAGGTTAAAGTTTTGAGAAGACAAGGATTATCTCCGGTTTAGAATCCTGCTTTTGAGCTGATGGATTCATTGCAGGCTCTGCTCCCTTTGCACTCTCAGCTTCCTCCAAAAGAGGAGTAGATGTGTGAGAGCCAGAAAACCAACCATTGGCAGCCCTGTATTGTGTGGGATATTTTATTTACAAAGGTGGGGACATTTGTACCATCACCTTCTCTTGATGGCTCCCCAAGCCTTGCTCTGCCAATAGAGCTACATGCAGAGAGGTCATCAGGAAGACTAAGGTGAATGCCTTGTGAAGGCCAGGAGACTGTTCTGGAGAAAGTCCCTTCCAGCACTGAATTTTACAGTGGTCCAATGGGCTGGCAGGTGCAGTTTGTTTTACCTGGTTGCTTGGTTGCTTTGATCTTTAAAAAGTCTTGTAAATGCCTAAGAAGAAGAAAGTTGTTCACCTGTTCTGCATAGTGGGGGAAAAAAATCCACCCCAAATGCACAATGGAGGGAATATCTGTCTCTCTGTGTCAGTGATGCTAAACTGGAGTTTCAGTGGGAGAGGGCTCAGCCCTGGACAGGTTTTCCAGGCTAATTGAAAGGAACATGGTGATATCTGAAATGCTACTTGCTCCATGTGCTTGTGGCTTTGTTTAGCATGGAGATCAACAGAAATGCATAGGTAGCATCTCTCTTTACACCTGAGCCTGTGAAGAGAGGGTGAGCTACTTTAATGACTCTCTATATTTATTGAAATATCTCTTTGTTGGGTATCCTGGGGTTTACACTGACTAGTACCTTTCCATAAGACATCTCTCAATCAACAGAGACAGCCAAGTTTACAGGGCAACATTTTTCCCCTGCTTGTCAGCATGTCAAGCAGCACCAAAACACACAATCTCCTCCTGAATCCCATAGCAAATAATTAATTTTTTAAAAACATCATCTACTGTCTGTAATGGTGTTGGAGATGGGTTAAGACAGCCACACTTCTGCTTCCTACCTATGGAGAGAGGAGAGCTTACAGCAGCTACCTGAGAGGCTATTTAGGAGGGAGACCCTTCTCGGCACTGTTCTGCAGTTTGGGTGTTTTCCTTGCAGTTAACTGTAGATACACTTGAAAAGGAAAACAAACAGAAAAAACCCAAACCAGTGGGCTATTAACAAGAGGGTTTAATGTTGACAATGGCACTTTGCAGTGGGAGTGTGATCTGCTTAATGTTCCAGAGCAGAGCAGCCCATCAATTCACATCCCTTTCCTTGGCAGAGGTGCCAACGCTTCCCCCAGAAGTTAAAGCCATGTGTCTCATTTCTGAGAGAGGCTTATTCACAAAAAGGGAGGAAAA
The DNA here is from genome assembly GCF_048771995.1 of Taeniopygia guttata. Taxonomy (NCBI): domain Eukaryota; kingdom Metazoa; phylum Chordata; class Aves; order Passeriformes; family Estrildidae; genus Taeniopygia; species Taeniopygia guttata. The sequence continues at coordinate 3,032,164 of NC_133056.1, forward strand.
ATTCATTGTCTGATCCACAGAAGGAAAAAACACACAAGGGGATAAATTATGAGAATTAAGATGGGCAGGCAGATTTCTGCAACTCGTGTATGTAAAAATCTGATCCTGGTAGACTTGAGCTGTGTCATTTTAGATGCATTTCTCTAACCCACGTAAATATTTCTGTCAAAAAATCAAATCTGGAAAAGAAAGAAATGTCATTCTTCATCAAAGCTCTACAGTGATCTCGTTATTAAAAACAGAGGAGAAAGATATATCAGGAAGGCAAACAGTTGCAGCCACATAGTTGTTTTCAATAATCCAGTGAGTCACTACATAGAAAAGCCTTTCATTTCTCCCTGTAGTTCAGACAAAACAGTTTATTAGGATTTTGGTGAATTATTAAAAAAAAAAAAAAAAGAAAAAAAAGAAAGAGGAAAATGGTACCTCTTTATTTTAAAAACTGTTGCAATAAAAATTCAGATTATTCAAATTTATCAAGTGCATTTTATAAGGCAGTAAGCACAGCAATTTTTTCCTCATACCACAAGATATTCCCTGGCTTTTCCATCTCACTCATAGTCCTATGTAAGGAGGCTGTTTACAAGGCATTGCTACAGCGGGAAAAAAATATTACAGAAATGAAAACTTGATCCAGCCAATGGCTGGATTTGTAATGGAAGACCTAAGTGGAAGGTAAACAGCAGCCTAATGTAATACTTTAAAGGCAATTCTTTAAAAGTGATGTATAGTAGATGCAAAGGGGATCTGTACTTCAGATCTTCACCCATGCAGAGGTATGGAATAGAAGTTAATTGCATATGTAGCTATAATGCACACTGAGCAGCCAGAACAGACAAATACAAATATTTAAGATATTTCACTTTTTTTAAAATCACAAGGTTGTGAACTTGCATTTTGTTTTGGTTTCTTTTTCCCCAGGAAATTGGACAGGAGGGCTGGCTGAAAGTGTACCAGTGCTCTACAGGGATTTCTTGTGCATTTTCAAGGAAGGATTTGCGGTGTTCTAGAATGTGCAAATATCGTTTGGGGCTTGTTTTGTTTTGTTTTTTATCTCAAATGCTTGCCAAGGAAATCGAACTGTACAAACATAATTAATAACATTTAACCTTAAATTCTGAGTCTTCATTAAGTCTTAATTTAAAAACCTTAGGAGGGAAGCTTGCAACCATTCCTGTTCATAAGGTTGGATGGAATTTGGGGCAGGTTTTATGGCAGAAGAGGGAAAGCACTGAAATGGGGAAAGCTCAGCAAACTGTGCTGAAGCCAGTTAGTGGTCAAGTGGTCGTGTCATGGATAATGGGACAAGATCTGGATTCAAGGTGCCTCTTGTGTGGTCAAAGCAGGCCATGGTGGACGTGGCTCTGGGCAGCCTGATCTGGTGGCAGGTGTCCGTGTTTGTGGGCTTGGGGTCAGATGGGCTCTCAGGCCCCTTCCAGCACAAACCATTCTGTGGCTGGGAATTTAATAAGGCTGTGGGAGAACTGGATGGCTTGTGGGCTGAAAAAACAGGAGCTTTCCCTTTGTGTGAGAGTTACTACAAATCAGAACGGGGTTTTTTTCAGAATTATTGTTTAAAGAGTAACAAAAATTCCCCTGAAGCACAAAGAAGAGTACTCTGGGAACCTGAAAGAAGCCACCCAATTAGATGATAGAAAAAATATCTTATAAAGACAAAATTGCAGAAGCAGTCAATGCAACACAAGCTTCGTAATTGTATTTTATGTAACTAAAGGCTGGTCTCAAGAAACATTTTAGTGCATTACACCACCCCACAATGGGCCCAGTGCTGATGCTGGATTAACTGTCCCCGGTGAGTGGCTGAGCTCACGTCTCCCTGCCTACCTGGAGCTCGACTCTGCTCTGCCTCTGGGGTTATGATCTCATCTCTGAAGTGCTGCAAACACAGCTGAGCTCCACACTGCTCCCACTGTAGGTCCCACTTCTGGAAACGTGGAGCTGGGGATCTGGGCCATGCAGCACAGAATCTCTGCAGGAGATGGAGGAGGTGAGACACCCCCATGCCACTCTTTCTCCCCACAGATATTCACCACAGCTATCTTCAAAGGCTGTGGACTTCCAAAGAGCTGCTCGCCTGGCTGTGCATATATGGAGCCTGTATTTTTCCTTCTGCTTCTACAGGTGGGAACTGAAAAGCTTGCACCTATAGAGAAGCACCCATCATTGTCCTGACATCAGTTTGAGGTGGGCTAGTAGGTATTTCCAAGGGTCTCAGCTGTTTGTGGGCTGGGTGGTCCCTGCTCCGGCCACACAAGCCCCATCCCAGTGCCTGGGGCCCAGCCCCCAGACCCAGCCAGCCTCAGCTCTGGCAGCAGGGTCCCACTGTGCCGGCCTGGGGACACACGGAAGAGCCCTCTGTGCCTGACTGGAGTGACCATGGCACCTGCTTTTCTTCCAGGACTGATGGAGATCCCGGGCCGAGATGGAACCCTTTTGTACATAGTTTTAGAGTTTGTTGTTCCCTTTAGGATATAGGTTTTAGGGCTTCGTTTTTTCTTCTGTAAATACGTTTCAAATATTGTTGTTAGATATGTTCTTAGGTATATACGTTCAATAAATTGTTGTTATTACAAATATTCTTACAAGAGTCAATGTGTTCTGTGTTTTCATTGCTGTTCTTCTGTAAATAAACAACCCTGATTTTTCACACCCCAGTTCTCTTTCCATTTGCTTCAGGCACAGGCAGTATTGGCAAAGTTGTGTTTTCCGCTTGCTCCAGGTTCCCAGGGCGGGAGGTTCATGGGGGAGCTGGCACAGCCACCCCAGGAGTGGGGGTACCTGCACAGAGGGGTCCCACTGACAGAGGTCACTGTCTCCTTGCAGTCTCTCTGGACACACTGGGGAGCTGCAGGGGCAAATCCCAGCGTGCCCGGTCCCGTGGGATCCCATGTTGGAGCAGGGCTGAGCCTGTGTGGTCCTGCACAGCCTCATCCATGGCTCTTGCCTGGGTAGCCCCAGTGATAGTAAAAGGGTTTTAAAATGATAGGGATTTAGGGTTAACAGGAAAAATAAGCTTAGTAGGCCCTGGAAAAATAAGTACCCTAAGCACATGAAGAACTTGTACTTGCTAGAACTGCACCAGTGTAGCTAGTAGGTGATAAATTATATAATTCTTAGATATGATGATTGTTTATTAATAAATATAATTACTGTTTAATCATAAGAATAAACATGAGAAACTGTGGTCAGGGCCCTAAGAAAGATCACGAGAAACTCATGTCAATGTATATAATAGAACAATATATGTTTAATAATTAATGTGTAAATTATACAACGATAGAATATAAAATACGTTCAGCTCGAAAGCCGTGTCAGAGTCAGATTTGGGTCTGTACCCCTGATTCCCAGAGCTCTTAGTAAAAGCACTAGCACATAATCAAATGCTGTGATTATGTGTGTTCCGGAACGCTAACACCAGGGCCAGCGAGGTGCACTGGGCTGTGGGCAGCCCCTGTTCCTGGGCACCCTGAGGGGCTGGACCAGCCTGGAGGCAGCCTCAGCACAGGGGCCTTGGTCCTACATGGACCGAGATTTTCTTTGGAAGCCCCCTCTGTCACCAGACTCTGGGACATGCACAACACAAATTGATCCTCCTAGTTAAAGGTGTGACGTTCATTGGCACAAATTTGTCCCTTGGACTTTCTTGCACAGCAAATGTCAGCACTTGTCATCCCTGTTCTGCACTCCCTGCTCGGGCACCAAAACATCTGAACCTGACAGAACATCTCTAATTAGCCCCAACCTGCAGAGAGCTGTCACAGCTTTTCATCAAAAGCAGCGAATAAATGATTCCCACGGGGTCCCACACAGCTCTGTGGGGACTTTGTGTGGCTGCACTTCCAGCACCAGCCCAGGTGCACAGGAATTTCAGGAGGAGATACAGAAGGAATCGGCCATTCACAGAGAAAAACATCACTTTGCATGGCCCAGATCCCCACAACACAGCAGACTCTGGTAACCCAGACTCTGCACTTTTACTTTCACCTCTGTGCCTTACTTTGCCTCTCACTAAACTCCTCCCAGTTTCCCTCATGCTCAGGTTCCCAAGATCATTACAAGCAGCATTGGGAGCCGGGATAGAGGATGGGAACTGTCCCAAGGCTCAACAAAATTTCTCTTCTCAGGCCTGACAAGTCCAGCCAAGGAGAGAGGAAAAGCCTGCATGAAAGAGGTGTGAAATCAAAGCAGTAATCAAATTTAGGTACAATGAGGGAAGCTGAGAGGTTTTCAATGTTCAGAACAAGATTAGCAGCTCCAGACACAGGAGGGATTCATCATTTTCCCCACTGTAACAACTCTGTGATGCAAATTGCATCTCAAATCCTTCTGCCCAGCTCCTGGGACCTTTTCAGCCACAAATGTGGTGCTGAATTTTTAAAGCATAATGGAAGCTGGTCAGAGGTAGTTTACAAATAAAAATCTCAGAGGACAGTTTGGAAGCACCAGCAGGAACAAGGAGAGGCAGAGCCTGGCCCCCGGGGTGCAGCACAGCTACATGACACATGCCTGAAACTCTAAGAAATTAAAGAAATTGCCACTGGTTTCTCTCCCACAGGAGGTACAGAAGGTAACTTGAAAAAAAAATTAAATGCCTGCAGCCTCCTGCCCACGGAGGAATAACACAGAACCAAAAGAAAAAAAAAAATTAAGAAGAGAGAAAGAAATTGGACTTGCTCATGGAGGAAAGCCTGGCAGCAAGTTTTATCCCCTTTCAAAGCATCTTTCTACCCGCATCTACCTGGTTAGGATACAGCTCACTGCTTCAGTTTTTACCTGCTATGCAAAAAAAAAAGGACCATCCCCCTAGGTTTGTGCTTGAGGAGTTAAAGGGAATTCCCATGCCTTGTGCCCATCTGTCCCTCTCTGTGTGTGTGTGTGTGTGTGCAGTGTCTTCTCCCAGGTAACAACCAACAGGACAAGAGGAAACAGCCTCAAGTTGCACCAGTGGAGGCTTAGACTGGATATTAGGAAAATTTCCTCACCAAAGAGCAGTCCAGCAGTGGCACAGGCTGCCCAGGGCACTGGAGTAACCATCTCTAGAGGCATTTAAAGGAGGTGTGGATGTGGCACCTGGGGACATGGTTCAGTGGTGAGCTTGGCACTGCTGTGGGAATGGTTGGACTCCATGAGCTTTGAGAGCTTTTCCAAGCTAAACAATTCTTGCAAAGCTCCTTGACTCAGTGTTCCAGCCATGGTGAGCACTGCTTGTGGCCCGGGGCTCAGCATGGCAGGCCTGGTGCTCACACCACTGCAGACCTCAAGCTGGCCATGCACAGTTCCGTGTTTCTCCCAAAAATATCACTGCTGCAGCACCTGGGGTTCCCCAGTGCTGGCCTTGTTATCCCTACTGCATGGAGGATCACATGGCATGGCAAAGGATGGATCCCATGTGGCATCCAACCTGCCCTGATCCAGGCTGGGCACCAGCAGGGGAAGGTGCAGTGCATTGTCTGCACTGCAGTGTTTTACTTATTAAAAGCCCCCCTGAAAGGGATCCCAGCACATCCTCTCACTAGGGGAGGAAATAACACAGCAAGGTAGGGCTGATGTGGAAAATTAATCTCATCACATCCCAGGGGCTCACCAGCCCTTTGCACACCACTCCTGGATGGAAAGCTGCTGCAGGGACCTGAGGTCCGTGCTGGGGAGCAGCAAATCCGAGTGTTGAGCAGGCAGGGTGCCAGCAGCTGCTCCTGCTCCTCCTCTGAGTCACTGCCCCCTTACCTTGCCGAGCAGAGCCAGGAGCACCTGAGAGCAGCTCCAGCACCCCAGAACGTCTTATTTCCTGTTACTCCAGCAGCACTCTCTGATTACACATTCTCCCCCTGCTGCTAATTAATTAAATAAAATCAGGAGCACGTTAGCAGATGCAGAAGGGACTCACCCGTTGGCACACGCTGCCTCTGACCCCCTCCACAGCAGCCCTGAGGAACAGAGCTCTTTTTCCTCAGCACTTCCGGGCTGGTGTTCCCCCTCTCTCAATTTTTGCCCTGTTTCTGGCAGAAGGCACCAAAATGAAGTTACTTGCATAAGGAGGGAATGTGTTTTGGGCTGATTTTGGACAAAAAGCTGGGTCAGGCCTCATCCCTCTCCCTGAGGCCTTGGGCTGCCACGCTCTGGGTGGGAGTTTCTGTAGCAGCACCCGATCCTATGCAAAAAGCATTAAATGCTCTGATTTCATCTCACAGCACTAATTACTTCTCACAGGGCCTTTGATGCTGCTGAATAACTCATTAAATTCCCTCTGACCTGCCACAGCTTTGGCTGAGGGCACAGGGCCCTTGCAGGCCCGGGTGCCTCATGAAAGCCACCTCAGTGCCACCACACAGGCAGCGTGTGGCAGGGCAGGCTCATCCAGGACACCATCCACAGGGTGCAAAGAGAATGGAAAGCTCTGTCAAACATGCTGTAAAATCAGGCAGAGAAATTGTCCTTGACCAGCTGTCTCTCCAGGCCCTGCTTCCAGGGCTGGCACCAGCAAATGGGCCCTTGTGTGAATAGATCTGTCAAAGCCCACAGGAGCAATTCCCATCCCAGCCCTGCCTACTCAAAGTGCCATCATTTTGGTACCTGACTACTTCAAAGGTGGACGCATATTCTCTCTAATTTGCTAAATTGACAAATTTACTCCTCTCAGGAGACAGTCTCATTTCCATCTTCTACCTCTTTAGCTTTGTACACTCAGTCTATAACATGAAAAGATTTTACCTTAATTTCTTCTCCAGGAAAGAAGTCATTAATCTTTTATTTGTGGCACTTTAATTTGGCATGTTGTCTACAAAAATCCACTGCTCATCACATCGAAGGTTCATCCAGTAGTGCCAATTACTGCAGCATTGGAAATCTATAGTGGGATGGGTGGAAGGAACAGAGTCAAAATGAATGGGTCTTCTCAGAGGAAGAAGCAGAATCTGGGAAGACAGCACAGCTTTAAATTAGGATATCTGCTGTGCACGGCAAGAAAAAACACAAGTCATTCCTCATCCTGTCTCTGGATGTGATTCAACCCACCGTCCCCAGCTCTGGAAGTGTGGTGCAGAGTCTGGTCCTCACTCCCCTGGCAAATGACAGGGCTGGGCTGATCTCAGCCTGGAATCCCTGTGGATTGACAGCAAGGACTCCTATAAGATAAGTTTTGCTCTTCATCCTTCCCACTCTCCAGGTATTTCTCTAGGAATTCCACTCTCTAGTGTGGATAAAGCAGTAGAGATGGAAGGTTCTGTGTGCCCCAAAAGTCATCAGCCTCTTCATCCCACAGCTCTCCCACTCACAGCCGTCAGTTCTGTGCAGAGCAGGCACAAACTGGTCACTACTGGCACTGCCTGTGGTCTGAGCTGGGAACTGTGCATCACCATCAAGCTTCAAGTGCTTTCTAGTGGGAAGTGTTTTACACAGTTCCCTACAGATTCTGGTTCTGGGTCAGTCCCACAGCAGCTCTGGGGAGTGTTTAGGTCAACAGGGTCTCCCAAGGCTGCAGCTGGAGCTTGGGGCCTCCTTCCAAACCACAGCACAGTAAAAAATATGTACTAAAGTCACAATGAAAAATCCTCTGCTGAGCCTTCATAGTATCTGTCAACTCCTAATTCTGATTGTAAAATGCTATTTAGGAAGATCAGACTAATCAAAATCAGGACATTTTTGTGGATTTTTGTAAAAATGCTTTTTGAAGCTTTAAGATGGAGGGAATTTCACCAATGTCATTATTCCTCTTACAAGATTTTCAGCAACCGGTTACTTTGACTTTCCACTCTTATCTCCTGCCAACTTTTACCTGCCCAGAGCCACTAGTTTTGCTGACAGCTGCCATGCCCATGCGCCATTTGCTGAGCATCACCTGCATGAGGCCTCAGGAGCTCACTGAGGAAAACTCACTCCTTCATATTCTTTGCAGAGACAGGGAGGATCTTGCTTGCTCAGTCGAGCAGTGGAGGAGTTTTCTGTTCAAACCTACTCTGTGTGGCATAACCAATGTATTTTTGACTCAGAGAAATCTGTTTATTTTCTGCTCTTAAATAAGGAGTGAGCAGCTCCATGAGTAACACCACGGCAGAGGAAACACAAACAGGCTGTTCCTCAAACAGCATCTCTGAAGGGATTGTGCTCTGCTTTTCAGATGAGATTAAGAGCTCAATTACAGTAGAGAAAGAAGCTTTCATTAAATCACACACAGAACATAATAAGGACAAATTACAAAGCTTCAGAAGCAAATCTGTGTCAGACTGCTGGCTAAGGAGGCCTTCAGTGGTTTCTCCTGCCCTTCTGAAGAAATGAGTCCTGCACACCTCATCTCACCATGCTTTTGAGCAAAGCTCACAACCAGAATCCTATGAGGCATCCAATTCTTTGAAAGGTATAAGCAACTACCCCCTCATGTTTGTAATGAGTGGGGTGAAGCCTCGGGTTAGTGCTGATGTGCACAGGTTAGAAGTTCAATAGTTTGTTCTGCTAGCCCAGGAAAAGCCCAGAAGCTCAGTGTTGTCTCAATCCCATACTGGTAAGAGAAGATGACGTGGAGTTTTAAGAATTTTAAGGGTCAGCACCTACAGGATCAATCAACTACCCAAAACCAGACCCTGGACATAACTGTTTAATTCCAGCATTCCTGCCATGCTCTCCTGTCTCCAAAGTCTCCACCAAGAAACCTGCAGATAAGTAGGTGAGGAAAGAACAGATTCAAGGTCCTTACACAGAGGACAGAGTTCAGAGACCTTCCAGCCAGAGGGATCCCTCCCTGAGCAGCCAGGCTGCCCAAACTTTCAAAATCAAAGCTCCTGTGTGCAAATCCCAGGCACACGAACCACAGGCAGAAATACCCATTGGCCTCTGGATTTGCAGGTGACTGTACAAGTGTGAACCTGGAGCTGAGGGATTGGATGTTTTTCCCTCCCAGGAAACCCAAGGCACTGCATGGCAGAGCTCAAGGTGGAGAGCAATTGGTTACACGGCTGCCCAGAATCCTGCACCTGGGAAAGGGGAAGTCCAGGTTCAGTCACAGAGTTGTCACCACTTGGTTTTTCTTCCCTTGTTATTCTGCTCTCCTGGAATATATTATGATTAATAAAGGCAGTTGGCTAACTTGATTGTAAGCAGGTGCTGGTTAACAAAAACAAGCCACTGTTCCCCTTTGAAATGCCAGACAGGTGATTCATTAAAATTCCCTTTGAAAAGACATTCCCAAACTTCCTGATCTGTGATGAAAACAGTCAAGGAAAAGTTAAGGAAAAAAGAACAAACAATGTTTTTCAGGAGGTTTCACAACTCAGGCAACTGCAACCCCCATCGAGCATTAGGATTGAGGATTGGCATTCCCACACCAGGAAACCTTTCAAAGACTCATAAACTTTCACTGAAAAGCAGTTCCAGGATGCACAGAGTTGAACAACAATCCCATGAAGACAGAATATTTCCATCAAGGCTGGGATGAGATGAGCAGGAGAGGATGACTGGGGCTCTTCAAAAGCCAGACCTCAGAGCTGAGGCAGGATTTAATCCTGATATCCCTCTAGTTATCCAGAAAAGGATCAAGACATGTGAGGCAGCTCAGAAAGCCAGAGTGCTCAAAACAGCAGCATGTACAGAGAAGGAAGAGGAAATACAGCTGGATACTTCCTAATGCTCTTCTTTGGACTGACCTGGTGTCTGGTGCAGCGAGTCACAGAAAACTTGCTCAAGACGTGGGTGGCAGAACTGAAAATGCTCACTGATAAGCAACAGAAAAAATTAAGAGCATATAGAAGTGACAGTAGTCACAAGGACCTGGAGAAGAAAGAACCCCAAAAGGCCAGACAGGATGTAATATCATGCATAATGAGAGTAAAATACATGTTGCTATTCATCATGTATCCAAAGAATTACAGAATAGTTTGGCTTGAAAGGGACCTTTAAAGGTCATCTGGAAGGACAGAGGATTGATAGCAAGAGAAAAACAGTATCTTAACTGCCAGGGGAAACTGTATTGAAAGCAGCCAAAGATTAGAGCCAAAACAACAAGATCTTATCTTTGAACTAAAGACTTATCAGTAACTAATGCTGTCTGCCACTGGGGGACACACTAAACCAGAATCCCTCCATGCCAGTTTTCCCATGCTGTGCTATCAGAGCTCTCCCTGCTCCCCAGCCCCTGCAAGAACTGGACTTTTTGATGTGACCCCAGCATGGCAGCAGCCCACATGAAACTCCACCTCCGAGAAGAGCAGCACCACTTCTCCAAAATAAGGAAGTTTTTACCCGAACATCAAGCAACACTAAACTTCTCTGGGAAGCACTGGGTGCAGGATAATTAGGGACAGAAAAGGGATGTGTCTGTGGAGCAGAGAGCTGGTTTAAATTCTCATTAGGTTGTTAACAGCTGGTTTCATTAGTCTGCCTACAGACAATCATAATTACTTAGTGGCTACTGCAGGGTGAAATGCCATTTCAGTTTATTAACATTCTCAGAGCTGGAAAGCTGTCAGTGAAATTATTTTTAATGTAGCTTGTAAAGCTTGTCTATTCTCAAAGAACTGTCAGACTGATAGACTGGGGTGTGACATTTATGCCCCAATAAAAGGAAGTTTGAATGCAGTTTAATAGTGCTTGAAATGTTCTGCTCTGAGAAACTCTCCCCAAAGTCCAGGTGGACCTTTCTCCATTGGAACTCATAGAAATTAGCAGAAGCTGTAACTTTGGCATTACTTTTACAGGAGCATTTATAGCCCAGGGGTCAAGACCAAAGCCATAAAATGCTGCTCAAGCCCTGAGCTTTCTCAGACCAGAGGTAAACTTGTATCTAAAGGTCTGTCTGGAGCCCAGGACTACTAAATTTGCTCAGTAGAATTCTGTTACAAAGCTTAGCCTGCAATGAAGGTAGATTTTTATCTTAGCTTAGTTAAATATTCCCCCTAAACCAGGATAAATTATAATTTCCCCACTATCATTATTTGTCCACTCCTAATTACTCTTTCTTCTTGCCCTAAGCACCATCCTTATTCATACAATAGGTTTGATGGTTCCCATTAAATTTATTATTTTACAGACATATGTTGGATTAAAGTTTACCCGAATGAGAACTTTGTCCAGCTCCTGCCAGAACTAATGGAGAAGATATTTCAGTTTATTCAAAGCAGTTGTTATCTCAGAAAGAGGATCATGCTTAAATGAGAAGAAAAGTTCTGCCAGAAAGAGTGTTCCTTTGCTTCCCCCAAATATCCACTAAAAGCCCTCAGTCAGGTAAGAGCTCTTTAAATAATTTCCAGTATTCACTACACGGCCAATTATTAAGAGAGCTCTGACCCTGCAGTGCAGTTAATGACCATCTCTGACATATTTCTTACATGTAGTTTTTTCCCACATTTCCTTCAACAGTAGCTAACCAGGTGCCTTGCCCTTTTTATCTCCTGTTTAACCCATTTACTCTCATCCTCCATGGCACAGCAGAAGATGTTTCCAGCCTGCACCAGCCACTATTTCACAATTCACCCATAAAATCCCAATCTTTTACACTTCCACCTCTTCATCTTCCCATCCACGGAGGGGAGCCAAGGTCAGCCAGATGCAAACGAGGTGTTTGAAGCTGAGCTGTGATGAGGCAGTGATTGCTTGATGAGCACAGGAGGAGGAAAGGTCTTGGCTGTGCCTTGGTTCTTAAATCATCCTCACTTGTGCAGGGAAATTAAGGGCAGAGCACTGATGCTCCTCTGACCACTTTCCCCATAGCATTTTTCCTGTCACAAAGTCAAAGGCAGGCAACTCACACATATTCTTTTACTCTGACTCCTGCTGGGATAGGGAAAAAATAGGATAATAGGAAAAAATACCATTATTAGGGATTTTCATTGTGTGAGCTCAGGATTCCCCACGCTTTTGCAAAGGGGGAATGTTCATCAGGCAAAGGCTATGAGAAGGAGCTTCAAATGTCCAAAATCCCAGTAAAAATACTTTTTCCTATGGAACCCTTCACCAAAGCTGGTCCCACTTCAGGCCCTTTATACATCCATTTCCTGATGTGCATCTCCCAGTGGGGTGTTCCCAATGCTCCAGGAACCCAACACAAACCTTACAGCCCCACACAAATACACCCCAAGGAGCTGCACCCTTCCCTCCAAAACTGGGTACCTGTCACAGCCACCTCTGTGCTGATCTGAGCCTGTTTCCCCCCAAAACAAGGTGCTCAGTTTATCCTCAAAAAAGATAAAGGCCAAGATAAAATAGAAAGGATTTCAACTTTGAAAAGATTGACAACAGCATCCTTGTCTTCTCCAAAAAAGCCATCATTTCACAACTGTAATCTCCACACTGAGAGTTTATTCCCTTAAAGTGTCCAAGTACACAGGCAGGATCCAGGAAGGCACTGAAGTGAGTCAAGTTGAACCCCAACGAGCTCTCAGCTCCCTGTGAAAGCTCAGACAAGCAGTAGAGAAAGAATTAATGCTCCCATTTCTGGCATCTAACAGCCACAGGGCAAGTGAAAAGTTGGTTTTAGAGAATGAAGAAAAAGCACTAAGTAATAAAAGGTGAGAAAAATCCATCGCTCCAACAGGTTAATGAAGGAAAAGCACTTGAAGAAAAAGAGGTAGATGGAGGAAAAAAAAAAACCACAATTGAGAGTGTCCGTGACACCCAGAGCCAAAGCAAGCCCAGGGGATCAGGAAAGAGGTAAGCACGAGCTCCAAACAACAGCAGAAATGTAGGGAGAGCTCTGGAGGGAACAAAAGAAAGAGGCAGCCTGAAGAAAGGAAGAAATGCCTCACCACAAAGTGTTTTGGGTTTTTTTATTAAGCGTCTCTTATATCACGTGGTAGAAATCCAGAAAAATAAAGGTCAGGAGAGGCATGGTTTATTTGGAACATTCCTGCGTAGCAGACAAGATATATCCTTGTGCAAATTATTCCCTGCAGCACTCACATCTTTAATTGCTGCTTTTCCTCCTCCTGGAGAAGCAGGGTTGCTTTATTTACTCCAAGAAATATTTTCTCCCTTCTCCTTGGCAAAGAACAAGCTCCCATCTTGGCAAGTGCTCACTGGTTTACTAAATGCTCATCACACCCATGCTAAGGAGAGTGGAGCTGGTTAATTTATCACTTGCTACAGTGATTAACTTGCCCAGCTGCCAGGTTCAAGAGCCCCAGAGTGCCTCAGGTTAGAGAGGATCACAGAAGGAAAAGCTCCATTGAATTAAGCTGCTGCCACACTGGCCCTCTTTGCCTGTCAAACACATTCTGCTGCTCTGGCACTGCCCTGTGAAAATCCCCCTTAAAATACAAGTGAAAATCCCTCATCACCTGTGAGGAAGCACAGCTGGGTTCTGCTCAGGGCATTTCAAACTACGTGAGGTATTTGTGACCTCCCCTTGCAAAGGCAGCATCTCAGGAAAAGCAAAAGTTTCTTTTCCTGCACTCACCATACTCAGGACACCTTCCCCTAGACCAGGTTGCTCCAAGCCCCATCCAACCTGGCCTCGAACACTTCCAAGGGTGACACAACCACAGATTCTCTGGAGCCTGTTTTGCTCCTCGCCCCAACTTAGCAGCCTCAGAGATCAATTTCTATCAAATATCTACATTTTTCTAGGAAAGAAAGATGGCAAACCTTGTTTGCATCTGACTTTGCAAAATCAACACGAGAACTTCGGACAGACTTTTCTTATTTTTCCCCATTTGGTGGAACATTTTCATTCTGTTGTTGTTTGGAGCAGTATTTTAATATATCTGGCTGAGGCTGCTTAAAATAGTACATCTTAAAGAAGAGACTTGTGTGAGGGGTGGAAAACTGAGCTCTTGCACATCCAGTGCTTCTGTTGTTGGAAGATTTAAATCCCACCTCTCTGGTGGGAAGAAATAGCTGCTACTAATCCATTTTCTAAAGTGTTATGCATCAAGCTGGCACTATTTTAAGACTTAAAAAAAAAAAAAAGCCAACTTAAAAAAAACCTCTGCTCCTCTCCATTTTCTCTGTTCCCTAGTTTATGACAGAAGTAAGGAGTGAAAGATTGTTTTGGGAAAAATGTTTTCATGAGTCTAAAAATAATATAAAACCTGATCTGCCACTCTCTCAGCTGCCCCAAAAGGCACTGGCTGTCATTGTGCACAGTCACTATTGTGGTGGGATTTCTACCACACCACAGGACAGTCAATTTTTGGTTTCCTCCTGGAAATAACTACAGCAATTCTGGGTAACATGGTGAACATGAGCCTCTTTTAATGGCCCTTGAAACTGGACATGTGAAATGAGGTGCACAAAGCCTCGCCCCCCCATTTATAGACATTTCCTGAACAACAAAAAAGTAAAAATTAAAGGGCACCCCCCAGTTTTAATCAAAACCTTAGATTCAGGACAAATACAAGGTCCACACAGGCTTCTAACATGGGGGAAAGGTTTTGCTTGTGTCTCTACAGGTGGAGAACTCAGAGGGGTCCCAGCAAAGAATGTGAAGCCCTACCACACACCGAAATCTGCTGACACCCCCACACCAGACAGTGCTTCTGCAAATACGAGCCAAGAAGCCAGCACCCAAACCTGAACTGTGCAGAATTACCAGGAGAAAATGACCTGCCAGAAACAGCTTGAGAGAAAAATAGACTTTTATCATTTATATGCGTGCATGTTGCTTTTGTTCTTCTGTTTCAGTTTTTGCAGTGAAGTTTTACCTGTAATTCAATCAAAGAAAAATGCCTGGGTTCCTCTAGCCAAGCCTGCAAGCTCTTGAGCCTTGCACCTTAGCTAAAGGAACTCTGTAAAAGAAGCTTGACTGTTCCAGTAGTAATAAGTATAGTTTTAGTAGCAATACCCTGTACACCTCCAAGTGTGCAGAAAATAGTTGTTAAGTCAATATTTAGTATTTCAAATGGTTCAGTGAAAACAGGGGAGATGTTGGGAAGGATAGATAAATATGATTGTCTAGCAGAAGAACCACAATAGTACAGCCAGGATGAATATCATGCCCCCACTGGCTGGACAATAACCTTACCTACAGCGGGGTCCAAAAGCCAAATGGACTGTTCCATCTCACCCCCCAGAATGTATGGCTCACCCCACACCTGTAACCCTCCCCTGAACCATCAGGTGTCTGTGACCCCATTGGCCCAAGTCTTGTTCCAGCCCACCTTGGAGCCCCCCTTGATAAGGGGCCCCCAAAGGGCCAGACGCCCTCTTGGATCTTCCCCTCCCCTCTTGGAACTTCCTCCCTCCTCCTGGATTCCCCCTCCTTGAGTCCCTGCTCTTCCCTTTGTCTCTCCCTCCCCCATCACCTCAGGCCTGGCCACGTGCTGTGTCTGGCAGCTCGAGGCAAGGCCTCTCTCCATCCCGAATAAACCTTATCCTCCAAGAGCAATCAGCAGAGATCTCTCGTCTGTATCCACCCAAACTGTCCTGGAACTTTCAAACATCTTTACAGTCCTCCACATACCCCTAATAGTCCTAAAAAAGCCCTAAAATTTTTTAAATAGTCCTAAAAAGCCCCAAGAACACCCCCAAAAAAAAAAAGAAACCCTAAAAATTCTAATTAGTACTAAGAAAGCCCTTAAAATAACTTGAAAAAATCTTTCAAAAGCCCTGAAAAAGCCCAGAAGTATCCTAAACGTTCCTAGAAAGTTTCTAAAAAGCTCCTGTTAGAAAACCCCTCAAATATCATTTAAAAACACTAAAAAAAAACCCTAAAAAAGTGCCCAGTCCCCAGCCTCTACCAGTCGCCCTCTAGCCAGCAAATATCATCCCTTCCTTTGAATTAGGGTCACTGCCTGCAGCTGCTGGGAGGGTTTTGGGGCTGTCCCAGCATTAGGGTCACTGCCTGCAGCTGCTGTTGGGGAAAAATGGTGTTCTAGGGGTGCTGTTTAGGGTGAGCTTAGGGTTGGAGTGAAGGCTGCTGCTGTACCCTAACCCTTCCCGGTACCCTGTGTCCTGTCCTTTGCACCCCTAACTCTCAGTGTCAGCTCTCCACCTGTCAAGTCCCCCCTCTTTGCCCCTCAGCCCGTAATGTCAGCGTGTCACCCCAAGGCCCCGACACTGTCCCTTGGCCCCCTAACCTCCACCGTGCACGCTGCACCCGGGGTGGTATTTAGGGTGCGGTTAAGGGTGGTGTGAGGGCAGGTTCACCTGTCACCCACAGGCACCCCCCACTTTGTCCCTCAAGGCACCCCCTGCCTCTCAGCCTCCTTGTGTCACCCTCAGGTACCCCACTGCAGCATCTCTGTGCCACCATGGAGCCCCCCTTTTTACTCCTCAAGACCCCTTCTGCCTGTCAGCAGCCCCCAACCTCTGTGTCACCCTCCAGCCCCCTCCCCTCAGCCCCAGGTCCCTTGGTGACACCGTGCAGCCCACAGACGTCGTCCCGGCCCGTTTCATTTCGGTGCTGTCCTGCTGCCAGGGCCGCACTATCCCCACGAGTTCGGGCTCCCATGTGGTGCTGCAGGGAGCCACAGGGGAGTGAGGGATGGGGCAGGATGGGGAGGGTGAAGGGTGGAGAGAGAGTGGGGCAGCGTGGGCTGGACGTGCAAATAGGGGTGAGGGATGGAGACAGGGACAGAGAAGAACAGGGCTGAGGGGAGGAGGTGAGAGAAGGAGGGGGCACCCCAGATCTCCCCGACCAAAGCTGCAGCAAAATACAATTCTGGTTGCCGGGGCAATGCCAAACACCTCCTGCAAACTGACATCAGGGACCTGGGCTGGCGAGTTTTCTTTCCCAGGGAAAAGGGACAGCGTTTGTGTTCAGGGGCCTGTGGCCTGGAGCGGGCAGCCACCTGCAAAAAATCTGAATGGCAAAGGATGTGCCCCACACCCAAGCTCCCCATATCTCAAACCTATGCTGCCCTGACAGTCCCAAATGAACCCTACAAACTGACATCAGGAACCTGGGCTGGCGAGTTTTCTTTCCCAGGGAAAAGGGCCAGTGTTTGTGCTCAGGGGCCTGTGGCCCTGAGGGGGTGGCCACCTGCAAAAAATCCAAACGGCAAAGGATGTGCCCCTTAAAAAATCCACCAGAGAAATACCCATGTTCCCAAAAATAAAATTAATAAAAAATGACAACCAAACACATGAAACTACAAAAAAAAAAAAAAAAACCTAAGCAAAAAGCTTATACTAACAACAATAAAATAAGTATTCCTAACACAAGAAAGCCATAATGCCTCAAATCACCAAAACACAAATACCATCTAGAAATGAACACGTGGCCAAAAGATAAATTTAACCATAAACAATATCTCCAAAATTCTCTGCAAAAATAAAACATACATGGCAATCAAATAAGGCAAACGAATCAAACCCCTATAATATAATAAACAAAAATGCAATTATCAATATTAAAAAACCTCACTAATTAACTACAGGACTACTTCAAACCCACCTAAACAGACACTACATACTCCCGCTAATAAAAGCCACCACAACCAAATTAAAAACCTACCCTCTACTTCATGCTACGACCCATAAAAAACACTGTAAACTTTTAAAAGCACATCCTTTAAAAACATAAGAACCAATCAAAAAGAAATCCAACAACAACGCTCAATCCAAAAAAACCCTTGTCATCAGCACCTGGAGCAAGAACCGTAACAACCAAGAAGTACCCCATGGCCCTCCTCATACACCAACTACGAACAAAAGAAAATGATCCAAGAAATTCCTCAAAAGCCCCACAGCAAGGAACGCTGGAAAATGAGAAGCCGCGCTCCCGGCACCAGGGGCAGAAGAAGTGCCCCCAAATGCAGCAGCACAGCCCGGTTTCCACCCTTCCAGCACTGCCACAGCTGCAGCTCCCTTCCTTTGAAGCGCCAAAAGTGACACCACACTCAGGCGCTCACCTCACTTCAACAAGGGCAAAGAAATGTGGGCTTCCCTTCAATTTCATCCCCTAGAAGAGCAGAAGAGAAGGAGCTTCCCTCAAATGATGGCAAAAGGGGGATTTTTACCTCAATTCAAACCCTTTAAAAGGAGGGACAACAGGGCAGCCCCCTCCGTTTCAACCTCAGGATGATGAAAAGGGTGGGGAGCTACCCACAAGTCAAACCCATCATACGACAACAATATTTTTCCCCTTCCATTTAAAAGGCAACACAGGGATTCTCTGTCTCCCCTGTGATACCCCTAACACCCTGGAAAAGGCAGGTTTTCCTTCAATCACTACCCTCAAAACCACAAGTGAAGGGGAATCCCCCACTAGTTCAGACACCGGTACCATCAATTTAAATTTCTTTTGTCCTCAAAATCCTTTTTTTTTTTTTCCTGGGGGCAACTGGGAGGGATTGGCAAGACGAAATTTAAAAGGGAAAGGAGAAAAGTCCCCACTACAAAGGCGCACCGGCTCACCTGTTTGGCTGCTGCTTCTCGGCACAAAAGTTTGTCCCTCGGCACCTCCTTTGAGCAATGCTCCACGTACACAAATGCATATCCAGGTGATCCCCCGGACCCTGTCCAAAGCGCCCATCGTCCTTCCATGAGACAGCCCCGGGAGCTCCCCATAAACTCCCCTTCTCCAGCAGCAGCTCCATGCAAAAGCCAGCTGAAGCAAACCCTCTCCCTAAAACAACCTCCCCCCAGCAGGAGCAGCCCCTCATCCTCACAGCTCACACCTGGTGCTGCTCTGAGCCCTCCTCATCCTCACAGCTCACACCTGGCGCTGCTCTGAGCCCTCCTCATCCTCACAGCTCACACCTGGGGCTGCTCTGAGCCCTCCTCATCCTCACAGCTCACACCTGGTGCTGTTGCCACTCTCCAACAGCGTCTCTCCCTCTCCAGCACACAGCCCACTTCTTACAGACACAGATCAAGCAGAAATCTACTACGGGTGTTGGTTTTTCTTAATCCATCTGGTTACACGGTTAAAACACATACATGCATTGATTGTCATTGAGAGAAAGCTTTCCATAGAGAAAATAGTCATTTTGGTAGCACACTTCGATACACCTTCGGAAAAAGCAGAATCAGCACCAACTCCTAAGACCCCTGCTGAGGAACCCTGCCCTCCTTGGGACACCCAAAGCGGCAGACCTCGAAAAAGGAGGGGGAAAGCCAAGCTTGGAGTGGAAAAAGAGAACATAAGTACAGCAGCTTTAAAAGTGCCTGCACGGAGCAATAGTGGGAACCAGTCACATTTCTTCTTTCCTTGCTTTCTGTGATGACATAAATATGAAGTAAAAACACGTTAAACAAAAGGCAGAGCTAGGATTTTACAGGTCTTCATTTTGGCAGGCTGCATGACAGACGCCTCTTCCGGGACTGCGACGGAGAATGGCAGAGAACGGAGGCAAAAGGTGCCGGAGAGCCCTTCCTGTTCCCTTCAGCCCCTGCAGCTGCTCCGATGGTTTCAGGGCACTTGCTTGGTTCAGCACTAGTCAGAATTTCCTACATTCCTGGATACAAATGAATGGATAGAGAGACGGCTTCTTTCCAAATGAATTTAGCCATAGATACCTATTCTTTACCAATACCTATAAAAACGAAACACTTGCCAGGTTTTAGTATTCTACACACACCCCTCCCTGGGAATTTTGGGGCAGCTTTAGGTCCCTCTGCGGGACGGCACCCAGCGTGACCTCCCCCCCCTCATTCGCCACCCACCCACTCCCCCACCGCAGTGTGCCTCCCTCTTCTTGGGACCCTGGGGTGCCCCAAATGACATCAGAGCCCCGAGTCTTCACCCCCTTTTCCTGACCCCCAAAGAAGGCACAGAACGAGTCCAACTGCCCTGGACAGCAGCCCAGCACTCCCTTCCAGCCCTTTCCACACCTCCATCCCCCCCGAAAGGGACTCTGCCGCAACAAGAAAGGGGGGGCAGCCCCCAGAAGGCGTGAAGCTCCCGCCCCGCCTCGCTGTCGCAGGCCAGGGGCAGAAATTGGGAGCGGCAGAGGCGGCGGGGACGCGGCACGGCCGGCACGGCGCAGAGCGGGGCCGCTCTCAGCGCGATGGTGGCGGAGCCGCAGGTCCGGCAGCGCCGGGCGGTGTCCGAGCGGCGCGGGGGGATCCGCCGAGAGCTCCGGCCCCGGGCGGGGACTCCCGCAAGGGCCGGGGGGCGCCGGGCTCCGGCCCTCGGGGCTTTATTCTCCGCGCCCCGAGCCCCGCGGCTGCGGGGGAAAGAAGCGAAGGGGCGGCAGGAAGAGAGGAGGGAGAGCGGGGCATGCGGAAGGGTGGGAGGGAGGTCGGGCTGTGGAGGAAAGCGGGAAGGGAAGGAAAAGGCCGGCAGGGAAGGAAGAGGGATGGTGGACAGAGGAGGGAGAGAGGGGGAATAGAACGGAGTAGCGGGGCAGGGACAGGACGGAGTGAGGGCAGTGGGAGGTCGGGTTTGGGAGGGAGAGGAGGGGACGGTCTGGGGGCCAAAGAACAGGAATACGGGGAAGAGGAAGGAAGGGTAGCGGGAAAGGGAGAGAACGGAGCTGCTTTGGGGAGAGTGGGAAATGCGGGAAAGAGAGAAAGAAGAGGAATACGGGGAGGAGGAAAGAGGGGCAGAGAGAGGGACAGGAGGGGGAGCCTCACAGAGCCCCGGCTCCACCCCGAGCCCGCCCCGGCGCCCCGCCCTGCCTGGCTCGGGGCTCTCCTGCTGCCGAGCCCCGCGGGCGGCCCGGCTGTCGCACGGAAATGCCCCACGCAACATTAGACAAAGCAGTTTCTATGTTAAACCCTTTCTATCCTAGAAGGAGATAACTTTTCTACCTCCTTCATCTTCTCATTTTTCTTCTTTGATTTCAAAATCAGACTTACAAAAATTTACTCCTAAAAAAGACTTGGTAAGTAGTCAATAAAGTAGTCCTGTCAATTTCATAACCTAAAGGTATACTTATGTTTTCACAAAAAATAAACTACATGACAGTCCTACTCACTGTGTCAAACCTTATTTAAAATACTCACAAAAAAACCCCAAGATAAATAGTTCCACAACCAAAACAAAACAAGCACCACTAACTAAAACCATCCATCAAAACACATTGTGTTTATCAGTCACCAATCCTAAAAATATCTCTAGGATGTCCGGGGAAGGGAATCCACATCAGGTACGAAGGAAGGCTGCCTCCCCTGCTGGCAATTTCCTGCAGTCACCGACCTCTGGCCCTTGCCCAGCTACAATCAAGAACACCAAACATCACTGCATGATCTTAGCTGCACAGCAGCCACAAACCCACGAGTCTGCTACTCACCATTCTCCTAAGAATGCCCGGATCCTCGGGCCGCTTCGGCCACGCCCTCGTGGCAGGGTCTGCCTGGGAAATGAGGAGACAAGGAGATGCGGCATTCCCGAAACTCAAGCGCACCCTGGCTGCCACTCACTGGTTCCCTAACATAAGGTCACCCCTCTCATGGATGATGGGAAGGCAATGCAGGTTCTATTTCAGGATTTTAAGTGGAGTTTTGATCCTGTCCCTCGCAGAATACATCTGGAGCAGGTGTCCAGGTGTGAGACAAAGAGAGACACGGTGTGCTGGCTGAAGAATGGGCTGATGTACTGGTTTTCAATGGGATAGGATCCATTTCTTTCCCAGGGAGCGGCAAAGAGCTGGGTTTGGATTCAGGACGGGAATGTGGTAGACAGCACACAGATGGCTTGGATGTTACTGAGCAGGGCTTGCCCTCCTCAAGGAGTTGCAGTGTCACCTTGGACAATCCATGTCCCATGCTCTGCCAGCAAAGAGGTGAGACCATCAGCATTCCCCTCCTCATCCCTGTGTCCTTCTTACAGAAGAATCTTCCACCCACTCTGCTCCAGAGAGCTGGCAAGTGCCCATAGGGAGCCCCCTTACCCCTCCTGGGGCACTGCGGAGGGCGGGGCTGAGGCAGGGCTGTGATGGCACAAAGGGCAGAGCGCTGGCGTCAGGCAGGGCTGTGATGTCCCAGGGCTGTGCTGGCCGCAGCACTGTGACACCACTGTGACATCACCGCGCTGTCGCTGGGTGAGACAGGCCAGCGCCGGCAGCTGCCAGTGCAGTCGCGATGGGACGTGCTAGAGCCATGGGTGACGGTGATGTCCTGGTGACTGCGCTTCTCCTGCTGCTGGCCGCCGTGGCTGTCTGGTGGGCCTTTGGCCACCGGCAACCACGGAGCCGGAGCACACGGACAGCGAAGAGGAGCCAGCGCCCCAGGGTCCGGCCCAGAGGCTCACGGAGGAAGCGAGGAGCCCCTGCGGCTACCAGGTTCCCCAGGCCTCGGGCTGCTCCTGGCGAGCAGCCACGTGCTCCCGCCAGCCCCCTGGGCAGCCCCTGCGGCTGCGGCCCCTGCCTGGCAGTGGCCTGGGAGCTGCAGGAACTGATGCTGCAGCTCTGGGATGGCAACAGGACACGTGCGCCCCTCTACTCTGGGATGTGGCAGGCCTTGTGGACAGAACTGAAGGAGCTGCTGGAGCGAGGCCACCTGCCCTGCTGTGCCTCAGCCAGCTCCTCCACAAGCCTCCATCCCTTCCAGAGGCTGCTCCCAGCGAGATTCTCCATCCCTGGGAGAGCCTCAAGGCCGGCAAGGATGGCACAGCAGGGGGGAGCCACCACCATCCATGCAGGAACCTCAGGCTGTCAGAGACCCTGCACCCTGCCAGCAGCCTCTGCTATCTCTGACAGCCTCCATCCCTCGCAGAGGCTCAGTGAGACCTGTCAGCCTGCAGAAGGAGCAGAGCCCGTGGACAGGTCTCCCAGATCCCTTGGACTTACGGACGTCAACGACACGGGCGCAATCCTGACCCTTTACGTGTCAGGCGAAAGCCCACAAGTCCAAATGGGAGCCCAGCCCGATGCGGGGGAGCCTGCTCAGGAGCAGCTGACGGGGCAGCAAGAGTCCTGGAGCCAGCTGTGGTCATCCCACAGCGGCCAGGACAGCCAGGACGCTGTGCCGCTTCTGCCAGCTGGCAACAGCCCGAGCCTGGTGGTGGAGACGAGCCTTCAGAGGTTCCTCCATCTGCAGGAAGCTGCCCCGAGACAGCCCTCGAGTGCCGCGAAGGGCTTTCTAGTAGCAGGTGAGATCTTCTGAGGAGCTGCCTGAGGCTCCGCCGGGGCTCTGGAGGGGCGCGGCCAGGCCAGGCCAGGGCCCCTGAGAGCAGCCCAGTCGCTGGCTGTTTCCAGTGCCTCCGATGGCCCGGCTTGAAAACGCCCTGTCTGCTTTGCAGCCGCTCCTGGGTCTCCCCCGTGCCAAGCCTCGGGCTGCAGCCCCGGCCGTCGGCAGGAGCAGAGCCCAGCCCACGACGCCGGGGACAGCGCCGGTGCCGCCCTGCCCCGCTGCCCCGGGGCTGCCGCAGCCGCCTGTGCGCGCTGCCCCGGCCCGGCTGTGCCGCTCGCCAGCCCGGCGGCTGCAGGGCGGTGGCCGCTGCCCGGCGCGCAGCAGGAAGCGGGTGAGAGCGCGGCGGCCCGCGGGGGCCCGGCCCGCTCCACTCGCGGCACTTGCGGGAGGGGCGGGTCCTGGGCGCAAGGCTGATGGCTCGCTCTTGGCCGCAGGGCAAAGGAGGCAGCGGCAGGAGCGGTACCTGCTGGGCCCGCAGCTGGGCAGCGGCGGCTTCAGCACCGTCTTCTCGGGCATCCGCCTCTCGGACGGCAGCCCGGTGAGTGGCCGCGACGGCCGGGCCTGGGCGGAGGGGCAGCGGCGGGGAGGGGCAGGGCTGGAGCTCAGCCCTCCTCTCCCCATGGCTCGCAGGTGGCCCTCAAACGCGTGGCCCGGGAGAGCGTCCTGCAGTGGGACGAGCTGGTGAGCGAGCGGGGCCAGCGGGACAGAGCGGGGCGTGGCGGGCAGGGAGAATCCCGGGGCGGGCTCAGCGTGCGGAGCCGCAGCCCCGCGGGCCTGGGCACGCCGAACAGCGGTGCCGGGGCCGGGCAGGGGCAGCCCCGAGCATCCCCCGGGCGGGAGGAAGCGCAAGCGCCTGGGAGGCTGCGGCAGGGGGCACTGGGGCATCCCGGGCAGGGCGCAGCGCAGCCCCAGGCCTGCAGCAGCAGCAGCAGCAGCACCTGCCGCAGGCCCTGATTTTCTCCTCCTCACAGCCCGACGGCACCCGCGTGCCCTTGGAGGTGGTGCTGATGGAGAAGGTGGGCTCTGGCTGCCAGAACATTATCCAGCTGCTCGACTGGTTTGAGCTGCCAGATAGCTTCATCCTGGTGCTGGAGCGTCCGGGGGCATCACGGGATCTCCTGGAGTTCCTGCAGGAGCAGGACCAGGGGTTCCTGTGCGAGGAGCAGGCGCGCTGGCTTTTCTGCCAGGTGCTGGAGGCCGTGCGGCACTGCACCGCCTGCGGCGTCCTGCACCGGGACATCAAGCCGGAGAACCTCCTCGTGGACCCGGAGAGCGGCGACCTGAAGCTCATCGACTTCGGCTGCGGCACCTTCCTCCAGGAGCGGGCCTTCACGGACTTTGCCGGTGAGCCCATGGCCTGGGCCCTGCTCCCGGTGCCAGGCACTGCACGGCCCCGTTCCCTCCCGGGCTGCGGCCTTCAGCCGGCTGCCCTTTGGCATGGGGCGGATGCCGTGCCCCAGGAGGCGGCTGCCGGCCCTGACGAGAGAGGGGGAGGCAAAAGCGGCTCCCGGCCCCTGGGTTCAGCGGGCCCACAAGGGCCTGGGCTGCTCTGCTGGCCTTCTTGGCCTTGTGGAATGGTTTCCTGCTTTTGGCCAGCTGGCTGGGGGATGCGGGGTGGCCTCGGGGGGGAAGCTGTGGCCGCGGGCGCAGCCCCTGCCTCGGTCAGGAAGCTGGTGCCAGGCTCTGGAAGGCAGCAGCCTGCGCCCGGCCAGCGCCGCCTGTCTCCCCTAGGAACGCGCGTGTACAGCCCGCCCGAGTGGACCTGGCTGGGTTGCTACCACGGCCACGCGGCGACCACCTGGTCCCTGGGCGTGCTGCTGTACGTCATGGTCTGCGGCAGCCTCCCCTTTCAGGACGACCAAGCCATCGTGCTGGGGAAGCTCTTCTTCCGGCGGCAGCTCTCTCCAGGTGGGTGTCCGGCCTCAAGCCGGCGGGCTTTGGCAGTGGCGGTGCACGCCCGGCGCGGCCCTCACGCAGCTCCGCGGGACGTGGATCTGCCCTCACGGGCCGGCCGCAGGAGGGGCCCGTGCCGACGGGGTCAGCGCGGCACGGGCGGCCGGAGGAGGCGGCCGCGTCCCGCCGTGCCGCTCTCCCGCGCGGGGCAGAGCCGGTCGGGAGCCCGGCACGGCCCAGAGCGCTCGCGGCACGGCCCGGGCCCCGCGGGTGACGGGGGCAGCTGGGCAGGAGACTTCTGGCGGTGACCGGCGCTTTCTGGCTTCTCTCCCCAGAGCTCCAGCACCTGATCCGATGGTGTTTGGCCAAGCACCCTGCGGACAGGCCGGAGCTGGAGGAGATCTCGCGCCACCATTGGGTGTGGGGCCGGCGTTTTTGATGCCTTGCCGGAGCCTCTGCAGCACCCACTTACCGAGTCCCACGCAGGACTGAGGACCTGGAAAATAAAACAGCAAACCCATTTTGGTGTGTCAAGGCTGGTGCTTGTCAGCAACTTCAGCTAAAGAAACGTCTTGGGAAAAGGGGGAATCAGAGTGCTGCCTTCAGCCTTTGGCAAGCTTTCCACGCCTGTCCTCCAGAGTGGTACTTTATATCTTCAAGCTCAGGCCGTAGTGCGGGTCGGAGGGGCTTTGTCGAGCCAAGAAATGCAGCAGTGAAACAACAGCTGCCCTTTCAAAGTGGCAGGGCTTCTTGGTGTCTCTTGAAGTGACACACAGGTCCATTGTGCATTCCAAGGGTCTGTGGCTTTCAGGGATAGAGACCTTCCTCTCTTACCAGAGCTCTGAGGAGAGCCATAAGCTACAAAATATCATTTCAGGTTGAGCCCTGCTGAACTCTTTTTCTTTCTTCCTATGAAATGGGAGGCAGAGCTGGGCACTTGAGCAGCTTGGTCTGCACCATCCTAAGTCATGTGCATGGAGACCACAGGAAATGTTGAGATGCCGGAGTCATTCCCATGGTGCTGGTCTCATTTTACCCCCCAAAAGTATCTTCTGCTGCCTTAAAAACAACCAATGGTAATGGAAAGTGCAGTAACCAGTCACAGGAAAGCACCCAGCTGCCTGCCTGTGGGCAGGTGCCATCTACTAAACCTGTGCCACCTTCTGCCCACTGCTCTGACCTCCCAAAACAGGGTTTGGGAAATAAATGTGGGTTTTTTTTTTTTTTTTCAGAAATGTGCCTGATCTTTCAGTTTTCTTCCCTTTTATGCAGGCTGCTGAAGCTCTTGTGCCCTGAATGGCTCTCCCAGTCCCTACCTGAAGACCTGACCTGAGCCGTGATCCTTCCAGCCAGTACCCCACTGTGATGTGATGGTGAGAGTGTGTCAGCCATGGTCTGCAGCCTGAGCTGGGAGTGGTAATTATCCCTTTTCCAATGACCTGTGAGTGGTGACTGCCAATTGTCCAAGGGCCAGGACACATTTCCTCCAGGAGCTGGAGGTCCCTGTGTCCCCACAGCCCCGGGATGTTGGTGACCGCAGGCCCAGAGCCATTGAGTCCTCTGTACAAGGACTAATTGCAAGCTGTAACGTGAAATTTTTATTATGAGTCATTTGCTCCTTTAGATATGTTATCTTTAGAATAATGTTTTTCTATTTTATTGTGTTATTATATTGTGGTATTGCCTTATTGTGTTGTTGTTACACAGATATTACATTTCCAAAGGTGCGGTAGTGGATCAGCTGGGTGGGGATTTGAATTCTACACCCCTGCACTGAGCCATCAGGTAGTGCTGCTTGCAACCCCTAACTGCAAATCTGTAGGTCTCAGATTCAGTCAAAGAGAGAAACGGAGAGTTTCTAGCCAGGCAGAAGCCTGGGAAAGAGTTGGAGAAGAATGTAAATAATTCTTTATCGCTCTTGTTGTTCACATTATTTATAGTTAAGTTCTATCACTGTGCATCAAGCACTCTGCACCAATGGTGTGGGCTGTTTTCACTTCAGGACCAATGGAATTGTTCCTCACGAAGCTCTGTATAAAAGAGCGGTGTATTTTAAATAAACCGGAGTTTTACTCTCATCAGCCTTCTGAGTCAGTCTTCTCATTCCCGTCCTGCCTCAACAGTGACACCAAGGGAACCCTACAAACTGACATCAGGAACCTGGACTGGTGAGTTTTCTTTCCCAGGGAAAAAGGCTGGTGTTTGTGTTCAGGGCCCTGAGCAGGTTTGGTTTGGGCTCCATCTACTTTGATCCCTCCCCTAACGTATTTATAGACATGGATAGGATCACCCTAAACTTTCTCTTTTCCAGACCAAGAGTTCCATCTTCCTCCATCTTGCCTTACGGCAGAGTTGTTCCAGTCCCTCCATCATCATCTTCACAGCCCTTCACTGCTTTCTTCTGAGCTGAGGAGCCCCAGCCTGGAACCAGCCCTAGAGGTGCTCAGCAGTGCTGAGCAGAGGAGAAGGATCCCCTCCCTTGGCCTGCTGGCTGCACTCTCGATGCAGCTCAGGATCCCAGAAGAGTGCATATTTTGGCTTATGGTGACCTTGGTGCTCTCCAGGACCTCCAAAGCCTTTCCTGGCAAAAGCTTTCCAGCCCAGATAGAATGGCCCCCAGTATGCTCTGGTGCCTGCCTGGTAGTGTTCCTCTCCTGGAACAGGACTTTGGGCTTCCCCTTCTTGAACATGGTGATGTTCCTGTCAGCCCATTTCTCAGGCTGGTCAATGGCAATATTATCCTTCGCCGCTTCCTTCGAATATTGTCCCATATTTGGTGCTGATGTTGAATTGTTCTGAGAAAGAGAACCCCATAGGACTGTAGAACAAGAATTTTTGTGGCAGTGACTGCTGTGTGCAAGAGTTTCCATTTGTCTTTCTCAATAAATATACAAGGAAGTGTAATACTCAGCTGGCCAAAGAAGAGACTACTTTCAAGGCCCAAGCCACCGGGAGTGGGTGTGTGGTGGAGGACCTGGGCCATGCCTAAGGCTGGCTCAAGAGTCTCTAAGTGACATGGGGAGATCAGCACCGAGGGTCAGACTGGATCCCCTGGTTCATGGGCAGAAGGTAAAAACCCAGTATGTACAATACTGGTTTGATCAGAGGGAGGTTCAAAGAGCTGGAATACCTGTTGAAAAAAAACTTTCATTTCGAAAAAGGAAGATATTTCACTTCATTTCTTGAATTCCTATCTTATTTAAAGAAAAAAAAAGTTCAAAGATAAGCAAGTATAGATCTCATAGAACTGATTAGTTTTCTAATTCCGTTTTTAAACTTGTGTGTTAAGCAACTGAATTAAAACATGTTTCTGTAATTGTGGGTTGAGGCATGTATTATCTGCATTAATATTTTTTCTTATTTATGAGATATAGGCATTTTTCAAATCTTTGCATAAAACTTCTTGGCTAATGGAATCTAAGTACCTAAATATAATTAGTGGAACAGTTTGTTAGCATAATCATTGCCATGGGCTGTAATTAACATAAATTTTAATTTCATGACCTTGTAGAAGAGATTATAATTGCACAAACCATCATTGTGCTGAGAATGTTTTCCTCTTGAATGTTGATTTTTGAAGATGATCACCATAATATTTTGAAATTATTATTATTGTAGTACTCATCTGCATTCAGAGAATCAGAGAATGGTTTGGATTAGAAGGGGACTTTGTAATCATAAAGCTTGTAGATCATCTGGTTCCACCCTCCCTGCCATAGGCAGCAACACATTCCTCTAGACCAGTTGGCTCCAAGCCCTGTCCAGTCTGGCCTTGAACACTTCCAGGGATGGGGCAGCCATCTCCAGGACAGCTTCTCCAGGAAACCTGTGCTAGGGCCTCACCACCCTCACATGGGATAGTTTGTCCCCATCTAACCCTGCCCTCTGGGAGTGGGAAGACATCCCCCTTTGTCTTGACACCCCAGACCCTTGGAAACAGTCATTCTCCATCTTTCTTTCTCATATGCTCCCTTCAGAAACAGGAAGGCCACCATTAGGCCACCCCAAATATGCCCTGGCTACTCTTCTTAGGGCCAATTTACCAGAGCCTTGCTGGCTGGCATTCTAATTTGTTAATTCATACATCTTAGATACTAATGAATGTTCAAAGGGAACAAATTCTTTGATTTGTACTCAGCATCCTGTATCTGGGCACCAAGAGGTTTGCTGAGTGGGAATGATGGAATTGGTGGAATTGTGGGGACACACACATAAAACTTCTGCCAGTTTTAGGTTCATGTCTCAAGCACCAACTATCCATTGCCATCTTGGTGAAGAGAATTCTAAATCCAAATGGATTTTTTCAGGCTGTGAACTGCAAGCCATGCAGTGGGGTCCATCCTGCACCATGCAGACCTGCCATGCCAGTATTGACAGCTGGGCTGAGCAGCACCACTGGCTGCCATGACCTCAGCACCACAGAATGGGCTAATTGCCCTAATCAGTATTGGCTGTGTGGGAGCTGTGCCAAGGAAAACATTCCTGGAGTTGTCACATCAATTAAGCCTTGAGCAGAAAGAGGATCCCCATTCCGCAGCTATGGATCTGTTAGCTGGAGAAAGGGACAACCAATCTTTTGGAAAATATAGCAAATGGAACTACCACTGCTATGCAGTGCTTGCTATGCAAGCATTTCACAGTAAGTGGCTCAGTATCACAGACTGCTGCTCACTAGTGCCCAGCTTGAGACTAGTTGCTGGCTACAGAAGGAGGTGTTGGCATGTTAGTAAATACTGTCTGCTGTTATCTGTGCAAACCAAGATCAATGCATTGAGACCAAGCTGAAATTCTGGAGAAGACTAAAGCCCTCATGCAACATGATAACTAAAATTAATTAGTGTAAAACAACTGTTTGGTGGTCATGACTTAGCTTTTGTTTCCCAGGTCTCGGGGAACAGGTTTTGGCTGTACTTACTCTTTAAGAAAAATGGCTTTAAATGGATGCCAGCTCTGTTCAGCTTCATTATCCTTGAGGACAGTTTCCAGGGAATCCTATGTGGACACTTCCTTAAAAAACTGAAAGTTTGCTCTCCTAAAATTTAGGGTCTTAATCACAGCCAGACTCTTAAATGCTCCTGCAAATAAAAGTCAATATATAGACAAATGTTTGCAAAAGCCAGTGTGAATGAACATGGAGGGGGAAAAAATTTAAAAGCAGCTCTCATGCCAAGGATCAAAGGCCAACACTCAGAATTCCCAGCTGGCACTCACTCCCAAGTGCTGCAGCGATGCTGAGTGCCAAGGCACGGAAAACTGCCTTTGCCATTGCAGCCCTCGCACTCCCCTGAAAAGGCAAGGGCTGCCTCACTGCTGCTGCCCTTCCCCGGGCAGGGATTTCAGCCCAGACCTCACTGGTTCTCATCTTGTGCATTCTCAGCTCTGGACTGCAAATGTGCTGCCATCAGGAGATGGTTCTTCACTACACTGCATCAGCAACGGTGGAGATGATTCCATTCCTGACAATTCAGCAGAGCAGAACTTACAGGAAGAGTGAGTCATCTGTAGATGAAATTAAGTTCTGATCCTAATTATTTCACAGAAATTTCAGGGGATTTGAACACTCCCTCTAATATCTGCTCTGTTTGTGTGGCTGTAATATTGAACTGTTTTTAAAAATGCCTAACAAGAGTGCTCCCAGGTATAATAATTCTTCTGCGTGCAGTACTTCTACTTCTCCAAAGGAGCGGTGCTTTCCGTGGTAAGTGGAAGATCAGTGACTTTTCCCATCCTTTCGCCAGAGGACGGGAAATCCCAGGAGCGGCAGCAGCCGCCGTGTGCCGGCAGCGCCCGCCCGGTGTCCCCCTTGTACCGCGGAGCGCTGCGAGCGCCTCCAGCGCTGCTGCTCCGAGGGCGGCGGATTCACCGCGAGCCCGAGGGATGGCCGGGCAAGGCTCCCCGAGGCTCCCCGGCCAGCAGCTCCCACCTGAGGGGTCACTTGGCCGGCAGCTCCCACCTGAGGGCTCACCGGCTGCCAGAACGGCAGGTGAGACACCTTGGCACGGGAGAGGACTGCAGAAGGAACAGCAAGCTCCAGCTAAAAGGTCTGTGCTGAAGTTGTTCCATGGCAATTCCTCAGCTGCTGGAAACAGTAGGAGATGCGGCAGCTGCTCCTCCCTCGGCAGAGGAGTGTCCTGGGGACCCAAAGCATCATTGCATTAAGGTACAAAGCCAAAACACACAAGCCCTCTGCAGCAAAGGTTCCCTGCCAGAGCTGCTGTGCGCTGCTCACACAGGGCAGAGGAGGCACGGGAGGTGCAGACACTCTCTGCTGCTGAGTCCTGCCTCAGAAGTGTCAGCAGACAGCTGGAGACCAGGAATGATGACCAGGCTCCCTGGTTTCTCTTCTTTCTTGCATCCTGGACTGGGGTATTGAAATGAAATAATTCCTTGTGACTCATTCCTCAAAGCTTTATTCTCTGCTTCAGATTCTTCTGCATCCTGGAGAAGACCTGCTTCCCCCTTGCTTTGTGTTTATCTTCTGCTACACCTTGGCTTGTAAAATAAAGAATTACTGTACTGCTGCTTTGGAGAGGAGAGGGAAATCACCACTGCCGCTGTATATAAGCCAGCACATGTCCAGGTGTGCAAGAAGGTCAAGGGCAGCCTTCTGTGGCCAGCAGCCATAGTGTGGCCAGTGGAACCAGAGCACCGATTGTCCCCCTGTTCTGGGCACTGCTATGGCCAAACCTCAAATCCTCAGGTGATTTGTGGGAACCTCATGACAAAAAAGACATTGAGGAACTGGGGTGTGTCCACAAAATGGATTAGATCTGGTGAAGGGGATGGAGAACAAGGAGCAGCTGAGGGAGCTGAGTCTGGAGAAAACGAGGCTCGGGGAGGACCTTCTGGCTCTGCACAACTCCTGAGAGGAGGGGACAGCCAGGTGGTGATTGGATTCCTCTCAGTTAACAGATTAACAGGTTAACAGATTAACAGATAAAAGGGAACGGCCTCAAGTTGCGCCTGTGGAGGTGAATAGGCTGAGTTGGAAAGGACTCACCAGGATCACCCAGTCCAGCTCCTGACCTGGCACATGACACCCCAACAATCCCATCACATGCCTGAACGTTGTCCAAATATTTCTTGAACTCAGACAAGCTTGGTGCTGTCGCCACTTTCCTGGGGAGCCTGTTCTAGTGCTCAACCACCCTGTGGGAAAAAAAGACCTGTTCCTGCTATCCAGCCTAAACCTCTCTTGACTTAGCTCAGGGAGCCAGATTATGCTGAGCCACTGCTCTAGGGCTTTTGATTAATGCCTATGAACACTATCATTATTGATTGTTTATCAGAGGCTGAGACCTTAAGAGGTTTCTTCCCCCAAGGGTTGGTGTGTTCTCATTCCCGTGATGAGCTGAAAGGTGCGGACGTGGGAAGTCTGGCCTGCCTTGTGCAGAGACGAGCACAAAGCGGGGCTGCGCTCCGCGGCTCCGGAGCTCTGCTCCCGCGGGGCGGGCAGGCCGGGACCCGGCGGGGCGGCCTCCGGGTGCTGCGGCAGCGGCCACCGGGGGCGCTGTGGGTGAGGCGGGGCCGGCCCCGCTCCCGCCCCCGCTGGGCTGGCACCGGCACGCGCGGCTCCGCCTGAGGCCCGCGGGGCGCGGGGAGAGAGCGGGAGCGACCCCGGGAGCGACCCCGCAGCGCCGGGAAGGGGAGCAGCGCTCGGCGTGGAGTTTCACCGCCGGGAGTCTGCCGGAGCTGCTTTGGAGGCTGCAGCTTCTGTGCTCTAGGTCAGGCTGGGAGAGCTGGGGGTGCTCCGTCTGCAGAAGAGAAGGCTGCGGGGAGACCTCAGAGCCCCTTGCAGGGCTCCAAAAGAGCTGGGGAGGGACTTTGGACAAGGGCCTGGAGTGGCAGGACGAGGGGGGATGGCTTCAAAGTGCCACAGGGCAGGTTTTGATGGGATATTGGGAAGGAATTGTTCCCTGTGAGGGTGGGCAGGCCCTGGCACAGGTGCCCAGAGCAGCTGTGGCTGCCCCTGGATCCCTGGCAGTGTCCAAGGCCAGGTTGGACAGGGCTTTGGGCAACCTGGGATAGCACAAGGTGCCCCTGCCCACAGCAGGAGGTTGGAAGATGATCTAAGATAATCTTGTAGGTCTCTTCCAGCCCAAACCACTCTGTGATTCAAGGAGCAAGGAAGGCCCTTTTCCCAGTGAAGTGTTGTGTCTCCTCTTGGCTCCCAGCTTGCAGTTGCCAGTTCTTCTGGAAGCAGGCCCGGCCACTCAGCTGCGATCAGTCACTAGATCTCGATAGGAGGAGTGTGACATGTTCACAGAGAGGAAGGCTGTAAACAGATCTTCAAGGCCAAGGTAAAAAAAAGCAAAGGATTGAGGAAAAGCCAAAGGAATTTGTTGTGTTAGTCAGTTTTCTGGCTGTTGAAATGCCCCAGGTCATTTTCATAGTTTCTGGTTTTGGTTTGTTTTAGTAAAAAATGAATGTGTTATCTCCAGCATATGCTCTCCAGTGCATGTACATGTGTTCCCATCTCTTTGTTGTATATCAGGTTATATTAACTGAAGGCAGAATCATAACACAGCAGTAAAACATTTAAAGGCATAGTTATCCAGATTCAGGCATTTCTCACTCTGCTCTTTACTTTTTTGGTAACTGTAAGCAAGGCAACACCATCCAGTTTGTCCACTTTTCCTCTCTGAGGAAAAGATTATCCTTTTTCTTTTTTTCTCATTTTGAAAATAGCCTTAGAGGAAAATGGTTATGTGTGTGGTATGTAGGGTTCATTGTTTTACCTTTCTCTTCTGCTGTGTTTCCCCTACTATTTTTCATTCATTATTTTGTCCCAGTTCTCCATTCAGTAGGTTCGAAGGAATTCTAATTGTTGAGATTATGGTTCTTTGAAGGCTCACTTAGCCCACCTTTTGGATGAAGGAAAGAAGAAGACAAAGTCCTCTAAGAAGAGTAAAAAGCTCCCTTTAAATAGGCATTCAGAAATGTTTGCTGATGCCATGCCATTTCTGATGAGTAATCAGCAGAAATGTGTTGGAACAACACCCATCAGTGACTTCACAAAAAAGCCACAGTCAGACAGGTAGGGAACAGAAGCATAAAACCCCAATTATATGTTCTTAACTAAAGGAATGAAATGGACAGATTTTCACCGGGAATTATATACTGGTGTATTCTTGCTCATAGCACTAAGGACTTGTAACAGATTGTCTCCTCACCACATGTAAATTTAGTGTAATGAACTGCTTGCTGCCTGTTGAAGTGCAGGCTACCAGACTAATATTTGCAATGGCAGACATATTGTATGGTTTTCCTTTTAAAAAGAAATTGTCTTTGCTCTTAGCAATCTAGATTTACACCCAGTCTGACAAATATTTTTTAGGCTGTATTTCCAAGTAAATGGCTTACATGATGATGCAGTAAGATAATGTAATGAACAAGAATGGAGTTAATGCATCCATCCTTTTTTACCCTGATCCAGCTGCTGAATAGCAATACAGGGATTCTCACTGACCCCAAGGACAAGCACAGTGCCCAAGCTGTTGGGAAAAGCACTGGGCAGATAAAGGCTATTTCCACATTTCTTGCCAGTGTCTCCTTAAGAGTTCCTAGGTTTTTTACCTTTTAGAGCTATTCTGTAAGTCTCTGTAGTTTACATGTTCTAAATCTAGCATATATTGCTGTAATGCCATCCTAATAGATTTAGAATTGGGATCTACCCAGACTTCAATTCATCTCAGAAGAGGCAACTTTGATTCTTTGAATTATATTCTTTAAAGTTAGAATGACACTTATGTTCACTTTAATGTTAAATTTTGCCAATTAAAGTGTATTATACTATTATGTTAGTCCTTCTTCTGGTGCATTTTTAATACAAATTGAAGCTTTATTCTCTTTCTGTTTCAGACAATCTACAACTTTTCCAGAGGCATGGGGAAACGTAGGTGCAAGTTCAGCTGAGGAAGTCAGAGGCCTGCCCGATGTAGTTGGTAAAACTGGTTTCCCTTAATGTCATCTATTTTAATTTACAGTCACAGGAAGTGTGGTACATGTAACAGGTTTAGCTGTTACCTTGTGAGAGATTTCAAACTGGAGTTACAATTTATTAGAAAGATTACAGCAAATGCAATGATACAGCAAAAGTGGTTTAAAACCACAAAGTCAGAGTACCACCTGGCACCCTGTTGGTCAGGGTTGCAGTGGTTGCAGTCCTGTCAGAATGTAAATGCAGGCGAACCCAATGGGAAGAAATTATGATGTCTGACTCAATTCAGAAGGCTGAATGATTTCTTTATTATAACTATGCTAAAATACATTAATATACTATATAAAGGAAGATACTAAAACCACATATTACTTTCTCTAACTCTATATCTCTAACACAACTCGTCACCCTCTCTGGAGAGTCCAGCCCCAGGTGGGTTGGATTGGCCATCAGGCTCAAACCATCCTCACCAGAATCCAATCAAGCAATCACCCTAGGTAAACAATTCTCCAAACACATTCCACATGAGAAAAACAAGGAGCAGAAATAGAAATTGTTTTCTCTTTAATTTCTCTCTGTGCACCTCTATGAAAAATCCTGAGAGAGGGAGAAATGTGCTGCCACAATGGGTGGCCCTGTGGAAGTTCAGATCCTCCTCTGGATATCCAGTGGTGGTGGTGTCCCAAGTCCCCAGACTGCCTGAATTATATACAGTGGAGTTCATGTGGTACATCCCTCAGTGCAGGGAGCTTCATAATGGAATGGAATGATGTAATCCCATGAATGCTAGAATATTTTTGGAGTACATGGTAGTCGTTTCAGCTTCCCATTCTGCTACTCCATAATCAGTTCATTATGGCCCATTAGCACAGATGACCCTCGCTGGATAGATGGTGCAGCTGCTTCCCCAGCTGAATCATTTTAAGGATAAAGAAATACCACCTCACCTTGCAGGGCTTGCCTCTCTCATTTTAACACTTTTATCCTGGTGGTCAGGTGTGCTGAAAACCACCCATCATTAGCAGGTCATCATAAAATGAGGTAGAGGGGAGTAGAGTACACAGTTTGGTTACACCCACGTTGGTACTCTTTCTCCTGCAAGGTAACAAAAATCAAGCTTGGGAAATGGCCTGACACATTTTTGATGCTATGTAGGTAATTTTGAAGATGACGAGGCTTCTAATAGAAAAAAAAAGAGACAGTTGTGAAATTGTTGGTCAATCACATGTTATGTTTAGATGATAAATTCCAGTTCTGATGTAATCAGATCTCATTCCAGAAATGTTGCAAATTTTTTATATTGTACCTGAGCTTAATTGATAGTTCTATGCTGTTATCCTTCTGAAAATCAGAAGTTTAAAATATGCCCTAGTATTTTTAACCTGCATTTGCTAAGATTGAACTTCCCTTGGAAAGATGTTGCACACTGTGAAAGCTGCACAAACTACAGCGGTCATAGTGTCGATTTTGGCATTTACTGTTCATGCATCCCGTGTTCTGCCGCAACAGTTCCAGGCTATAGAATGCTCATTTCTTCCTTGGCAGTTCCTGAGGAAACAGGCAGCAGTACATGGAAGAACCTGGCAGAACGGCGGCAAAAGCATCACGATAGAGAAGTGATGGGAATGCAGCGAGAGCTGGGCTGCATTGGCAGGGTAAGGCAGGAGTTTTTTATCCAGTCTGGAGCTCTTCTAAGGTCAGGGCCCAAGATTCAAATGATCACACTGACCTACTGTTACAGGAGATGGCAGCCTCTGTTTTGAATCTTCAAGAACTCCTTCAGCTTCAAGTGATGAAATCAGATGAAAAGAGTAAACTTCTGTTTGAAAAGGTTGCATCTGACATGGCTTTGGAAGCCTTCTCATTTGAAGTAAGGCAACTCAGCATTGGCTCAACTGCAGTTACTTGTATCTGCTCTGCGTAGCGTCTTCTTATGGCTTGCTGGAGTCCAAAATTATTGGGTTTTTACTTTTTAAATTTTCTTTTATGTGTTTTCACTTTTCAGTGAAATTGAAAGTACATTTTTATTGCAGGGTTTGGAAGAACTCTGGAATATGATACACGAGGAGTCCTCAAACAGAAGGAAGTGTATCAGGGCAATGGATGCATCCCTAAAGGAGACTGAAAGGAGTCGAGCCATGAAAGTGAGCTGCAGTCTTAATAACTGTTACTTAAGCATAAGATTGGTATTTGCTGATACAATGCTGGGTGCAGAGCAAAGAGTAGCTTGTTTCCAAAGGAGTCAGAGGTCTGCCTGTAGTTCTGTTGTGTGGTGATTGCTTTCTTTTCCCCAATAAACTATTCATTTTATACCCACATAATCAGGAGAAGCCACTTTTTTCCTAGTTTGAAGGTGTTTCTTTCACAATTACTTATGCTGAAGGTGCAAGGAATATACAAGCTGCTTTTATTTCCCAGGAGGGTTGTGTAGGTCAAACTTTGATTTGGTCTGTTATTTTTGGGGGGGACATAACCATTCTGCAGTTGAGAAGGAGCTTAGACATGACCTAGCTTGATTTTAGTTTGGGTTGGCTGGATGTCGCTAGCAGACATGTTGCAGTTTTGTAGTTTTCAGCCTAACCTGTAAAAGTCATTGAACATCATAGGAAATGTTTGGATTAAAAAAATAGACTGTGGAAGAGCTTGCTGCACTGTCCTTGTAGGCAAAGAAGAGCTGTTTGTTCTACCAGTGCCAGTTGCTTCTCTTTTTGTAATTCAGGTACGATGAATAGGTCCAAGAGTACCACCAGTAACCTTTCTGTTGGATTAGTTACGATAAATTTCAGAGATGAACACATTTGCTTTAATTTTGTGTTCACTCAAAACAGGCACTGGTGGATTCCCTTCAGATATTTGAAAGGAATTTAGTTAGATTTTTAAATTCATATTATGGCCAGTCTGCAGAGCACTCAATTATCACAGGTATTAAAGAGCAATCAGCTGAGTAGTAGCAAAGTAGAATGTTTTAGTTACTGTTTTTATGAATTACTGAAAAAGTTAGTCTTTAAAGTAACTAAGATTAATATTTTAAAATTTACTTTTCAATCTGTGTGTCATCCAATTAATTTTAATTCACTTTAATAGTTTTAATTAATGAATAATTAATGAATCGAATGGAATTAATTTTAATGGAAAAAAATCTCTTGCTCATGTAGTTTTTTAATTTGGGATACTGATATTTGAGTTAACGTTTTGTTGTTTCTTTTCTTTATTCTTTCATTGCACAGATAACAGAGGTACTGACCAAGTATACAGTGAAACTGGAGGAAATTTCCTTCTTCTTGGCAGCTGATGTTCACAAGCTCATAAACAATAAGGCAATGGTAAATGTTTTACCTGGAACAGGATAGCAGTCTGAATATTCCTAGAATGTCTTTTTTCCTAGCTGAAATTAATTTTTTCTGCCTATCAATCACTGAAATATAGAGAGATTTCTACTTTGCAGGGTATTTGTAATAATTTGTATTCTTTTTTCACCTCATTTTCTGTAGAAGATATATTTTTTTGTTCGTTTTTGCATGTTGTATGCTGCTTCTACTCCTAGTTTTGTTTTTTTTTTTTAATATGCAGAATATAAACAGAGCATTGCTGG
Source organism: Taeniopygia guttata (assembly GCF_048771995.1). Classification (NCBI taxonomy): domain Eukaryota; kingdom Metazoa; phylum Chordata; class Aves; order Passeriformes; family Estrildidae; genus Taeniopygia; species Taeniopygia guttata. The sequence goes on from NC_133056.1 coordinate 3,070,551, forward strand.
GTAATGAGAGGGCAACTGCCAAGCTGCTCTTTAATCTAATGAAATTGGAGCTTGAGAAAGAAAAATTGCATCAACTGAAGTGGCAAGAGAGAGTCAAGGACTGGAAGCTCATCCAAAAGAACTGTGTTATTCAGAGCTTCAGGTCAGAAGTTTTGCAATCTTATTTTGGACAATGAATAACACAAAGTGACTAGTGTTCACTTGTGGTTTCTATAAAACCACAAGTTAAAAAAAGTTATTTTTTCTTTATACATATCATGTATGATATCATGTTTGATATCATGTTTCCATTATACGTATCTTTTTTCCATCCTGCAGAGAATTTATGGCAAGTGAAGAAGTACAGAATCCCCCAGCTGTGAAAATGGAAAATATGATTAAGGAGCAAATTGTACTTGGTGAACAGAGACTGAGGGTTTCGCAGCATATTGGATATGGCAAAAGAGGATATAGTATAAAGGAAAACAGTTCTTGCTGGAGTTAATGTGAGGAGCTTGGCTACAAAATGCACTTTGCTTTCTGTCAGTGTGTGATTGTTAAATTCAGCAGTAAGACAGGGTCAAACCCTATTTTTCTACAGCTCTTTTTAATGGAAAAGCATTCTTGATTTTCACTGCACCAGCTACACTAAAGAAGTGGTGATTGTGGGCTAAAAATGCAGGAATGCAAAAGTAAATATTACTGACATTTGAAACTGGTAGAACTGGGCAGACAAAGATGGGTGGAGAACTAGAAGTTGGTGTTTTTTTCTCCAAGGGGTTTAATTTGTGTAATAAATTCAGAGAGGAATATGGATAGAAATCTGACACTGCTGTGTTTGAATATCCATCCTGAACACAAAAAGCATTTTTGGGTGCAATGCATTACTGTATTTACAGGGAGTTTTTTTACAGTGGATGTTGGGAGCAAGGTAGATAACAGTTCCTTGTTGGGTAGTAAACAGTTGGCCTTGAACAACAACAGTCTCTTTGGTTGATTTTCATTGCAAGATGGCTGTAAATAAAATAAAGCACAGTAGCATGGATGCTCTGATTCATAATTTTGTATTTTTTAATAGTTTTATATACACGTGACTGGTTTGTATTTTAGAATACCTGACTCTTGTTTACTACTTTGATAGTGCCTTGCTGCCTCCAACACATACAAAATCTGACTTAAATGAATGGTACAGAACTCTGGAGAATTTAAACACAAGTATAGGTAAGTTGGGAAATCATACAAACAGTCTGGAATTCAAGCAATACTTTCTTTTTTCCTGGGCAATGATGAGGCATACAGTTGCTTTGAAAGTGCACGTTTGCTCTATTCTTTGTTCCATCCCGCCTTCTCAGTTGCTTTGAGCTGGCAGTAAGACCCAAAGAAGCTGCCTGTGACATCACTTTCCTTTGGCTGGTACAAACACTTGTACATGGTCACATCTAGCAGGAACTGGCTTGGTTAGAATTAATCTGGGGAAATGAAAGTTTAATTTTGACATGGAGCAGTTTTCAATCATACAAAAATGTACTCCTTTTTAACTCTTGGAGAAGAAGAGGGGAAGAAGTACTGGAGGTACTTCCTTTCTCTATGTCCTGTAGGGTGCCTTCCCTCTGTGTGCCTGCCTTCTCTTGCTCCAGAGCACGTCTTGTTGTGATGTTTGTAGCCTGTATGGTAGCAAAGAAGCTGGTAGCAATTGTAAATAACTTGCTACTTCTAAGCATGATTATAAAGGGCTGTGTATTAAAGCATCTTATTTGATTGGTTGTTAGTGTCACACAGATGTGTGACACTGCTGGGATCTGTTCCCTCTGCTGAGATTCAGCACATGGCCTCTTGTCATGTTTCCTTTTCACACTGCACTGTGAAATACAGAATTTTGACTGTGGTCTGTTCCATACCATTCAGACACCCATAGTGCAGAGTTTGTGGAGAAATTGCGTGTCCAGTATGAGCTGGTGCAGGGCAAATGTCAGGAAAAAGTGCAGACCTGCAAGGTGAGTGTCCCAGTTTTGGGTGTGGTAGCCGTGGTACAGTGTGCCATTACAGTAGAATGTGTTTGAGGATCCACCAAACACTGAGATAACAAGTGAAATTAGTTTTTAACCTCTGTCTTAGTTCAAAAAGTAACCATCCATTTAGTTTCACAGTAGTGTTTGGCATTTGTACTTGAAATGTGTAAAAGCTGTAACAAATGCCAGTAATGAAGGGGGTTCTGTCCTGTGTTTATGTGGAGAATGTAAGGACCTTCAGCCTTTGTGCTAAATCTATCTTGGCAAATCTGTCTTGCTCTCTGTCTCAGTTTCTCCTTCTGTATCCAGTGTAATTGTAGTGTTTAGTAAACAAATGTGGGATATAGGAGGCTGAGTCTTTCTCTGTCCATCACAAGAGAAGAAACACTAAGTTTAGTCATGCTTTCTGAAAGTCATGCATGTCAATAATTTGCTATTCTTTTCATTTAGATGACCCTGTTGGATAAGAACATTTGCACAGTAGAAGATGTTGAAATTGTACATTCCAACATGCTTCAGATGACTGAGAAACTAAAACACAGGTTTGAAGAAGAACTGGAGCACATGGATGTATGTTAATTACATTTGCTTTTATCTTCTTGGCATTAGTCTGTTATTTCTGTGCTCCTATCTGCAATGCCTTCTACATTGTAGGCTATTGATGTCACATTAGAAAGAGCTCCATAGTGTGACTAAACACTACAAAGAAACAAGGTTTGGTGTGGAAGAGTTTCACATGAAAGAGTTCATAATTACTGTGTTTATTGTTTGTAATATATTGCATTTTTATTATCATTTATATCTGAAATACATATGCTAGGTATGAATGACGTATGGCCCAGTCTGTCTGAAGGCAGAGGAATAGATTTAAATGATCTCCCAGATGTTGTGATTCTATACATAAAAATGACCACGCAGTTGTTCCTAAAGAGATAAATTGTAGAATATGATTCAGTGCTTTGCCATGTCAGAATAAACAGAAGTTTTGATACTCTCAGCTTGTAGAATAAAAATCCACATTCTTACCCAGTTTACTTGGATTTTTTTTTAGTCACCATATAGAAGACACAATATTGAACACCATTTGTATAGTTCCATGCAGCCTTTTCCCATGTTACATATCCTCTTATTCATTCCTTTCACCTTGCAGCAGTTTAAAAATGAGTTGTTCACTGGAATGTTTTTCTTTAGAGTGATTTTAAGGAGATGGCTAAATGGCATGAGCAGCATTGTCAAGGCTTGTACAGCTGTGTTCAGGAGGCCATGGGTCTGTGGGATGTCCATCTACTCAAACTGTCACAGCAGGAAGATGTACTTGAGGAAAAAGTAGATAAATACAGATTGGAACAGGATGACATAATATAGGTATAAACATAAAAACAATGATGTGGCATAATGTAAAGAAAAGTCTTCTTAATACAAAGAACCCTCTGGAATTCAAAACAGCTGCTAGAAATATCTGACTTTTATATTGGAATTTCTACTTTTAAGTTTCATTCCGTCAAGTGCATTTTTGCTAAATGCTTGATTCACACTGAATGGACAGTCCTGTCTTATTCTTGATATGGCAAAAGTGATAAAGATCACTGCTGCTTTCTGTACAAAGTGGCTGTAAGTTGCTATTATGAGATCTTGTGCAGGTATGGAGTCCGGTTGGATGCCAAATTCTCATAGCTACAACAGCCAGCTTGGGGTGGCTGTGTCAGAGCTGTGCATTATCAAGGAAGATCTTCACAGATGATAAGTTTTGCTAAGGTCTTGGTGTGGAATATACATTCATAATCAAATTACTTGAATCCTAAATAGTTATGGAGATTTTAGTATATACTAAACTGTTTTTATTAGCTTTTTAATGTGGCCTTAGGTGATGAAGGATGATCTGGATACAATTTTGGAAAAAATGAAAATGGCAAGCTGTGAAGAAGAGCTGAAGGAATATTTGGAGAATGCCCTTTCTTCTCTAGATCAAATTAGAGCTAGGTATGAATTTTGTATAAAAGTAAAGCATATTTTAACACTGGTTGTACTACTTAGGCCTTGTTTATGCTGTTGTGTGAAGGTATGGAAAAAAGAGTGTTTCACTTCATGTAAGAATATAAAATAATGCACATATTGAACAAGGTTAAGGCAAATAATACCCACAGTTTAGGAATGGGATGAAGAAAGACTGCTATAATTCAAAAACCATACCACATCAGTATTCCTGTGCATACCATCACATCCATGCCTTATTCAGAAGGTAAAAGTAGTTCAGATTCTTGAATCACAGGAATCAAAAGTTGGTCTGCACCATCACGTCTGCACTCACAGACTTGATCTCATTCAAAGTTGCAGGGACTAAGATCTTTAAGTAGCCAAAGTATTTAATTTTGGTAAGCTCTCTGTTATCCTTCTCGTGATTAGGCATTTGCAACCTTAAAAACCCTTTAAAAATTGGTACAATACTGCTCTTTTTGCTAAACATTTTAGCAGCAGGTGTGAAACCCGAGAGGAAGCAGCTCTGTTCTCACACCCAGGGGTCTTTTCTGCCTGTTAGATCAGAGGCACATTAGAAGAGCAATATGGACATGAGGGGCAGTCTTACACGCCTTATAGTGGGATTGTGGTGGTTTGATACTCTTAATAATCATTCATACAATTTTTAAAAAGCCGGAGGCAACAGACCAAGTGAAAATACAATGTAACCTATCTGAATACATACCTAAATTCCCCATAGTTATCTTTGTTTAGAAGACAAAGCAAATGTAAATGAAAACAAGTGTAAACACCGATTTTTCTTGAATCTAGACTCAGCTTGAACCATTAGTTTTTATTTTCAAGTAAAATGAAAATAAACCAGAAAGGCTCAGTCACAGCTGAGCACAGTGTAGAACTACCAAGAAAGACAGTAATTTGACCTCTCTTACGTAAGCAGAGTTTGAACAGTTCCCCATCCAAAAGGAAGGATGTAAAAGGCTTTATTGGAAATATTTCTTAATTTTTGTGCATTTATTTATTTGTAATGAACTAATCTCCAACAAGCCAGGATGTAATTGTATTCAGTATAAACAGATCAATGACAATGTTTAGCCTAAAGGTTTTATGAGATTTATCAAAAAACTTATATTTAAGGGCACTGTAGTCACACTTAATTTTATTTCTAATATTTTAATCTCTTAAACAGTGATCTTCAATTTGACAGGAATGAGACATTCAAGCAGATTGTAATGAATGAAGTAATGGCTTATCCAAAAGCTATTTTGTGGGAGTTGATTTCTTATAGTATATCCATCAGCCAGCATTTTAATGTGAAGGAAATCTTCAAACAGGTAAAAAGAAAATTTCTTCTGGTTTAAAACCTTACTGGTGTATTACTTTTTCACTTTAGAGAAAATTTACCTTTGAAATTCAGATTACATAAAGTACCGTTTCAGCCATTGAATAAAGTGCTTTTGGTAGAGAGAGCAGAGGGAAACCAAAACATTTCTCAGTCCCGCACTTTTAACTCTGTCCTTGTTACAAACAGAATTTTAGCAAATTCACTTGGCTTTTGAACAGAAAACTACAAGGTAACAGATTTTCAGCAATTGATTTGAGTGTTACAGGTTCTTTAGATAGTGAGTGATCTTTTCAAGACTAGCCTATCTTACTGAAATAGATATATTTGAGAAGGGATATGGATTTTTTAGAAGAAAGCAAATCTATATTTTAAAATGCTGTGGTGGGTGTTTTTTGTTGTTGTTTTGCTTTTAGAACTTGCAAGACACAATAGACTCCACAGTTCAAGATCAAAATAATACCTCAACAGTCCAAACAGGTATTTCTGCTTGGTTGTTTTTCAATCTGTATTTCTTTGGATTGTAACCAGAAGAACTCTGCTTTAACTGTAAATAAGTAGTCGAGGCTTCAGAAGGTGAACATATGGTGGAGCAGCAAGCTGAGAGCATCGTGCAAAGAGAGGAAAATCAGAGTATCCTGAGTTGGAAGGGACCAATAGGGATTGTGAAAGTCCAACTCTTGGCCCTGCCCAGACACCCCAACAATCTCACCCTGTGTATCCCTGAGAGCATTGTCCAAACTCTCCTGGAACTCTGGCAGCTTTGGGGCTGTGCCCATTCCCTGGGGAGCCTGGGCAGTACCTGGCCACCCTCTGAGGAAAGAACCTTTTCCTAATCTCCAGACTAATCCTCCCCTGGCACAGCTCCAGCCATTCCCCGAGTCCTGTCCCTGTCACAGAGATCAGAGCTGCCCCTTCACTGCCCCTGAGAGGAGCTGCAGCCGCCAGTGAGGTGTGACCTCAGTCTCCTACAGCAGAACCAAATGCCTTCAGCCACTTCTTGTATGGTTTCCCCTCCTGACCCTTCACTATCTCTGTGTCCCTCCTTTGGACATTTCTCTAATAGCTTTAGGTCTTTCTGACATTGTGGCAATCAAAATTACCCCCAGGGCTCGAGGCAAGGACATCCCAGCCCAGAGCAGAGCAGGACGATCACCTCTGTCAGCTGGTGCCAGAAGATGGGGACAGTTGTCAAAAATCAGCTGGAGAAAAAAAGCTAACAGAGAAACAGGTGATCTTGGCACAGGAAATTGAAGAAACAGAGGAAGAAAAAGATGAGGAGAGTATGCCTCATAAAAGTGAAGAAAATGAGCATGCAGAACAGGGACTAAGCATTACACAGATAAGTGAGCAAGAGAATAAATTTGAAGGTGAAGGCAGTCTTGTCCAAATTAAGGAGAAATAGGAAAAGTCTTTTTGCTGAGAATGAGTAGAAAGTAATTTTTTTCTTAGTTTGCTTACAAAGCACACAGATCCTTTTATGGGAAAATGGAGTGTATAAAACAGTTCACAACCATTCTTTTCAATCTTTTACCCTTATAGAAACCCTTTGCATAATTTTTTTTTTCATCTGTCTTTCATCACAGTGTTCTCAGCCTGTGGTTTTAAGCTAAGTATTTGTACCTAAGTATTAATTTTTCAGTTTCCATTAATTTGTTGCCATAACAAAAACCTTTTAAAACATTGTCAACTCTGCCTGTGTCTTGCTGGCATATAAATATATAAAAATATAAATGTATAAAAATATAAATGTTGCCAGCACTGTGTAAATGTCCAAATTGAGAATGAAAACATTATTCTAAATATCCTCAGGATTCCTACACTAGCTGGTGCACTGTTGATTCTATGCTGGTACCATCGCATCCCATCCCATCGCATCCCATCCCATCGCATCCCATCGCATCCCATCCCATCGCATCCCATCGCATCCCATCCCATCCCATCGCATCCCATCGCATCCCATCCCATCCCATCCCATCCCATCCCATCGCATCCCATCCCATCCCATCGCATCCCATCCCATCGCATCCCATCCCATCGCATCCCATCGCATCCCATCCCATCCCATCCCATCCCATCCCATCCCATCCCATCCCATCGCATCGCATCGCATCGCATCGCATCGCATCGCATCCCATCCCATCCCATCCCATCCCATCCCATCCCATCCCATCCCATCCCATCCCATCCCATCCCATCCCATCCCATCCCATCCCATCCCATCCCCTGGGGCCATGCCCATGGACAGGATGGAATAGGGGCCGGGCAGACACCCCACAGCCGTGCTCCATGCCCTGGGGCGGCGCGGGGCTGTCCCTGCCTGGGCAGTGCAGGGCTGGGCTGTGTTCTCCGGCCTCTCCCGCAGCCCCTCAGCTCGGGCTGCGCTCGCTCTTTGCCAGGTGCAGCCGTGCAGCGCACACGAGAGCAGGAACGCACCCGTGGCCGCTTCCGCAGAACAGCGCAGGTACCTGCAGCCATCCCCACCTGGGCTGGGCCTGCTGGCACTGCTCAGCCCAGCACTGTGCTCGGAGCACTCCATGCAACATCCCGGGCTTCTTGCCCTTCTGCTACAGATGGTTTGCAAATTCATGAAGAGGACTCGGGGGGAAAAGAGCAGCGTCACGGGTGCTGTGGTCAGAGCCCAAGACCAAGTGCTGCCCTGCTGGATTTGCTTGTGCAGGAGAGTCCTTCCAGCCCAAAGCAAGTAAGCAGCCTGTGGCCTGGATTTGATCCTCCCAGCAATTGCTTGGCCTCCGAAGCCACGCCTGCTGTTCCCTGGAAGCCTTTGAGGCCATGGCAGTGTGGTGGCAAGGGAAGCACTTCTCTGGGGCAGCTGGGCACATTCCTTCCTCTGGCAGCTTTCCAAGTCTGCCCTGCCTTCTCCAGGTGCCTGCCATGATGAGGTACATCCTCGTGGCCAATGAGTTTCCTGAGTACAATCTGTACAGGCCCCTTCTGGATCTGGCAGAGGCACAGCCCTGTGACGTGGTGATGGCTCTCCTGCGTGTGGCCCCAGTGTGTGACAGGTACGGGGCCCACGTACGGGGCTCTGCCAGCCCAGCCCAGCTCCCTGCAAGCTCTGCCAGCTGCCCTGAGCTCTGGGCAGCACCAAGGGCCTCTCCCCAGCACAGCCCAGCCGGCTCTGGCCCCACAGCTCTGCTCAGGCCCGGCTGCTCTGGGCACTGCCCCACGGCCTCAGCCCCTGCCAAGGGCACAGCAGCAGCTGCAGCTCAGCCAGGACTCAGAACTGGGGCAGCCACAAAGCTGTGCCCATTTCTGTTTATTGCTGCGCTGATGGGGATGGATCCTCAGCAACTTGGAGGTTGGTGATGAACTTTACTACTCCAGAGGCCTCTTCTTTCTTGAGCTCTTCAGTATAGAAATTTAGTGACAAAGGCTCATTCATATTTCTTCAAAACACCCAAACAAGACAAGCCCATGGAAATAATTCAAGTCTTGAATTCTTCAGTTGTTAATTCGACAGATTGCAGAAGTGTATTTAAAGTCAACCTACTATATTGAAAACAGTGCAGAGGGAATTGTTTTGTCCTGTTTACTTTTCCTATTTATAGATTGATATCAGCAATCCCCAGTTGATATGGATCCCTAGCATTTCCTAATCCATTTTTAATAGGTATGAAAATCAAGACCCCTTGTTGCTGACAATCTGAAGAGGGTCCCACGGAGAGCCAGCTGGAGTAATGACACCCAAACCAATATGGCTTGATGTCATCCTCCTTTATTGTCTAATTTTTTCATATTTTATTCCTTCATCGCCTTACAAAATACATAGTAAATTAACATTCATTGGTTAGCGTAATATATATAATTATATTATGTGAACCAATGAATATTTATTTGCTATTGTCATGTATTGATTGGCTGTTATTCTACAAGTGTCTGATCAGGTTATAGTACATGACAGTTTTCATATACTACTCAGCGTCCAGCATTGACTATTGTGTTTGTACAAGGCTTATTGTTTTTCCAAGGATGTCCTAAGTACTTTAAATTGACTAAAGTAATTCAGTAATCTGCAGGCCAGGGTTGTCCAGCTCCTGCAAAGGAATAGCATCAAGAATAGCATGTCTTTGTTCCACGAGAAATTCCTCGACACCCTGTGGATCAAAGGATCCTTTGTGATCCTCCAGATCCTCATGGAACCAAGGGTGCATTGAGGCACAGCTGGGCCTTGTTGCAAGCAAAGAAACCTCTGTAAAAAGCAGGGTAACTCACAGAACCAAGGAGTCCATTGTTAGAGGATAAAACCTATGGAACCAAGGGTCCATGGTGACAAAGAGGGGCCTCATGGAAACAAGGGGTCACTGCGACACAGTGGGACTCATGGTACGAATTGTCCATTATGACAATGTGGATTCACGGAGACCGTGGTGACACTAAGGAACCTCATGGATCCACAGGGCCATTGTGGTGCTGAAGAACTTCATGGACCCCAGGGTTTATTGTGACACAGCAGGCCCGCATTGGAAGAGAGGAACCATTGATGACAGTACAGAAACTCATGGAAGCAAGGGACATGGACTCATGGGACCATTGTGACACAGCAGGGCCACATGGAACCAAGGAGACCAGTGACATTTAGGTACCTCATGGAACCAAGGGTCCATTGTGACACAGCAGGGCCACATGGAACCAAGGAGACCATGGTGACACTACGGCAGCTCATGAAACCAAGGGTCCATTGTGACACTGCAGAAACAAGGAGACCATGGCTGACACTATGGAAGCTCATGGAACCAAACAGCCATTGTGACACTGCAAGGTGTTGTTGAACCGGGAAGACCATTGTGACCCTAGAAAACTTGATTGGCACTAAGGGTTTATTGTGACACACCAGGGTCCCATGAAACCAGTTGTCCATTGTGACAATGCAGATCTGATAGGACCATGGTGACATTACGGAAGCTCATGGAACCATGGGTCCATTGTGATAAAGCAAGGCCTCATGGAACCAAGGAGACCATTGTGACATCATGGAATCTCGTGGAACCAAGTGTCCATTGTTACAGTCTGGAACCAAAGAGACCATTGTGACATCATGGAATCCCATGGAACCAAGTGTCCATTGTTACAGTCCAGAATCACGGAGACCATTGTGACATCGTGGAAACTCGTGGACCCAAGGGTCCATAGTTACAGTTCGTAACCAAGGAGACCATTGTGACATTGTGGAACCTCATGGAACCAAGGGTCCATTGTTACAGTCTGGAACCAAGGAGACCATTGTGACATCACGGAACCGCGTGGAATCAAGAAGAGCATTGTGACATCACGGAACCGCGTGGAATCAAGGGTCCATTGTTGCAGTTCAGAACCACAGAGAACATTGTGACATCATGGAACCCCATAGAACCAAGGGTCCATTCTTACAGTCCGGAACCAAGGAGACCATTGTGACATCACGGAACCGTGTGGAATCAAGAAGATCATTGTGACACAGAACCGCGTGGAATCAAGGGTCCATTGTTGCAGTTCAGAACCACAGAGAACATTGTGACATCATGGGACCTCATGGAACCAAGGGTCCATTGTTACAGTCCGGAACCAAGGAGACCATTGTGATATCGTGGAACCTCACGGAACCAAGAAGATCATTGTGACATCATGGAACTTTGTTGAAGCAAGTGTCCATTGTTCCAGTCCAGAACCAAAGAGACCATTGTGACATCATGGGACCTCATGGAACCAAGGGTCCATTGTTACAGTCTGCAACCAAGGAGACCATTGTGACATCGCGGAACCGTGTGGAATCAAGGGTCCATTGTTGCAGTTCAGAACCACAGAGAACATTGTGACATCATGGAACCTCATGGAACCAGGGCTCTATTGTTCCAGTCGGAACCAAGGAGACCATTGTGACGTCATGGAACCTCGTGGAACCAAGGGTCTCCAGAATCAAGGACACCATTGTGACCGTACAGAACCTCACAGAACCAAGATTCCATTTTTATGCAGTGGGGCCTCATGGAACCAAGGAAACACTGTGACACAGCAGGGCCGCATGGAACCAATGGTCCATAGAGATACTGCCTATCCAAGGAGACCATGGTGATGCTGTGGAACCTCATGGAACCAAGGGGCCATTGTGACATTGTGTGGTCTCATTGGAACAAAGGACATAGTTAAAGGGACAGAGGCTCCTGGAAACTATGGGACCTTGTGACACTGCAGGGCCTCATGGAACCAAGGAGACCACTGTGACACTGAGAACCTTATGGAACCAAGCAGCCCTTTTCACCCTAAGGAACCAAGGAGACCATTGCTGACAGCACAAACCTCATGGAACTGAGGGGCTGTTGCTATACAGCTGTCGGAACCCCGGCCTGGTTTAAGCGTTCCATGTGGTGGTAAAGTCTCTCCTCCAACCTGTGGTTCCAAAGAAAACTCTGCAGCCTCTTCTTGTTCCATCTCAAGGCAGTTTATTGTAAGCTATCTAAAAGATTGTCTTCTCTGGCTACTGCGGTTTAGTCAGCAGCTCAGGCAGAGGCACACACACCCCTGACTCCCTCTCTTTCTGGTGTCTTCTTCTTCTCTCCCCCTGCCCAGGGCTGCTGCTATCTTTTATATGATACATTACGAGATACATGTTTACAGTTTTTCCCCAATACCTACTACCTTTATTAAATGGTGCTTTTCTACTCTAAACAAATCCATAAGTGCCAACATCACCAAGAACATGGAGGTAAGGAAGAAGAAAGAGGAGGAACAGGACCGGCCTACATTCCTCCATCTTAAAACTTCTGACCCCCATGTACAAAGTAAAAACCCCCCTGTACAGGTGCTAAACCCCCCCAATACAATACTAAAAATTTTTTCTCTCTACTTTGTAACTACTTCTACTATAATATATAAACTTTGGTGACTGCTTGTTCAACATTCAAAGTTCATAAATCAATCCATGGCTCAAACTCAAAATCACAGCTGTTTCCAGCTGCCTTCCAGGGTCTCAAATGCCTCTGACCAGGCCCTGGAAACTCCAAAAATGTCTGAGGGACATTTTGAGTTCCAAAAAGCGCCTGAGGCAGGGAGATGCAGCTGGGGGCAGGGCAGAGAGCTAGCTGCTGGAGAGGTGGCCTGGGGGCTGGCAAAGGCCGCTTCCAGAAACTCACAGCCAGGGCAAAGACCCCTATGCTGTCCCCATCAGAGGTGTACACGCTGTCCTCTGGCCAGGCGCTCAGCACATCGAGGAGGATCTGCAGCGCCGGCTCGGCGGTCCTGCTCGAGGACATGATGGTCCCCCACATGGTCACGGCAGCTCTGTGGGGCCAGAGCTCTGTGTCAGGGCGGGTCTCAGCCACAGCAGCGTGGCCTGGGCAGCTGCAGGGGCCCGCGCTGGCCCTCAGGCCGGCCTCTGACTCCTGCCCCTGGCTGGCAGCAGCCAGCCAGCCCACGTGGGTCCAGGCCCTGAGGGGCAGGGAGGGAGCATGGCAGCAGGCTCTGGAGTTGACATGCCAGGACTGGAAAACAGAGGGGCCAGAGGCTCCTGCAGTACAGCGATGGCATCATTGTGTGGGGGAACACGGCAATGGAAGTATTTGAGTAAGGACAACAGATCATCCAGATTCTGCTGGAAGCCAGCTTCGCCATCAAGAAGAGCAAAGTCAAAGGACCTGCCCGAGAGATCCAGTTCCTGGGAGCAAAGTTGCAAGACGGATAGTGTCATATTCCCACTGAGGTCACCAATAAGATCACTGCGATGTCCCCACCAACCAGCAAGAAGGACACACAAGCTTTCCTATGCGCCATTGGCTTTTGGAGAATGCCCATTCCCGAGTACAACCAGACTGTGAGCCTTCTCTACCTGGTCACCCACAAGAACGATTTTCACTGGGGCCCTGCGCAGCAGCAAGCCTTTGCCCAGATCAAGCAGGAGATCGCTCATGCTGTAGCCCTTGGCCCAGTCAGGACAGGAGCAGAGGTGAAGAATGTGTTCTACTCTGCAGCCAGGAGCAATGGTTTGTCCTGGAGCCTTTGGCAGGAGGAGCCTGGGGAGACTCGAGGCTGACCACTGGGATTCCGGAGCTGAAGTTACAGAGGGTCTGAAGCCAACTACACTCCTACAGAGAAGGAAATCTTGGCTGCCTATGAAAGAGTTCAAGCCACCTTGGAGGTGATTGTCATGGAAACACAACTCCTCCTGGAACCATGACTGCTGGTGCTGGGGTGGATGCTTAAAGGAAAAGTTTCCTCTCCCACCATGCCACTGACACCACATGGAACAAAAGGATTGTTCTGCTGTCCTTCATAAGAGTAAATGTTGTTCTGTTCTCCTGTCCTTGTCACTGTGCTCACCCTGCATGAGGTGTGTCTGCAAGCCCTCCAACCTCTGGGCTTGGGGTGGGCAAGTGTTCCTGAGGGAACAGGGATGGGGCAGCTGGGCTGGACTGACCCAAGGGATGTTCCATTCCATGTGACACCATGATCAGCAATCAACTGAGAGAACTGGGTGACAAGGGGGGTAGGGGATTAATTTCTGTTTGTAGATATTTTTCTTTCAAAACAGCACCTACACATACAGAATCTTATCCTGACACAAGGTTGTCAAACAGTTTCTGCTGATAGGCAATTTCCTGTGGATTTGCTTTTCTTCTGTTAGTGCTTTTTTTAGTTGGGTTTGGAAGGTTTTTTTGGTCGGTTTTGTTTTTTTCCCTGTTGAACTGCCTTTCTTCTGATGCATACGATTTTTCTCCCTTTCCTTGTGCCTTGCTTGGCACCTGATGGCAAGACAAATTTACCCAACTCAGTCATCTTGCCCAGTTATGTTTAGCAGTCACCATTACTAGATGAGTTCAGTCACAGACTCCCTGCAATTTGGCAGCATCCACAAAGAATTGAAAGTGCATTTCATATCCTTGTAGAGATAATAGAAATAATCCACAGTGGTGGTCAAGGGCTGGTTGTTGCTAACCAGCTGACCACCCCCAGACACTGGGGCTGCCTTTTGTATCTCCTGGAAGCTGGGATCTCTGCTTTAAAGTGACCATCTTGCATTTTGTTTCCCTCAGGGAAAATGGTGAACACGGAAGATCCCAAGATGAAATACACTGAAATGGAATATATTGGCAAGGGGTGAGTCCAGCCACACATGCATCTACACAACCATGGGCCAGGTGTTCTTCTGGTATATCACTGGTATATCAGGTGTTCCACTGGAATATGTCTATCCAATGTGAAATCAGGTCAGCTGCAAACATGTTCAGACACTGGAGACAGATTGTCCCATCTCTTCAGTGCTGCTCAGAACTTGTGAGTGTGCTCAGAAGGCATTGTCAGAGACATCTCCATGCTGCTGAGGTCTTGCCTACATCAAGGAACCGGACCTGGAAGATCTCCTTGTCTCTCAAGTGTGGGACAGCTCTGTGTTAATTTCTTCAGTATTTTTGTATGTCTCAAAATCACACGGCTACACCAATGAACAAAGAAGAATCTTGCTTGCCTGAAAGAGCAACCTAGCCCCTATCAAAGCTGTGAGATAACAGTTCCCAGGAACATTTCTTTCCCATGATTTGTGGAAGGAAATACTTCATGGTCAGGATAGGAACCACACAGTTTAGAAACTGAAACCCAAGATGAAAGAATCAATTCCCTTTAGGAGCTGAGGCAGTAAACCCCAACTCTTCTGCAACCAGCCCAGACACTGCCCATGCACTTGAGAGGAAAATACATCATCTGCCTTCTGGCAGAGCCCCCCTGCATCCTGCAGGTTTTAGGCATTTACAGCAGAGATCTCCTGTGTGGGCTGGCTTTCACTCTAAGAAATAAACAGCTTCTCCCTTCTCTGCTTCTGTTTTGTTTCTAGGCATTCTGAATCTGTGGTTAGAGCACTCAACAAAGCCACAGGAGGAGAGGTAAATGCCAACATCCCCTGCAGACTTTGCTGCACTCAAAGGCTTTCCCATCTGGTGTGAGCAGCTTTGTGTAGAGCTGTGCTGAAGAGGCAAAAGAAACACAGACTGGTACCAGCCTGCAAAATACATTGGGGACAGTGTTTGTCCTTCTCAGCTGCCAGAAGGAAGGCACGCAGGGCAGCAGTTCCTTTCGGAGAAGGATGTGCTCACTCGCTCTCAATTGCTAAAACAAAGGTGGTGCCTTAGAGCATCTCACTGCTCTTTGGGGCTACAGCTTCAGAGTCCTGAATTCTCATCTCTGCCTGCCAGCAAATACATCTGAGAGTTACCGGTAGTTCCTCAGCCACCTGCAGTGCTGCACTTGGGAACTGCACATAGGGAGAGATCTGCAAGGCGTCCCTAGAAGCCCTAAGCCCTGCCCATAGCCCAGGATGTAGCCACAGAGTATTAAGGCATGGATTACTTCTTCTGAATCCCATACAAAGCAGCAGGGAGTGGGCTCAGAGGTTTGTGGGTGATAGTTGGGACACCACTGTTACCAAGTGGACACGGCAAAACCTCAGTGGCCCCGTGTCCTGTAACTGGCCTCCAAGGGCGCGGAGCAATGGGCTGTTGCAATGTCAGTTCCTAATTACTGCCATGCCTAATCACAAGGCAGTTTGGCACAGCTCAGCTGTGTCATTGCAAAATCACTCGCTCCATGTGCCTTGTGGTCTCGTGCCACCAACTTCTCAAGTTACTGATTTTCAGTGTCATTTTAGGTGGCCATAAAGAAAATAAGACTTAAGGGACGGCAGAGGAAGCAACTAACCGTTAATGAAATCACAATCATGAAGAAGCATAGGAGTCCCAGTGTTGTTAATTATTTAGACAGGTGAGTGGTCATGGTCTTATCCCGTGAATATGCATGTACATACTGCAAACATGAAAGGTTAAAAATCCACTTTGGTCACTTTTAGAAAGTAGAGCTGTTAATCAATATTTTGTTAATAACAAAAAGCTGTGTGACGTCAGAGATGTCAGTGTGACGTCACAGAAATGTCTCCGTGACATCACAGAGATGGCAGCGTGACATGACAGAGATCTGTGTAACATCACAGGGGCTGTGTGACATTACAGATACTGTGTGACATCACAGAGAGCTGTGTGACGTCACAGAGGTCTCAGTGTGACATCACAGAGATGTCTGTGTGACATCACAAAGATGTCTGTGTGATGTCACAAAAAGCTGTGTGACATCACATAGATGTCACTCAGACATCACAAATATGTCTCTGTGACATCACAATAAGCTGTGTGACCTCACAGGGTCAGTGTGACACCTCAGAGATAGTGGTGTGACATCTCAGAGATGTCTGTATGACATCACAGGAGGTTTTGTGACATCACAGTTAGCTATGTGACATCACAGATATGTCTGTGTGACATCACAGAGAGCTGCGTGACATCATAGAGATGTCCATGTGACATCACAGAGATGTCTGTGTGATGTCACAGAGAGCTGTGTGATATCACAAGAAGCTGTGTGACCTCACAGGGTCAGTGTGACATCACAGAGATGTCTGTGTGACATCACAGGGTCAGTGTGACATCACAGAGATGTCTGTGTGACATCACAGAGAGCTGTGTGACATCACAAAGATAACAGAGTGACATCACAGAGATGTCCATGTGACATCACAGAGAGCTGTGTTACATCACAGAGATGTCGGTGTGACATCACACAGGGCTGTTTGATCTTGCACCTTCTGGAAGATGGAGTATCGCCCACTCTGTATTGCCCGGAGCACATGCAATGTTTGAAGTGCCAGCTCTGACATGGCACTACTGACATCCTCTGTCAGGCATTCAAGGGCTGCAAGAGAGAGGAACAGAGCCACGGTCAGATCCCGACTCTGCGGGGAGCCGAGGGGAGCCCCCCCTGCCAGGGCCATCCCAGCCGGCTCTTGCCATGGCCGGGAGGGATCAGGGACCAAGGGGATCAGCCCGAAGCTGCTGGCCACGCATCCCCCACGTGTCCCTGAAATCTCTGTGTGCTCTACCTAGGAGAGCAGAGCTCCCCACAGCTGGGGCAGGGCTTGCAGCTCGCCCCAGCAGCCCCCGCTGTCAGCCCGCTGCCCTGTCTCACCATTGCAGATCAGCTGGAGCTTTTCCTGCTGTCCCCTCAAGCTCCTCCCGGCCATCCCTGGGAACACAGAGCCTGTCAGGCCCAGCGGCACAGCTCCCTGCCAGCGGCACTGCCAGCCCTGTGCCCACACGGCCTCCTGGCCCGGCTCGTGGCTCACCCATGAACCTGACGGCGCCTCTCGCAGGGGCTCCTGTGGGCGCTGCAGGTAGGGCAGGGCCCGGCGCAGGTGCTCGGCCACGCTGCTGCTGTCCTCTGCCAGCTGCAGAGAGCGGCAGGAGGGAAGGGTTGGCCCCGCAGCCCCGCCGGGCCGGGGCTCCATGGGCACCCGGCTCGGGCCGCAGGAGCCTGGAGCAGAGCCCGCGCGGCCTCGGGCTGCAGCAGCGGGCAGGGGCACAGCTGCCAGCCCGCACACCGAGCACCGCGCTCAGGGGGCTTCTCCAGGCTGGGGCTGCGGCTTCCCGGCCCTCCTTACCTGGCACTCGGTGAACTTCCACAGCTCCTGGTTCTTCACCAGCTTTTCAAGATCCCTCCTCTTCAGGAACTCGACCGCACAAAGCAGCGTTTCCTGAGAAGCCTGGAGAGCAGCAGAGACGCGGAGATGGCCCCACAGCCCAGGGCGCAGGACCCGTCCCTGTGCCAGGGCCTGGAGGAGGCTGCAGCCTGCGAGGTGCCAGGGCAGGAGGCAGCCCAGCCCCTGCCAGGGGAACAGCAGCAGCTGCCGAGTCCTCACCTCTGCCACTCGCTGGTTCTCATCATTGCAGTGGAAGGAGAGTGGCAGCAGGCTCTGGTGCACGTGTGTCTTCAGGGCCTTTTTATCCTCTTCCGGAAAAAAAATCAAGCATCTCGGTAGCCAAACATGGAGCACAGCTTCACCTGGCTATCCTCCTGTATGAAAGGAAGGAAGAAAGACCTCAGCGTCAGCTGCTTCAGGCCCACCTGGGCACAGCCTGTAAGTGCACAGGGCACAAAGTGTGCGGGTAGCACCCGTTGGCCGTGGCTGGAGGCGCAGAGCCTTACGTTGTCAAAGAGTGGCAGGAGTGCCTCAGCCAGGTGCAGGGCGAGGGCGCTGGTTATTGGGGCACCATTGCAGAGAAATAAACCCCTGAGGAGAACCGTGGTCATCCTGAGCATGACACTGTCATTTTCCTGCAGGAGCTCCACGAGCCTTTCATGCAGGCTCCACATCCTTATGGCCATCTACTTGTGGAACACAAGTGTGTGAAACACCACCCTGCTGCCACAGGGCCCAGGGGCCAAAGGCCTGTGCCAAAGCACTCGGGCAGCTGCAGCAGGAGGCAGGAGAGCTGGCAGCAGCTGCCTCAGTGCCCCAAGGCCAGCCAAGCCCCAGGGACTGCCTTCCCCAGCCCCACGCTGGCAGCACGGCTTCAGCCCCTGCGCTCTTCTCACCGAGGCACTGGTGGTGCCGAGCACCACGAGGCCTCTGAGTGCCAAGCGACGCCTCCCCCTGCACTCGCTCTGCAGGTTCTTTGACAAGAACTCCAGGACGCTGTCATGGCATTCACTCAGGTTCAGGCGCTCCAGGCCCTGAAAGGCACAGGGCAGTGACGGGGGAGCGGCCGGCAGGAGCCCAGAACCGCACAGGGCCGGGCCCAGGCAGCAGCACAGGGCGCGGGCTCCATCCCAGGCACTGCGGCCAAGAGAGGGCAGAGAGCCGGGAGGCAGCTGAGCGAGGCAGCGCTGGCCTTCAGGCTCACCTCCACAAGGAACGCCAGGGCCACCAAATCCTGGCATGGCGTGTCTTTGCTGAGCAGCCCGAGCAGCTGGAATGCAATCGCGGAACACACGGCTTCGGATGCGCGGTGCATTTCTCTGACAGGAGGAAATAGGAGCCAAACCCCTGAGCCAGCGGGGGCAAACCTCTCCCAGGACTGACTCACAGAGGTCTGGCCTTTCTCCACCACCCTGCAAGGGGCAGCTGAGCCCTCTGGGAGGTTGCTGCTCTTGGGCACGCTCCTCTTCCAGCCTTTTGCAGCCTCCTTGGCCGTCCCTTGGTGACAAGGGCTTCTGGCCCACAGCCACGGGGACTGTGTGGGGCACCTCGGGCACAGGGCACACATGCCGGGGACAGCTGGGGAGCAGGGGGTCTCACCTGGCCAGCACGCCCACAGCACAGTGGTGAGTGTCAGCACAGAGCAGTGTGTCCCAGCCACCCTTGTCTTCCATGGCCACCACCAGATCCTCATAGTGCAGTCGGCAGAGCAGGGCCTTCAGGGTCCGCACTGCAAACCTGTGTGCAGAGCAAAGCCCAGGTCACACTGGGAGCACTGGCTCCTGCCCAGGGATTTGGCAAGGACAGGAGGACAGGCATGGAGCACCAGCTGGGGTTGGTGGCAAGGCCGTGTTGCTGCTGGCATCCCTCCCAGAAGGTATCGAGTGCTGAAGAACACCTGGAAGAGCAGATGGACAAACAGGCGGGGGAAATACACGGTCACCATCTGTGGGACACAGGGCAGCTGGAGGATCTTCCACATCACCACAGTTGCCTGCAAAGGACAAAGCCCCTCGAGACAGCGCTCAGTGCCGAGGTGTCCGTGTGGCAGGTCCTGAGCACAGGAGGGAGAGGCCCGGAGAGACGCAGGGGGAGCACCGGGCCTGGTGGCCCTGAAGCTGCCCCAAGGCCAGGTTTCAGCCCAGCACCTGAGGCAGGGAGACGCCTTGGGGGAGGGAGGATGGAGAGCTGCTGGAGGGGTGGCCTTGGGGCCAGCAAAGGCAGAAACTCACAGCCAGGGCAAGGACAGCCGTGTGGTCCCCATCGGAGGTGCACGTGCTGTGCTCTGGCCAGCTCCCCAGCACATCGAGGAGTACGAGCATGGCCGGCTCTGCAGTCCTGGGCGAGCACATGATGCTCTTCCACATGGCCAAAGCAGCTCTGTGGGGTCACAGCTCTGTCTCAGAGGGGTCTGGGACACAGCAGCGTGGCCTGGGCGGCAGCGGGGAGCTGAGCTGCTCTGCCAGCCCTGCCTCTGCCCACTGCCCCTCACTGGCAGCACGCAGGCAGCCCAGCCCTGTGGGGACTGGCCCCTGAGGGGCAGGGGGGAAGCATGGCAGCATGCTGGGGGGCTGGCAGGGGCCAGGGCTGGCAAAGGGAGCAGCCAGAGGGCCCTAGAATTCTCTGTTTGTCAGACACCTGGGACAGGCTGTACAGGGTGAAGGGCTGCTGAGCCTTGTGGACACGTGGGCCCCGTACCTGTCACACACTGGGGCCACACGCAGGAGAGCCATCACCACGTCAGAGGGCTGTGCCTCTGTCAGATCCAGAAGGGGCCTGTACAGATTGTACTCAGGAAACTCATTGGCCACGAGGATGTACCTCATCATGGCAGGCAGCTGGAGAAGGCAGGGGAGACTTGGAAAGCTGCCAGAGGAAGGAATGTGCCCAGCTGCCCCAGAGAAGTGCTTCCCTTGCCACCACACTGCCATGGCCTCAAAGCCTTCCAGGGAGCAGCAGGCGTGGCTTGGGAGGCCAAGCAATTGCTGGGAGGATCAAACCCAGGCCACAGGCTGCTTACTTGCTTTGGGCTGGAAGGACCCTCCTGCACAAGCAAATCCAGCAGGGCAGCACTTGGTCTTGCTTTTGAGATGGGAGGGTACGCTCTGACCACAGTGCCCATGACGCTGCTCTCTTCCTCCCGAATCCTCTTCGTGAATTTGCAAACATCTGTAGCAGAAGGGCAAGAAGCCCGGGATGTTGCATGGAGTGCTCCGAGCACAGTGCTGGGCTGAGCAGTGCCAGCAGGCCCAGCCCAGGTGGGGATGGCTGCAGGTACCTGCGCTGTTCTGCGGAAGCGGCCACGGGTGCGTTCCTGCTCTCGTGTGCGCTGCACGGCTGCACCTGGCAAAGAGCGAGCGCAGCCCGAGCTGAGGGGCTGCGGGAGAGGCCGGAGAACACAGCCCAGCCCTGCGCTGCCCAGGCAGGGACAGCCCCGCGCCGCCCCAGGGCATGGAGCACGGCTGTGGGGTGTCTGCCCGGCCCCTATTCCATCCTGTCCATGGGCATGGCCCCAGGGGATGGGATGGGATGGGATGGGATGGGATGGGATGGGATGGGATGGGATGGGATGGGATGGGATGGGATGGGATGGGATGGGATGGGATGGGATGGGATGGGATGGGATGGGATGGGATGGGATGGGATGGGATGGGATGGGATGGGATGGGATGGGATGGGATGGGGCCAAGCTGGCTGCAGGCACCAGCCCTGTGGCCCAGCTCTGCCACTCACCCTTCTGTGGTGGCTGGAACTGCTCCACCTCTTCAGGCTGCTGTGCTGGGGCAGCTCCAGGGCCTTCTTTCTCCTCCTTCCCCCAGGCCAGCTTGGGCACGCTCGCAGGTCTGTTCTCTACATCACTGCCTGGATTCATGGGTACTTGCAGAAGGTGAAAAGGAAAAGGTCCGAGTCAGCAAGTGCTGCAGTCATGCCTTGAGGGCACCTGCAAGAGTGAAGTCTTGGCAAGGCTACAGGACAGCAAGTCCTGCACTCTGGTCTTGGGGGCTCCAGCCACAAGGACAGGAGACTCCTGTCAAGGACTGTGCAAAGCAAATGCCACGGTCTGCCCTCGAGGGCAGCTGCAGAAGAGATGCCTCGGGAAGGCCAGAGGTCACCAAGTGCTCTGGTCTGGCCACGAGGTGACCTGCAGGAGTAATACCTCAAGAAAGCTCCGGGTCAGCAAGGAACGAGTGGCTGTGCGAGGGCTCCTCACAGCACCGCTCTCTCCGTCCTGTCCTGTCGCATGCACACAGCACTGTAGAGTGGCCGTGTCACTGCCAACACCTATGCCACAGCATGTCACAAAGGGCCCTTGGATACCCTGTCCCGTTCCATTCCACGGTGACCATGCTGCACCGTGTCACAAAGGGCCCTTGGATACCCTGTCCCGTTCCATTCCACGGTGACCATGCTGCACCGTGTCACAAAGGGCCCTTGGATACCCTGTCCCGTTCCATTCCACGGTGACCATGCTGCACCGTGTCACAAAGGGCCCTTGGATACCCTGTCCCGTTCCATTCCACAGTGACCATGCTGCAGTGTGTCACGAAGGGCCCTTGGATACCCTGTCCCGTTCCATTCCACGGTGACCATGCTGCACCGTGTCACAAAGGGCCCTTGCACACTCTGCCACCTGCCCTGGGGCCACCCCCAGCCCCCCAGAGTGGCCCAGGTTGGAAGGAATGCCTTGCCCCAGGTGTGTCAGACAGCCCAACAGGATCTTTAGGAACGGCTCAGACCATCAGCAAACGCTGCCCTGCTCTGCGGGCTCAGAGCAGCAGGAGCCCCCAGGGCTGCCGACGCAGCCGCGGCGGGAAGGGCACGGGGCCCTGCACAGAAGCTGGCACGGCCTACTCGGGACACGTCCCACATGGTGGCCATCCTAAGCACGGCCGTGTGACACAGACCAGGAACGTGTGGGCCAGGGCAGGAATGCTGCTCTGAGCCTGGGGCCCGGGGAGCGCTGACATCAGCCGCTGAGGCACAGTCCCCGCCGAAGCAGAGTTCCCCCGAGCCCTGGCAGCACCGGTGCCCGTCTGCTGCCCCAGAAACCTGTGCCCCAAAAGGGCTTCTCTGCCAGAGGGCAGCCAAAGCTGGTGTGTGTTGCAGCATTTTTCAGAGAAAGAGGACATGAGTTATGAGGTTTGAGCTACTCCAGTCTAGGCCTCAGATTTGGGCCTTGTGAGGCCTTCAAGCCTCTGACGCAGTTAGAAATTCAGAGCTTGTGGCTCAGATAGAAATAGTATTAAGGTGTGACGGGGACCACTGGGCTGTCTGGGTGTGAATTAGTATATGTTTATAGTGTAAGGCTCAAGCCACTTTAAGGAAAAGGTAAACAATGTTAGCCTACCAATCAGAGTTCCTTTGTTTCTGTAAACTATGTAGAAGCTTATATAAACTACCATCTTATCTCGAATAAATGGAGAACATTTGATTAACCACATTGGTTCAGATCTGCGTTTGTCTTGTCCAGTTTCCCGTTTTCCTGAGATTCCCTGGCTTTTGGTGTGCACTGGGGGCTGTGCTCCGTCCTACAGGGGCTGTTGGTAGCAGCACCTGGAGCAACTGGTGGCAACACTTGGTGCGTGTCAGATGTTGTTGCTCCTTCCCGGAATGATTTTTTCACGGAAGGGATTAGCAGCAGCACAGAAACACCAACAGCTACTCAACTTCACGGGACAAAGAGAATCCACCGAAACACTGTCATGTTTCCTTGTGCTTTTGCGTCTTTCTTGCACTCTGAAAGAAAAAGAATTGGCCCGAGCCCTGCTATTCAAATCTCCAGCTGCTGTGTGTCTTCCTGTGGCAGCTCACGTGCAAACACAACTGGCTGCCTGCTCAGCTCGGCACTGGATGGCCACAAACAGGGAGGGCCCTGGTGAACATCTCTTTGGTCTGGTGGGGCAGCGAGGGCACAGGAGACAAAGACTGCTCCTCCCGAGTTCATGGGGCAACAGAGAGATTTTATTTCCCACGCCCCCCCTTACACAGGGCATTTGAAAGACCAGGTCTGGAAGCTCTCATTGGTTTGAGCTCCACGCCCCTTCAGGTTCTGGCCCGTGAGGTGCCTGCAGTTTTGGGAGATATTTGATTGGTCAAGACCCCTGTCAATCATGGTAACATCTCACCTTTCTTTATAAAATTCTGTGTATTGTTCTCTGTCACCCATCTGCAAGGGCCCTTTGCAAACATGGTGACAGAGGACAGCGTGCATCTAATTTACACTGGAGCTGCAGCATTCCCCTCCAGGAACTGTCAGGGGAGAACTCAGGCCACAGACATAATGCTTCTTGGTTACAAATTGAACTTATCTCTAAAAGCAGAAAGCTATTTAACCCTGAGCCCATTTAACCGTCAGAGAAAAACCCAATTTTAAAAAACAACCTTTAAGCACTTGATCCCTTGGAGAAAAACCAAACTCCCAGAAAACAGTCTGCAAACAGAAAAACTGTTTGTAAACATGAGAAATAATTTGTAAACAAATCAAGTCCTTCTATGAACTGTCCATGAGGCAGGTGATCATTTGTAATGCTGTCTGTGGTTTCCAGTGTCCATACTTTAGGATGCTGTATTGTACTGTTGTAGGACTTATTGTAAAACATGAGAACAGACTCAGACAGGAGGAGGGTGTACCCTCAATCCAACCCCTTTCCCCTTTTTACTTTGTATAATAAATAATAATAGGAACAGAACATGGATTTTGCAAAGTTAACTTGTATCTTGAAGCAATGCAAGAATAATTGCTAGAATATTAAGAAAATACTTGTTAATACACATACTAGGACTTCTTTATGATAATGATTTACTAAAATATGAATATCGATCCAATATCGATATCCAACTGAGACGGACAAAAACTCTCTAAGAGTTTAAAGTTAGAAAGTGTATGTTTATTGAGACAGCCGGGCAGTACCTGGGATAATTCCCTAATGCACACTGCAAAAATCACAGGTATTACAAAGCTTTTTTATTGACAGAAGTCTTGAATACACAAAATATGAATGCATATTCATATCCCTGTCACTTCCTCTGCTCCGCTTCATATGCTAATTGGCAGAAAGGCTATTAAGCATGTGTAGTTCTGTTCCCTGAAATGAGTCGGGGGTCCATTTTGGGGAGGGGCCTCCAAAATGAAGAAGTAAAATAAGTCTTCCTCATTCTGACCTTTCTGCCTTTCCCATGCACACGTGACAAATGAATCCTTGCCGTTTTCCTGTGCTTAATGGATTCCTAAAGTAGGGGAAGTCTGCAACTGTTTTTGTGTCCCTGAAATCTGTTTGTCACATTCTGTTTCTCATGATAAGCACAGCTACCCAAACATAAAGCTGACAAGCAATGAGTTAATAGATCCTGGATATCTTATCTAAGATCCAGCTACTGTTAACTAGGAACAAAGCCTATTTATCTACTTCCACTAAGTCAGCAACATCTAATTTAACTATCATCTTAACTTCCTAAAATTCTTAATTCTTCCAAATTAATGTCTCACTGGGAATGGGGACAGGGAATGGGAATGGGGACAGGGAATGGGGAATGGGAATGGGGACAGGGAATGGGAATGGGGACAGGGAATGGGAATGGGAATGGAGACAGGGACTGGGAGTGGTGACAGAGACAGGGAATGGGGACAGGGACCAAGAATGGGGACAGGGAATAGGACTGGGAATGGGGACAGGGACAGGGACAGGGAATACGGTACAGGGATCGAGAATGGGGTCCGGATTGGGATGGGAGCAGGATGGAAACGGGATAGGGGGGACATGGGAACAGGCAGGGGCAAGGGGAGTATGGAAGGGGAGTAAGGAATGGGGCAGCCACTGCAGGGGGACCGGGCTATGGGATGGGGACACATGGGGACAGTTCCAGGGCAGGGGGTCCTTGACCAGCTGCCCAGAACCTCCACCAGGGTCTCCCAGTGCCACTGGAGCCGCTCAGCCTGGGGTGCCCAAAGCCCTGAGCAACTCCCAGGTCCCTCCCAGGAACCCTCAAGTCCCTCAAACCCAGCATCCCCCACATCCCCTGCAAGAACCACCCCCATGTCCCCATCCTTGTCTTAGCTCAACATCTTTATTTTTACCTGCTTTTTAGAGTTTTGAAAGAGCAAAGAGAAATGAAAAGAAAATCCAGGTGGGGCTGGGATGTGCCCTGGTGCCTGGGACATCACCAGGAGCGGGGCTGGGATGTTCCCTGGTGCCTGGGACATCACCAGGAGCAGGGCTGGGATGTGCCCTGGTGCCTGGGACATGACAAGGGGCGCTGCTGGCTGGGGTTTGTTTGGTGCCTGTGAAATCCCAAGGGCAGTGTCACAGCGGGGCAGCTCTCAGTGTCCCCAGCAGGTCACAGTGTCCAGTGCAGCCCGTGCCAGCGGTCACTGCGCACACGGGGCAGGCTGGGCTGGACAGGGGACGGGGCAGAAACGCTGCCCCGGGACTGGGGTCTCCACCTGCCTCTGGGGCCCAGCCCCTGCTGGGAGCGCCTTGGGCAGGGCACGGGGCTGCTGCTGGGCCAGGGGGACAGGCCGTGCCCCCTGTCCCCTGCTGCTGGGCCAGGGGGACAGGCCGTGCCCCCTGACAGCTGCCCAGGTCCCTCTGATACCTGTCCCACATCCCTGTGGCTCCTGTCCCCACCACTCCCACCACCCTCACTCCCTCCATTAAAGCCCCACTCAACCCCTTCACAGTGACCTCTGGAAAGAAAGAATGAAGGAAAGGAAGTGTTGTCTGTTTACCCTGGATGGATGTCAGGCACCCACCAAAGCTGCTCTCTTACTCCCCTCCAGAGATGGACAGAAGAGAGAAAACAGAATGAAGGCTTCATGGGTTGAGCTAAGGACTGGGACAGATCACTCAGCAAATGCCATCATGGGCAAAACATTTTCAAAATTGGAGATATTAATGGAATTTATTGCTATCTGGATCAGGGCAGGATAGTGAGAAGTAAAACAAAGCTTTAAAAACACCTTCTGCCCTTCCCTCCCTCCTTCCCAGCTCTACCTCCCCCCCAGTGGGTGCAGGGAGACAGGGAATGGGGGCTCAGGTCAGTTCATCCCCTGTTGTTTCTCCTGCTGCTCGGGGAGAGGAGTCGTTCCCTGCTGTGCCAGGGGTCCCTCCTGGAGACACTTCTCCATGAACTTCTCCACGGTGAGTTAATCCCACGGACAGCAGTTCTCCACAAACTGCTGCAGCGTGGCTCGCTCCTCCATGGGCTCACAGGTCCTGGCAGGGCCCTGCTCCAGCGTGGGCTCCTCTCCAGGGGTTTGCAGGTCCCTGCCAGGTCCCTGCTCCAGCACAGGTTTCTCACGGGGTCGCAGCCTCCGCTCAGGCATCCCCCTGCTCCGGCACGGGCTCCTGCAGGCGCTGCAGGTGCATCTCTGCCCTCCGTGCCCTCCATGGGCTGCAGGGCCCAGCTGCCTCACCAGGGACTGCCCAGGGAATCTCAGGGCAATCAGCTCCAGCAGCTGGAGCAGCTCCTGCCCCTCCTGCCCTGCCCTGCCCTGCCCTGCCCTGCCCTGGGGGTGTGCAGAGCTGCTCCTCTCACATGTCCTCACCCTGCTCCTCCCTGCTCACAGTCACAGCTCCAGGATCACCCATTTTCTTAAATCTCTTATCCCAAAGGCGTTACCACCATTTCTAACTGGGTCAGCCTTGGCCAGCAGCCGGTCTGTCCTGGAGCTGGCTGGAATTGACTCTGTGGGACATGGAGGAGCAGCTGCTCTCACAGAAGGTGCTCCTAGAGCCCCTCTCTTACCAAAACCTGTCCATGCAAACCTGCTATAAGTATGGTAGGGTTTTAATTACCACTATTAATTCTCATTATTTCTATGAGTTGGAATAATGTAATCAAGTACTGCAGACAGAGAAATATTGGTTAAAGTGTAATGAATATATGAGTGAGGTAGAGACATAAATGCCTGCTTTAAGTACAAAATCTGATGTATTTCCACACCTCTCAGGCATGAGAATGGACTCTCAAAAAAAAAAAAAAAAACAAAAAACCAAAACACAAAACAAAACAAAAAACACCACAAGAAACCAAAAGCAAAACCAGATATTATTTCAAGAAGAAAGTAAAATGATATAAAAACTTACTTTTATAAAAATATTGTCTGGTTATAGCTCTGGGACCACACTCTATGTGGGTTGTTTTATTTTTACTGGCTTTTTGAAACCTAACAAGACAAAGACTTACCAGAACAACAACTCTGTGACACAAAGTATTTGTGTGTGGGTGACAGTAGGAAATGACAAACGACTCCAAGCTCATGCAGGCCAAGGTCTGTCCTTCTTGTATTTCTTTCATCCCCCAGCTGAAACCTCCCTGTCCTTGCAGGTGCCTGGTGGAGGATATCAAACCAAAGACACTTCCACCACCCACTGCCCCACTCCTCCTGCACAGAGGATTTTTCCAAGTGCATCCAACCAGATTGGAGCACCAGGCAGGCTCAGTGATGGCTGTCTGGGGCTCACAGAAAGGCAGCCAGGCTTTTTAAGCCTCAATTAAAACCCAGGGAGGGATTTAGCTCCATTTTAACAACATTCCTTTATCTGATACTCACAGTCTGCATGTCATTAAGTGAATGTGTTTTGGTTTCTGGGGGATGCACACAGTGCAGGCATTGAGAAACTCAGCAGTGAGTGTTTCCTACAGGCCACATAATGGGAAAATTGAAATCTGCCTGTACTGAACATGGAACCCCCTGGCAGGGTCAAGGAAATTAATTCTAAATCAATGGGGTTAAACACCAAAGAATCTCTCTCTTGTTTGGGCCAGGCTTTTTTCCCCACAAAAAAATCATGCTGCCAGCAGCACCTCTACAACTGGAATTTTTTTTTCTTTTAAAACACTGACATAGGCTGTCCAGAGTAGCTGTTGATGCACCATTCTTGGAAACAGCCACAGTCAGGTTGGATGAGCTTTAAACAACCTGATCTAGTTGATGATGTTCCTGCTCATTCCAGGGCGTTGAAACCAGAGGACCTTTAGTGGTCCCTTCCAACTCAAACAATTCTATGATTTTTATGAAATTTCATAAAAAGGAAAGCCTCATGAGAAGCCTTGTGTTGGCCCAGCTTAAAACGTAAAGGTTGGTACAGAGCAGGCTGGAAAGGTTCCCATCTTTCCCTGAAAACCTGTGTATTGCTGCCAGTGAGTTACATGCAGCTTTCAGCTGGTTCCTAAGGAAACAACAGAGGTGTGACCAGCTGGTGGGGAGTGTGGCAGGGCCCCATTGCAGTTTTGGGGTACTGGGGACCAGTGGCTCTCAGAGAGCCCCACAGCCCATTGAGGTCCCTGCACACCTTGGTTAAACCCAACTTGAGGACAGCCCTGCTGCTCCAGCTTGTCCTGGAGGGAGAGAGGTCTGGATGCTCCGTTCCCATCCTGCTTCTGCAAATGTTGACAAGCACCGTTTCTCTTGATTTTGAACCAAATGCAAAACCTCCCCGGAGACCTCCCCTGCATTTTGACCCTCATTTTTGCTGTCCACACCCTCCTGCACCCACCTCACCCCAGAAGCTGAGCAGAAGCATCATTTTTAACAAGATGCTGCAGATTCGGCAGAGAAATTAATCTCAACAGCAAGTGCTGACCACTTTTTCCTGGTAATTCATTTAAACTGGGAAGTTAATTCTATTCAACTGAGCTGCCCTTCATCACTTAGAGACACAGGCTTTGAACATCCCCGAGTGAAGTGGCTCTGGCACAATCCTTCCTCCTCCTCCTCCTCTATCTACCCTGACCCCCGCATCCCCTAGGGAGTGCCACATGCCAGTGCTGTGTGATCCTCCCTCTGGAGGCTGATTAGCCAGAGCTGGAGAGTTCAGGGAGGTGAGAGCATCGGAATCCTCGCGCTGACGTTTGATCGCCGACGGCTGCCCGTGCTCCCAATTAGCCTGCAAACGCTGCCTCCGGCTCACAAATACTTTAAAAAATGAAGTTTGACGAAAAGCCGCCTGCGTTGCCGTTCTTCAACCCTCTCTGCCATATCAAAGCCTTTGAGAATATCTGAGGACAACTTTTATAGCCGAGAAGCGCCCATTGGAGCGCTGGCTCATTACTGCTGTGGCTGTGCTGCCCACGGAGACGCAGAGCATCCATCAGCCCACTTACCAGGAGCACTCCTGAATGCCAGCAAGTGTGTTAGGCTGGGAAGTGACCTCTGAGGGAGCCACCGAAGGGTTTTTCAAGCAGAAAGGTCACCCAGCTCATCAGTTTCTAGGGGAGATGAGTAGAGCGGCGCATTTTGGGAGCCGTGGCACCCCGCAGCACATCCATTCCCTGGCTCTTTGTTCCCCCCTTCGCTCACAGTAATGATCTGCAGCTCATCACAGGGGGCTCAGCAGGGGAGGACACAGCAGCACTTATTTTAATAAATAACATTCATGAGCTGGCTTTCCAGGCTGCAGCTTGGTGAGGAATGTGATGAACATTGAGAGGAGAGATTGAGAGAGACACTGGCACAGGGTGCCCAGAGAAGCTGCCCCATCCCTGGAAGTGTCCAAGGCCAGGTTGGGCAGGGCTTGGAGGAACCTGGGACAGTGGAAGGTGTCCCTGCCCATGGCAGGGGGTGGAACAAGGTTCTGCAGGACAAGGTTGTGCCTCCTCAATCTTCTCGCTGATAAGTTAACATTCAAAACATCACCCTGAGCAGTGATTCCAGCCTAAGGCCTGCGGTGGGAAGGTCCCAGGTTTCTGGCAGGGCTGGTGTGTTTCTGCACTGAGGAGGTTTTGGGGCAGTTCTGCTCAGTTTCAGTGTATTTTCCAGGACTAGCTGCACTCTGGGCTCTAAGTGACCACAGCAGACGTGCTCCAGCTGCTGCTCAGGCCAAGCTCCCTACAAAGCAGAAATCATCACCAATGTGTTTGCACAATAGTTAGGAAAAGCATTGCATTGGGAAAACAAAAGGAATATCTTTAGTTGTTACTTCTGCAATTTAACATGACTGTTAAAAACATCTGATGAAAATAGTGCTAGAAACATTGGCAAGCCTATCTCCCTCCAAAATCAAAATACATCACAGCATTAACTCCACTTTAATGGATGAGCTCAAAAATAAAGGCTGAAGGGGGAGGAAAATTCTGAGAATAACACCTTTCTTTCCCCCCCACCCCCCCTTTCAAAACAGCTCCTTGTTTCTCCAATACATTTATTTTGCATTATTATTTCTCATGTAACTGTGAAGAAATTAAATACTTGAAAACACACCAAAACATATAAATTAAACCAAATGATTTGATTAATGCAAACCCACTGGCATTTCTTTTCCTGAATAATTTAAAAATTTAGCTGAGAAAACCAATTCCTTGTCAGAGAAGCCTCTGTAAAAGGGAATGTTTGGTATTTTGCAACACTTCTGTTAAGTGCTGGACTGGTGTCAGCATCTCATTCTTTTAATGCTTAGAACAATTTTAACCCACCCACACTCCAGCTCTGAATTATTTAGGAAAAGATGTGTCTTTCTAGACCTTCTCTGTAGTCCCTCAGCAAAGTGTCTGGTTGTACTCGGCATTTCTTATCTAGGATAAAAATACTGTATTTAAATAACACTGACAGTGTCCACAATATGTGTGTCTTTGAAGCAAAGTTGGGCCATATTTTGTCCTCCATCCCTCACTCTTGTGTCATAAAAATGTAGGGGATTTTTCTTGTATGGAAATAATCTGATCTAGAAAGGAAAATTAATGTAACTTTCATGGGTGACCCTTTCTCTTGTTCAGCAGGCTTTTGTTAGGGAAGACAACTCCTCCTTATAGCTACATTCAAATAGGCAGAAAAAAATCAAGATATCTTTTTCTGAATGTTTTAAGGTGTCATTTTAATGAGTCTGCCTTTCTTTAGTGATGGAAATAAAACATTCACTGTGAGGAAAGAGTAAATATTGTCCCACAGGCAGAATGAGGCAACCAGAGGCAGAGAGAGAGAAGCCACATTGGGTGACACAGGCTGTCTGCAGCTGGATTCCCCATCCCAAAGCCAACATTTCTGCAGTGTGGAACAAGGCTACCTTTCTGACCCATTCTTGGACTCAAATGGAGCCCTGAAGCCTTTGAGCACCATCAGAGCCGTAGAGGTGATTCCATGCACCCACAGTGAGGTTCTCACACAGACTGGATGGGAAGGAACTTGTAGAGTGCAAAAACCGAGCCAAGCTGGGCCCAGTTCCTGCTCAGTTAATGGAGGCAGAGGTTTGGCAGTGTTTGAGCAGTGTTCAGCACGTGGTTTACTTGGGCTGGCTCCCTGGGGGAAATCTACTGAGCAGCAGCTGCTCGGCTCATCTCTCCTGGGAAGGCTGCTCAGGGACACACACGGAATGGCAGGAGGAGACACCAAATTCTCCACTCCTCAGAGACATTCTGTCCTAAACTTCTGCCTCAGGGCTTTCTGCACGTTCTGGATCTTCTCTGTGATCACGGTGTCACTGAGGTGATCCCCAAACTTCTGCTTCAGCAGCACCCGGATGATTTTGATGCAGCGTTCGTCCATCATGGGCTTGGCCTCCCGGAAGGTGTTGCCCCTGCGCCCTGTGATGGAGTGGCTCTGGATGTAGTCAGAGGTGAAGAGTTTGTAGAGCAGAGTCTTGCAGGCTGTGCTGATTTTCTGGTCAAACCTGATGGTCTCTTTGAGCTGCTCCTTGGTGTAGCCGTTGAAGAGCTCCACCACCTCACACGGCTGTCGGTGGGGCTCCTCCTGGAAGGACAGGGATTCCAGCCTCTGCACCTTCTTCTTCAGAGAGAGGACGTCCTGTTGGAGGTCCAACACCATCCTTTCCAGCTGCTCCATCTTCTCCACCCTGAAAAATTAAAGTCGCTTGTGCAAAGGCAAGAAGACACCATGTCCTCACTCTGGATGTCACTCCTCCACCCAAGCAGTGATTAGATGCCTTCTGCCAGCAGGGCAGGACAACTCCTCTGACAGACTATCAGCCCTTCCAGCTATTCCTGGGTGAGGAGTAAGGCAGGAGAGAAAAGTGACATGATCTGGACTTTTCAGTTCTCAGGAATGTTCAGTTCAACCCTCAACTCCCCCTTGGCATGCATACATGGAGACTTTGATGCTCAGTTTTCTTCTTATTTGTAAGGAAAGACATAAAGCCTGTCTTGCAAGTCCCAGGACACATATATTTGTGGTATTAAACAACAGACTTGTGGGAAATGACAATGCAAGAACCATAACTTGAATTTTTTTGGCACCCATTTCTTGGCAAGAAAAACGTCCCTAGCATCATTTTATCACTGGATACTGGCCATCAAAGTAATGAGCAATAAGACAAGGAACACACAACCATGTTTTGATTGTTATAGGCTAGAGCTTTGTAGTTTCTGCACTGTTTTAGAGCCTTCTTGCATCTCTAAATCTAAGCCCTACAATCAGAAACACCTGGCTTGATTGCAAAGAGACTCAGCAACTTTGGAGTTTAAAATTGCCCCACTTTGTCACCCATCTGTGATCTCACTGCTCACTTTTGTAGTCAGAAGGAGAACACAGTTAGGAACAAGTGCCTTCTTTTGCTAATTACCTTTCCATCTCACCAGGACTGACATTTTTGTGAGCCCTTTCAAAGGTTCCTCACGGCTGGAAGAAACAAGCAAGTTAAACAGCACTGCCACAAACAGCTTTGTGCTCACATTCAAATTAATTCCTGAGGAGAATTATCTGGAATTCAAAGCAAAGTCAATTCTGGTTTCATTTGCAACAAGAATGAAACAGACTGAGAGGGAACATGAAGGGTTCTCAATGTGCACAAACTCCTCTGCATCCCCCTGGCACACAGATATGGGGGACCTCCCACTGACTCGCCATGGAATCAGAGCACAGGCTCATTTCTTGCTGTGTGTGCCCACACAAACTTCTGTTATCTTCTGTGCTTTGGGTTTAACCTCCATGAGCATCTACTCAAAGCAAGCACTGCCAGAGAATGGAGACAGTGTGGACAGAAATCAATATGTGTGGTGTGAAACATTCAGGCTCTTTATTGTGCTTTCAGGTGTTACCTGTTCAGACAGATCTGCTGTTGGCACGGGGACAAGATGCCATCTGGCTTCCTCTTCATTGGAAGGGCAACATAATCTGCAGCAAGGGTGAGAGACAAGCTGAAAAATCAGCTGTTGAAAAGGTCCTGAACCCCTCTCTCTCCAGAACATATTATCTAAGCACCCCTGCTAGATTGCATGGCAACACCTTATTCCATTTGCATAGCAGTGATCCAGACAGGCTTTCCAGGACTGATCAATGGGGATTTGTTATTAGAAAAAAGCGGCATCTCAAGGGCTTCTGTTCTAAGTGCAAATGATATGGTGGGGGCAAGGCAAGTAGAGCCAAATCATCTCTGGATGCTGCTGTTAGTCAGCAGGTAAATAAGACACTAGCACATTTTCATAAGTGCATTTAATGGGTGCAGTAGTGGGTGGAAAAATAGGGAAATAGGCAAATCTGAGAAGGTTTGACTAATGGAGACACAGGGCTTTGGGGAATTTCAGTTATTCAGGCATTCATTCATTCAGATTGTCTTTTGGCTTGGGGGGAGAGAACTGCTAGCCCAGGAAACAGCTGGTGCCTGACAGAGCAGAGACCATACACTACATACAGGCATCTCCCTTTAGACAGCCCTCCTGGAACAGATCTCCCAGGTGGAAAGGACCAGGAAATGCCATCTCTAACCTCTGTAGCCCTGAGACAAACCCATACAGCCCTGGAGCAAAGCAGAGGTTTTCTGACTGCTCTGCAAGTCCCCATCCCACCCTGTCACTCAGGACCAGGCAGCAGAGCCAGAACCCAAGGTTACCTCTGGCAGCTGGACCAGCCCTGTCCTCTTCACTCTGGGAAGTCCCTGGCCCTGGCATGGCCATGGTGATGAAGGTGGATGGAGGTGTGAAGGCACTGGCTGGGTGGGGGGGAGCTGCCAGTGAGCAGGGACTCCCTGCCACGCTTCCCAGGACACGCCTGTCCTTGATGGAGGAGCTGCTGGCATCACGGGGCAGGCTGGCCTCAGCCACCCTCAGCAGTGGCTTTGCAGGAGAGTTCCTGTCACTGGGGTATTTCCTGGATGCATTCCCTGAGGTCCATTTTGGAAAGGTTTTCCTGGATTGTTTTGGTGGGGATGGCATCATGCTGTGGACAGCTGGTTCTTCTTCTGAAAGGAAGGGAGATACTCAGGATGAGCAATGGGACAGCAGCGTGTCTGTCTTCCACTCCCACTCAGTGCTTTGTACACTGATTGCAATGATGTGAAATTTTTGATGGGACTACAACATGCTCAGCATCCTCCCACCCAAAAAGCTCCATGGAAGTTGAAAGGTGCAATTTTCAAAAGCCCTTACTCACTTAACTTCTCCAGGAGCTGTCGATCTTCCAGCAGCTTCTTCTCCAAAATACCTTTGTGCTCTGTAGGAAGAGAAGATCTTTCAGTACTAAACTCCTTCTGCTCCTGAGCAGCCCCAGATTGCAAACCCAGGCCAGGGGGGTGTCACTTACCAATTATGCCTTCCACCACACCCCAGTACAGCCCACTGAATCCAGGGCAGCGGGCCAGGACCTGCTCCCCCACAGTGCAGAGGTGGAAGGGCTTGCGGGGCTCCTTGATGTTCTCGGTGTCGATAACCCGGCTGCCGTCGGGCCAGTGATGAGCACGTAGAGCTTGGCTGACATCAGGGCTGCCCACCTGGAGCAGAGGGACAGTGTGGCAATGTCACCACAGGGGTCTGGGCTCTCCTGTGGGTGGGAGTGTTCACAAGATGTGCTTTACCCAGGCCAGCACAACCTGCAGATATAAAATACTTGGCCTTACATTTGCTCTACCAGTTATTTCATTTCTCTGTTCCCATTCCCACCTTTCTGAGCTTGCCTTGTCCTAAAGCCCTTTGCTAGGAGGCTGTCTTGGGTCTGACTGAGCACAGCACCACATGCCTTCAGCGCATCCAAGTGTCCTTCGCAGTGACAGCCATGGCAGGTCTCACCTGGGATCAGGCAGGGCCAGCCCTCACAGCTGACACTTTGAGCAGATGCTGAACAAGCCACTGAGCAGACACAGGCTGGCTCCTCTGCCCCTGTGAACCATCACAGCTCAAATGACTTCAGTGGATCTCCAGCAGTTTGCTCCAGTGCAGGGCTGTGTCTGTGTGATATCAAGGCAGTGCAGAGAAGAGACTCAAAAAGTCCCAGGGGTATTCCAGGAAATGATTGTTCCCTTGCCTCCACAATTATTTCCCCCAGTAAACATCAAAATGCTTTGATAAGGAGAACAGAAAATTCCCTTCATTTCACCCATGGGGAAACTGAGGCACAGACCAGTGATAGATATGTCTAAGGCAGTCAAGCAACAAAGCTGCAAGGAGCTGGATCCTAAGTCCTGGCCCACGGCTCTGCCCACTGAGCTTTCCCTTTCTGCCCCTGGAGCTGCAGACTTCAGCCATCGGAAAAACTGGAGAGCCAGGCTGGTGGTGATTTCCAAAATCTCCCATGCCAGAGGAGCAGCTGAGGAGCCGAGGGCTGCTGAGCTCAGGAGCAGTTTCTTCCCAGCTCCTAAGGGCCCAGGCAGCATCACCCCAGTCCTGCCTGCTCTGCTCGGCAGCAGCATTTGGCAGAAGAGTTCTGGGGACAAGGCTGGGCCCATGTGCTGTGGCCAGTGAAGAATGGCCACAGTGTCCAAAGAAAATGGGAGGAAGCTGGGGTAGGCAGAGGAGAGTTGGAGCTGGCAGAAAGGGCAGCTAGGACCCAATTTATTCCAGTTTCTTGTTTTCTCTCCACACCCCCATTAAAGTCCTGCCTGGATTTGATTCCTCTCACTTGGAAGGTTCAAGTTCACCCTGGAGAACTTTCTCTTTCCCTATCTCAGCCACCATCAGTTGCAGCAAAGCTCCCTGCAGGAACTGTAACTCTCCCCAGACCTGTCAGTCTGCCCTGCTGGCACAGTCTCACACCTGGTTTTCTCCAGCCCTTTTCTCCTGACTGATACACACCCTGGCATTGATTTTTTTTTATCAGGAAGCACCATATACAAATGATCTGTGTGCCTGTCTCCCTACATCCTTCCCCGAAACAGGCAGCTGCCCCCAGCCCTCTCCCAAACGCAGGGAAGGCTACAGAGCAGAAACTGGGATAAATGCATAGCTGAGCCCTCTCCCTCTCAGAAACAGAGCTCACATTCCAGACAGCAAACAATCCCAGCCCAAACAGCTCTCTAGGGGATTTTCTTTTAACATTTAAAGAAAACACAGTGATCTTCCTTCCCCAAACCAGTTGTTCATTTACCCTTAGGAAAGCAACAAAACTACACAAACACAAAAACAGAGAGAGAAAAAAGAGAGATCACAATCCTGATAGCAACAGAGCTGCTCCTTGCCTGGTTAGCACTGCTCCAGGTGTTGAGTCTTGCAAGATGTCTCCTGTCTCTCCAGGTCTCTGCTGCCTGTTCCAGCAGAGGAGGTGACCGGACACTTCCTTGCCTTGTGCTTGTCCCTTCACCACAGGTCCTTGTCAGGTCTCCTTTGTCTGGCTTGGAAAGCTCCCACCTGCTGTCCCCACTGCAAAGGAAAGAAAGAGCTTTTGCATTCTTTGGTCCTGGTTGTTTTGTTTCAGCATTATTATTCCTGTTCTTTTCCCATATACATATATTATTTTTTTCCTTAGCTTGTTTCAGAGAAAGCAGAAGAGAAGGGAAAAAGCCTTGGGTTTTTTGGAGCATGAATAAACCTTGCATTTCCATGAGTTATTCATGAATAATTCATGAAAATGCATGATTAATTCAGGTTCATGAATTATTCAGGAATAATACTCGAACATTCCTGGTTAATTCATGCTCACACAGTGAGTGACTCAGGCTCTAGGGCTTGGAGAACTCCTTTCTCCCTGAGACAGGAGAAGAGAGGCTTAGAGAAGCTGCATTGTGCACTTGCTGTTTACTGCCTCTGAGAAGAGAACATATTTTGGGCCCTTTTTGTAACAAGAACTTGAAAAAAAATGAAATGCCTGCAGCCTCCTGCCCATGGAGGAATAACACAGAACCAAAAGAAAAAAAAATTAAAAAGAGAGAAAGAAATTGGACTTGCTCATGGAGGAAAGCCTGGCAGCAAGTTTTACCCCCTTTCAAAGCATCTTTCTACCCCATCTCCCTGGTTAGGATACAGCTCGCTGCTTCAGTTTTTACCTGCTATGCAAAAAAAAAGGACCATCCCCCTAGGTTTGTGCTTGAGGAGTCAAAGGGAATTCCCAAGCCTTGTGCCCATCTGTCCCTCTCTGTGTGTGTGTGTGTGCACAGAGTCTTCTCCCAGGTAACAACCAACAGGACAAGAGGAAACAGCCTCAAGTTGCACCAGTGGAGGCTTAGATTGGATATTAGGAAAATTTCCTCACCAAAGAGCAGTCCAGCAGTGGCACAGACTGCCCAGGGCACTGGAGTCACCATCTCTGGAGGCATTTAAAGGAGGTGAGGATGTGGCACCTGGGGACATGGTTCAGTGGTGAGCTTGGCACTGCTGAGGGGAGGGCTGGACTCCATGAGCTTTGAGAGCTTTTCCAAGCTAAACAATTCTTGCACAGCTCCTTGACTCAGTGTCCCAGCCAGGGTGAGCACTGCTTGTGGCCCTGGGCTCAGCGTGGCAGGCCTGGTGTGAGCACCACTGCAGACTTCAAGCTGGCCATGCACAGCTCCGTGTTTCTCCCAAAAATATCACTGCTGCAGCACCTGGGGTTCCCCAGTGCTGGGCTTGTTATCCCTACTGCATGGAGGATCACATGGCATGGCAAAGGATGGATCCCATGTGGCATCCAACCTGCCCTGATCCAGGCTGGGCACCAGCAGGGGAAGGTGCACTGCAATGTCTGCACAACCCAACCAGCCATCCTACCCCAGCCACTGCATGAGATGGAAAAGCAGGTGGGGAGTGACTCCAAACAGCACTGTCTGATTTATCTTAGCCAAAACCAGCACTGGGGGTTGTTGGGAGAAAGGGAGAATTCACATGTTCAGTGACACATTGGAAAAGGACCTTGATCAGATTCACAGAGCAAGGAGAAATTCTGCATCCCTGATTTGCAGTATTTTCAGCTAAAAAACACACCTGTCAGCCCAGGTAAAAGCAGATGTTCAATAGAGAGCTGGGTGGGATTAGGTAACAAGCAGATATGAGTAGGGAAGCAGCAGTATGTGACTTCTGTGTAGTTCTGAATGATGTTGTTCAAGACTGAGCTGCATAGTAATAAGAAATGGAAAAGCAATGATGGGAAAATTAATAGACGTACACAACAATGGAGATGAGATTGGATCTGAGGCAGGACTTGGTTCCAATCAAATCTTCCTGGGAAGAGGCCTGGCTTCAAATCTCATTGTTTGCTTTCCTTTGAGGAACAACAATATCCAAAATATGACAGATGAATATTCCTGGGCTAGAGGTTGGTAATTGAACTGCAAACCTCAGGAGAGGAAGGATTGCAGGAACCACAAGAGGAAGACAAATTGTAGTCTCATCAAACAACAGAAAAGTCCAGTGCCTGTGTATAAATATACAGCGCTTGTGTTGAATTCTTCCAGGAAAATGCAAGTCTGAAGTGAATCCCAGGTGTTTGACTTCATGAAAATTAGCAAGCCCTGATTCGATTTCCTTCCCAGTCGGTGAATATGAAATCCCTGGGCAGATGCCTCAGTTCCAGGTGTAGGTAGAGTTACTGTATCCAGGAACCTCTCTCTCCTCTGCATCTCCCATTTTTCTGAAAACAAGTCCACACAGTGGCCCCAGCGGCAGCACGTGTCACCCTCTGAGCTGCACTCGCTGAGATTTAGATTTCAGCCCCACTGAAGAACAACAAAGGCTCCTTTGTGGCCAAACCCAGAGACAGAGCCCAGAATTGATGTTGGAAGGGATTTAAAGGGCAAACACAGGTGGCTCTAATCCCCCTTCTCACTTCACCTCGACAATGTAGCTCTTCTTTTGGCCAAGTTCAGCAGCCCACTCATAGAATCCTAGCATGGTTTGGCTTAGGAAGGAACTCATGACCATCTCATTCCATGCCCCCTGCCTTCCACTATGCCAGGTTGCTCCAAGCCCTGTCCAATCGGTCTGGAACACCTCCAGGCATGGAGCTGCCACAGCTTCTCTGGTCAGTCTGTTCCAGGCTCTTTCCAATCTCACAGAAAAGAATTTCTTCCCACTCTCCTTCTAAACCTGTCCTTTGTCAGGCTGAACCCATTCCCCCTTGTTCTCTCCCTCCAGAGCCTTTTCCAAAGTCCCTCTCCAGGTCTCCTCAAGCACCTTCAGGCATTGGAAGGAGCTCAAAGGTCTCCCTGGGGTGGCTCCAGCAGCTCCACATCCTTCACCAGATCCAGAAACCAACCAGAGTTCAATAAATAGGAGACAAGAACTAGGTGGTTCAATCATGGTTACCAACACACGGAAATGACACAGGAACCCTCAAGCCCTGTGCTTCTCTGAGACCAGCTCTGCATTCCTCCCACGCTGAGGGAGGGCATCAGCAGGAGGGATCAGCACTGCCAGGGCAAAAGGTGGCCTCTTTTCATGGCCCTTGAAACTGGGCATGTGAAATGAGGTACACAAAGCCAAAGGCCAGGTGGACCTGTCATCTCTGAATGGCTCTTTACAGTCTTCCCAGGAACATGAATGACAGTCACTGTTTTGCCAGGGAAACAGCATCTGTTGGGAATGTGGTGCAGAAAATGTGCTTTCTGCTCCTCTCAGAGCCAAAATTCCTACCCATGTAATTCCTACTTACAAAATTCTTGTAAATCCCTCTAAGATAAGGACCCTGTTCAGCTGAGTGACAGTGAAGCAAAAAAGCAACCCAGGAATGCATTTTCCTGCTCACAATACCCTCCATTCACATGGGTGACTTCGCACTGGCACACAGGAGTAGGGAAGGAACCCA
This sequence comes from Taeniopygia guttata, assembly GCF_048771995.1. Classification (NCBI taxonomy): domain Eukaryota; kingdom Metazoa; phylum Chordata; class Aves; order Passeriformes; family Estrildidae; genus Taeniopygia; species Taeniopygia guttata. The sequence goes on from NC_133056.1 coordinate 3,111,233, forward strand.
AACACATCGTTTTACATAAAATCAGATGTGTTGAGGGATGAACACATCTCACAGGGATATGGAAACCTCCCCTGAAAACCCAGTTCAGGGAGAGCCTGAGCTCTTTTGTGGCTCTAGGCAGGAAGATGCTCAGGATCTCCCAGAGAGGCTCAGCAGGCAGTAGGATTGTGCCTGAATCTCGCTCTGGAAATGCCAGTGGCTCAACTGAGAGCTGCGGGAATGATTTATAATGCACTGAGAGGGGCCACAGTCCTGCAAGGGTCTTTCATCAGGAGCAAAGAGCAGCCTGGAGGGTGGGGAATGCTGGAGCTGTACCACTGTGTGCTCATCCTTCACCTGAATGGGGAGCTGCCCCCAAAGTTGCTATGTATCACTTTTATGGTTCTCCTGTTGGGTATATTTTGGAGCAGCTGTTTTCTGTGGTTTTTTATGGTGTGAAGCAGCCATTTGCCTGCTGTGATATCCTCACAACTAATACTAACTCCTCATTCCCTTTGGTTTTATTTGGGTTTTTTTAATCCATTGGTTTGATTGGTTTGTGTGGGTTTGTTTTTTTGGGTTTTTGTCTGTTTTTGTTTGAGTTTTTTGTTTGCTTTTTTATAAGACTCAGGTGAAGATGGCATAGCAAAACTCAAAGAAATGTACACCAGGCTTGACTTTCCAGAAATTGCTTTTGGCTGGCTTTAACTGCATCCTCCAGGCTCAGGATAACCAGTACATTTGCAGGTTTTCCTCTGCATCATCAGCTTGCCCAGACTTTGTTCCGTGTTTCACAAATGGAGAAGAAAATGGATATTGTGCCAAGCTTCATTTCAACCTGCATCAGCATGATAGAAAAGAAGAAAAAAAAAAGAAAATATTCACCAGTTAGAGCAGAACCAGTGTCCCACCATCTTCCCCTCCACTGTTATTAATTTTGTACATTTAGAGGCAAACCTGGGCCTAAAGCTTCCATCGCTCAGTTCCTGATGCAGGACTGCAAGGGTCCCACAAGAAAGGCTGGGACAGAGTGTTCAGAGTGTTCAACAGGGCCTGTGGCAACAGCACAAGGGGCGATGGCTTTCAGCTGCAGGAGGCTGATTGAGGTTGGATCTCAGGAAGCTGCTCTTTTCCACTGAGGCTGCTGAGGCACTGGCCCAGGCTGTGGATGCCCCATCCTTGGGAACAGGGCTCTGAGCACCATGGTCTGGGGGAACGTTGCTAAGCATGGAACCAAAGGCTCTCTAGCTCAACTGTCACGTCACAATCCATGTCCCACCTGGAACTGCCAGCACCCAGCAAGCAGCACAACACAACTGTTGGCCCTGGGGTCAGCACACCCTGCGCTCTGCTCCTGCCCGCTCCTGCCACCCTTCTTGTTCCTGCCCCCGGATACACCCATCATCAGTTTCCATAGCTGCTGAAGGCCTGGATTGTGTCATCCGTCCCTGCAGGATGCTCACCTTTGTCCTGAGAAAGGTACGGTGCCATTCCATGGAGGTGGATCCCCCCAGCTGCCCGGGTGGGCTGGAGTTCTGGGGGGATGGGGTGGGACAGGGACCCCACTCTGAGGTTTTGCTACCTCTGCAGGCTGTCGCAGACGGAGTGGAAGAAATGGAGGTGGACACACAGATTGATATGGAGGAGGAGATGGATGTGGATGCAGTACAGACTGGAGAGGAAGAGATGGAAGTGGATGTGGAAGAGGGAACGGATGTGGAAATGGAAGAGTACGCTGAGGACATGGAAATAGATCAAGAAGATGAAGAGGAAGCCATGGTCCTGGGATGAAGATCGATGCCAGGAGCGACAGGTACATGGTCCCCACAGGCAGAGTGGGTTCCCTGCAGCCAGGCTGGGGCTGGGCTGGGTGGTCCCTGCTCCGGCCACACAAGCCCCATCCCAGTGCCTGGGGCCCAGCCCCCAGACCCAGCCAGCCTCAGCTCTGGCAGCAGAGTCCCACTGTGCCAGCCTGGGGACACACGGAAGAGCCCTCTGTGCCTGACTGGAGTGACCATGGCACCTGCTTTTCTTCCAGGACTGATGGAGATCCCGGGCAGAGATGGAACCATTTTGTACATAGTTTTTCGAGTTTGTTGTTCGCTTTAGGATATAGGTTTTAGTGCTACGTTTGGTCTTCTGTAAATACGTTTCAAATATTGTTGTTAGATATGTTCTTATGTATATACGTTCAATAAATTGTTGTTATTACAAATATTCTTACAAAAGTCAATGTGTTCTGTGTTTTCATTGCTGTTCTTCTGTAAATAAACAACCCTGATTTTTCACACCCCAGTTCTCTTTCCATTTGCTTCAGACAAAGGCAGCATTGGCAGAGTTGTGTTTTCCGCTTGCTCCAGGTTCCCAGGGCGGGAGGTTCATGGGGGAGCTGGCACAGCCACCCCAGGAGTGGGGGACCTGCACAGAGGGGTCCCACTGACAGAGGTCACTGTCTCCTTGCAGTCTCTCTGGACACACTTGGGAGCTGCAGGGGCAAATCCCAGCGTGCCCGGTCCCGTGGGATCCCATGTTGGGACTCAATGTCCCAGCCAGGGTGAGCACTGCTTGTGGCCCTGGGCTCAGCATGGCAGGCCTGGTGCTCACGCCAGTGCAGACTTCAAGCTGGCCATGCACAGCTCCGTGTTCCTCCCAAAAATATCACTGCTGCTGCACCTGGGGTTCCCCAGTGCTGGCCTTGTTATCCCTACTGCATGGAGGATTGCATGGCATGGCAAAGGATTGATCCCATGTGGCATCCAACCTGCCCTGATCCAGGCTGGGCACCAGCAGGGGAAGGTGCAGTGCAATGTCTGCACAACCCAACCAGCCATCCTACCCCAGCCCCTGGATGAGATGGAAAAGCAGGTGGGGAGTGACTCCAAACAGCGCTGTCTGATTTATCTTAGCCAAAACCAGCACTGGGGGTTGTTGGGAGAAAGGGAGAATTCACATGTTCAGTGACACATTGGAAAGGACCTTGATCAGATTCACAGAGTAAGGAGAAATTCTGCATCCCCGATTTGCAGTATTTTCAGCTAAAGAACACACCTGTCAGCCCAGGTAAAAGCAGATGTTCAATAGAGAGCTGGGTGGGATTAGGTAACAAGCAGATAGGAACAGGGAAGCAGCAGTATGTGACTTCTGTGTAGTTCTGAATGATGTTGTTCAAGACTGAGCTGCATAGTAATAAGAAATGGAAAAGCAATGATGGGAAAATTAATAGACGTACACAACAATGAAGATAAGATTGGATCTGAGGCAGGACTTGGTTCCAATCAAATCTGCCTGGGAAGAGGCCTGGCTTAAACTCTCATTGTTTGCTTTCCTTTGAAGAACAACAATATCCAAAATATGACAGATGAGTATTCCTGGGGTAGAGGTTGGTAATTCAACTACAAACCTCGGGAGAGGAAGGATTGCAGGAACCACAAGAGGAAGACAAATTGTAGTCTCATCAAACAACAGAAAAGTCCAGTGCCTGTATATAAATATACAGCGCTTGTGTTGAATTCTTCCAGGACAATGCAAGTCTGAAGTGAATCCCAGGTGTTTGACTTCATGAAAATTAGCAAGCCCTGATTCGATTTCCTTCCCAGTCGGTGAATATGAAATCCCTGGGCAGATGCCTCAGTTCCAGGTGTAGGTAGAGTTACTGTATCCAGGAACCTCTCTCTCCTCTGCATCTCCCATTTTTCTGAAAACAAGTCCACACAGTGGCCCCAGCGGCAGCACGTGTCACCCTCTGAGCTGCACTCGCTGAGATTTAGATTTCAGCCCAACTGAAGAACAACAAAGGCTCCTTTGTGCCCATACCCAGAGACAGAGCCCAGAATTGATGTTGGAAGGGATTTAAAGGGCAAACACAGGTGGCTCTAATCCCCCTTCTCACTTCACCTCGGCAATGTAGCTCTTCTTTTGGCCAAGTTCAGCAGCCCACTCATAGAATCCTAGCATGGTTTGGCTTAGGAAGGAACTAATGACCATCTCATTCCATGCCCCCTGCCTTCCACTATGCCAGGTTGCTCCAAGCCCTGTCCAATTGGTCTGGAACACCTCCAGGCATGGAGCTGCCACAGCTTCTCTGGTCAGTCTGTTCCAGGCTCTTTCCAATCTCACAAAAAAGAATTTCTTCCCACTCTCCTTCTAAACCTGTCCTTTGTCAGGCTGAACCCATTCCCCCTTGTTCTCTCCCTCCAGAGCCTTTTCCAAAGTCCTTCTCCAGGTCTCCTCAAGCACCTTCAGGCATTGGAAGGAGCTCAAAGGTCTCCCTGGAGTGGCTCCAGCAGCTCCACATCCTTCACCAATTCCAGAAACCAACCAGAGTTCAATAAATAAGAGACAAGAACTAGGTGGTTCAATCATGGTTACCAACACACGGAAATGACACAGGAACCCTCAAGCCCTGTGCTTCTCTGAGACCAGCTCTGCATTCCTCCCACGCTGAGGGAGGGCATCAGCAGGAGGGATCAGCACTGCCAGGGCAAAAGGTGGCCTCTTTTCATGGCCCTTGAAACTGGACATGTGAAATGAGGTACACAAAGCCAAAGGCCAGGTGGACCTGTCATCTCTGAATGGCTCTTTACAGTCATCCCAGGAACATGGATGACAGTCACTGTTTTGCCAGGGAAAGAGCATCTGTTGGGAATGTGGTGCAGAAAATGTGCTTTCTGCTCCTCTCAGAGCCAAAATTCCTACCCATTCTTGTAAGTCCCTCTAAGATAAGGACCCTGTTCAGCTGAGTGACAGTGAAGCAAAAAAGCAACCCAGGAATGAATTTTCCTGCTCACAATACCCTCCATTCACATGGGTGACTTCGCACTGGCACACAGGAGTAGGGAAGGAACCCAAACACATCGTTTTACATAAAATCAGATGTGTTGAGGGTTGGACAGATCTCACAGGGATATGGAAACCTCCCCTGAAAACCCAGTCAGGGAGAGCCTGAGCTCTTTTGTGGCTCTAGGCAGGAAGATGCTCAGGATCTCCCAGAGAGGCTCAGCAGGCAGTAGGATTGTGCCTGGATCTCGCTCTGGAAAGGCCAGTGGCTCAACTGAGAGCTGTGGGAATGATTTATAATGCACTGAGAGGGGCTACAGTCCTGCAAGGGTCTTTCATCAGGAGCAAAGAGCAGCCTGGAGGGTGGGGAATGCTGGAGCTGTACCACTGTGTGCTCATCCTTCACCTGAATGGGGAGCTGCCCCCAAAGTTGCTATGTATCACTTTTATGGTTCTCCTGTTGGGTATATTTTGGAGCAGCTGTTTTCTGTGGCTTTTTATGGTGGGAAGCAGCCATTTGCCTGCTGTGATATCCTCACAACTAATACTAACTCCTCATTCCCTTTGGTTTTATTTGAGTTTTTTCAATCCATTGGTTTGATTGGTTTGTGTGGGTTTGTTTGTTTGGGTTTTTGTCTGTTTTTGTTTGAGTTTTTTGTTCGCTTTTTTATAAGACTCAGGTGAAGATGGCATAGCAAAACTCAAGAAAATGTACACCAGGCTTGACTTTCCAGAAATTGCTTTTGGCTGGCTTTAACTGCATCCTCCAGGCTCAGGATAACCAGTACATTTGCAGGTTTTCCTCTGCATCATCAGCTTGCCCAGACTTTGTTCCGTGTTTCACAAATGGAGAAGAAAATGGATATTGTGCCAAGCTGCATTTCAACCTGCATCAGCATGATAGAAAAGAAGAAAAAAAAAAAGAACATATTCACCAGTTAGAGCAGAACCAGTGTCCCACCATCTTCCCCTCCACTGTTATTAATTTTGTACATTTAGAGGCAAACCTGGGCCTAAAGCTTCCATCGCTCGGTTCCTGATGCAGGACTGCAAGGGTCCCACAAGAAAGGCTGGGACAGAGTGTTCAGAGTGTTCAACAGGGCCTGTGGCAACAGCACAAGGGGCGATGGCTTTCAGCTGCAGGAGGCTGATTGAGGTTGGATCTCAGGAAGCTGCTCTTTTCCACTGAGGCTGCTGAGGCACTGGCCCAGGCTGTGGATGCCCCATCCTTGGGAACAGGGCTCTGAGCACCATGGTCTGGGGGAACGTTGCTAAGCATGGAACCAAAGGCTCTCTAGCTCAACTGTCACGTCACAATCCATGTCCCACCTGGAACTGCCAGCAGCCAGCAAGCAGCACAACACAACTGTTGGCCCTGGGGTCAGCACACCCTGCACGCTGCTCCTGCCCACTCCTGCCACCCTTCTTGTTCCTGCCCGCGGATACCCCCATCATCAGTTTCCATAGCTGCCGAAGGCCTGGATTGTGTCATCCATCCCTGCAGGATGTTCACATTTGTCCTGAGGAAGGTACGGTGCCATTCCATGGAGGTGGATCCCCCCAGCTGCCCGGGTGGGCTGGAGTTCTGGGGGGATGGGGTGGGACAGGGACCCCACTCTGAGGTTTTGCTACCTCTGCAGGCTGTTGCAGACGGAGTGGAAGAAATGGAGGTGGACACACAGACTGATATGGAGGAGGAGATGGATGTGGATGGAGTACAGACTGGAGAGGAAGAGATGGAAGTGGATGTGGAAGAGGGGACGGATGTGGAAATGGAAGAGTACGCTGAGGACATGGAAATTGATCAAGAAGATGAAGGGGAGGCCATGGTCCTGGGATGAAGACCGATGCCAGCAGCAGGACAGGTACGTGGTCCCCACAGGACGAGTGGGTTCCCTGCAGCCAGGCTGGGGCTGGGCTGGGTGGTCCCTGCTCCGGCCACACAAGCCCCATCCCAGTGCCTGGGGCCCAGCCCCCAGACCCAGCCAGCCTCAGCTCTGGCAGCAGGGTCCCACTGTGCCAGCCTGGGGACACACGGAAGAGCCCTCTGTGCCTGACTGGAGTGACCATGGCACCTGCTTTTCTTCCAGGACTGATGGAGATCCCAGGCCGAGATGGAACCATTTTGTACATAGTTTTTAGAGTTTGTTGTTCGCTTTAGGATATAGGTTTAGTGCTACGTTTGGTCTTCTGTAAATACGTTTCAAATATTGTTGTTAGATATGTTCTTATGTATATACGTTCAATAAATTGTTGTTGTTACAAATATTCTTACAAAAGTCAATGTGTTCTGTGTTTTCGTTGCTGTTCTTCTGTAAATAAACAACCCTGATTTTTCACACCCCAGTTCTCTTTCCATTTGCTTCAGGCACAGGCAGCATTGGCAAAGTTGTGTTTTCCCCTTGCTCCAGGTTCCCAGGGCAGGAGGTTCATGGGGGAGCTGGCACAGCCACCCCAGGAGTGGGGGTACCTGCACAGAGGGGTCCCACTGGCAGAGGTCACTGTCACCTTGCAGTCTCTCTGGACACACTTGGGAGCTGCAGGGGCAAATCCCAGCGTGCCCGGTCCCGTGGGATCCCATGTTGGGACTCAATGTCCCAGCCAGGGTGAGCACTGCTTGTGGCCCTGGGCTCAGCATGGCAGGCCTGGTGCTCACGCCAGTGCAGACTTCAAGCTGGCCATGCACAGCTCCGTGTTTCTCCCAAAAATATCACTGCTGCTGCACCTGGGGTTCCCCAGTGCTGGCCTTGTTATCCCTACTGCATGGAGGATCGCATGGCATGGCAAAGGATGGATCCCATGTGGCATCCAACCTGCCCTGATCCAGGCTGGGCACCAGCAGGGGAAGGTGCAGTGCAATGTCTGCACAACCCAACCAGCCATCCTACCCCAGCCCCTGGATGAGATGGAAAAGCAGGTGGGGAGTGACTCCAAACAGCACTGTCTGATTTATCTTAGCCAAAACCAGCACTGGGGGTTGTTGGGAGAAAGGGAGAATTCACATGTTCAGTGACACATTGGAAAAGGACCTTGATCAGATTCACAGAGCAAGGAGATATTCTGCATCCCTGATTTGCAGTATTTTCTGCTAAGACACACACCTGTCAGCCCAGGTAAAAGCAGATGTTCAATAGAGAGCTGGGTGGGATTAGGTAACAAGCAGATAGGAATAGGGAAGCAGCAGTATGTGACTTCTGTGTAGTTCTGAATGATGTTGTTCAAGACTGAGCTGCATAGTAATAAGAAATGGAAAAGCAATGATGGGAAAATTAATAGACGTACACAACAATGGAGATGAGATTGGATCTGAGGCAGGACTTGGTTCCAATCAAATCTGCCTGGGAAGAGGCCTGGCTTAAACTCTCATTGTTTGCTTTCCTTTGAAGAACAACAATATCCAAAATATGACAGATGAATATTCCTGGGGTAGAGGTTGGTAATTCAACTGCAAACCTCGGGAGAGGAAGGATTGCAGGAACCACAAGAGGAAGACAAATTGTAGTCTCATCAAACAACAGAAAAGTCCAGGGCCTGTGTATAAATATACAGCGCTTGTGTTGAATTCTTCCAGGAAAATGCAAGTCTGAAGTGAATCCCAGGTGTTTGACTTCATGAAAATTAGCAAGCCCTGATTCGATTTCCTTCCCAGTCGGTGAATATGAAATCCCTGGGCAGATGCCTCAGTTCCAGGTGTAGGTAGAGTTACTGTATCCAGGAACCTCTCTCTCCTCTGCATCTCCCATTTTTCTGAAAACAAGTCCACACAGTGGCCCCAGCGGCAGCACGTGTCACCCTCTGAGCTGCACTCGCTGAGATTTAGATTTCAGCCCCACTGAAGAACAACAAAGGCTCCTTTGTGGCCACACCCAGAGACAGAGCCCAGAATTGATGTTGGAAGGGATTTAAAGGGCAAACACAGGTGGCTCTAATCCCCCTTCTCACTTCACCTCGGCAATGTAGCTCTTCTTTTGGCCAAGTTCAGCAGCCCACTCATAGAATCCTAGCATGGTTTGGCTTAGGAAGGAACTCATGACCATCTCATTCCATGCCCCCTGCCTTCCACTATGCCAGGTTGCTCCAAGCCCTGTCCAATTGGTCTGGAACACCTCCAGGCATGGAGCTGCCACAGCTTCTCTGGTCAGTCTGTTCCAGGCTCTTTCCAATCTCACAAAAAAGAATTTCTTCCCACTCTCCTTCTAAACCTGTCCTTTGTCAGGCTGAACCCATTCCCCCTTGTTCTCTCCCTCCAGAGCCTTTCCCAAAGTCCCTCTCCAGGTCTCCTCAAGCACCTTCAGGCATTGGAAGGAGCTCAAAGGTCTCCCTGGAGTGGCTCCAGCAGCTCCACATCCTTCACCAATTCCAGAAACCAACCAGAGTTCAATAAATAAGAGACAAGAACTAGGTGGTTCAATCATGGTTACCAACACACGGAAATGACACAGGAACCCTCAAGCCCTGTGCTTCTCTGAGACCAGCTCTGCATTCCTCCCACGCTGAGGGAGGGCATCAGCAGGAGGGATCAGCACTGCCAGGGCAAAAGGTGGCCTCTTTTCATGGCCCTTGAAACTGGACATGTGAAATGAGGTACACAAAGCCAAAGGCCAGGTGGACCTGTCATCTCTGAACGGCTCTTTACACTCTTCCCAGGAACATGGATGACAGTCACTGTTTTGCCAGGGAAACAGCATCTGTTGGGAATGTGGTGCAGAAAATGTGTTTTCTGCTCCTCTCAGAGCCAAAATTCCTACCCATTCTTGTAAGTCCCTCTAAGATAAGGACCCTGTTCAGCTGAGTGACAGTGAAGCAAAAAAGCAACCCAGGAATGCATTTTCCTGCTCACAATACCCTCCATTCACATGGGTGACTTCGCACTGGCACACAGGAGAAGGGAAGGAACCCAAACACATCATTGTACATAAAATCAGATGTGTTGAGGGGTGAACACATCTCACAGGGATATGGAAACCTCCCCTGAAAACCCAGTCAGAGAGAGCCTGAGCTCTTTTGTGGCTCTAGGCAGGAAGATGCTCAGGATCTCCCAGAGAGGCTCAGCAGGCAGTAGGATTGTGCCTGGATCTCGCTCTGGAAAGGCCAGTGGCTCAACTGAGAGCTGTGGGAATGATTTATAATGCACTGAGAGGGGCCACAGTCCTGCAAGGGTCTTTCATCAGGAGCAAAGAGCAGCCTGGAGGGTGGGGAATGCTGGAGCTGTACCACTGTGTGCTCATCCCTCACCTGAATGGGGAGCTGCCCCCAAAGTTGCTATGTATCACTTTTATGGTTCTCCTGTTGGGTATATATTGGAGCAGCTGTTTTCTGTGGCTTTTTATGGTGGGAAGCAGCCATTTGCCTGCTGTGATATCCTCACAACTAATACTAACTCCTCGTTCCCTTTGGTTTTATTTGGGTTTTTTTAATCCATTGGTTTGATTGGTTTGTGTGGGTTTGTTTTTTGGGTTTTTGTCTGTTTTTGTTTGAGTTTTTTGTTTCCTTTTTTATAAGTGAGAGGTGAACTTGGCATAGCCAAACTCAAGAAAATGTACACCAGGCTTGACGTTCCAGAAATTGCTTTTGGCTGGCTTTAACTTCATCCTCAGGCTCAGGATAACCAGTACATTTGCAGATTTTCCTCTGCAACATCAGCTTGCCCAAACTTTGTTCCGTGTTTCACAAATGGAGAAGAAAATGGATATTGTGCCAAGCTGCATTTCAACCTGCATCAGCATGATAGAAAAGAAGAAAAAAAAAAAAGAAAATATTCACCAGTTAGAGCAGAACCAGTGTCCCACCATCTTCCCCTCCACTGTTATTAATTTTGTACATTTAGAGGCAAACCTGGGCCTAAAGCTTCCATCGCTCAGTTCCTGATGCAGGACTGCAAGGGTCTCACAAGAAAGGCTGGGACAGAGTGTTCAGAGTGTTCAACAGGGCCTGTGGCAACAGCACAAGGGGCGATGGCTTTCAGCTGCAGGAGGCTGGTTGAGGTTGGATCTCAGGAAGCTGCTCTTTCCCACTGAGGCTGCTGAGGCACTGGCCCAGGCTGTGGATGCCCCATCCTTGGGAACAGGGCTCTGAGCACCATGGTCTGGGGGAACGTTGCTAAGCATGGAACCAAAGGCTCTCTAGCTCAACTGTCACGTCACAATCCATGTCCCACCTGGAACTGCCAGCAGCCAGCAAGCAGCACAACACAACTGTTGGCCCTGGGGTCAGCACACCCTGCGCTCTGCTCCTGCCCGCTCCTGCCACCCTTCTTGTTCCTGCCCCCGGATACCCCCATCATCAGTTTCGATAGCTGCCGACGGCCTGGATTGTGTCATCCATCCCTGCAGGATGTTCACATTTGTCCTGAGGAAGGTATGGTGCCATTCCATGGAGGTGGATCCCCCCAGCTGCCCGGGTGGGCTGGAGTTCTGGGGGGATGGGGTGCGACAGGGACCCCACTCTGAGGTTTTGCTACCTCTGCAGGCTGTCGCAGACAGAGAGGAAGAGATGGAGGTGGACACACAGACTGATATGGAGGAGGAGATGGAAGTGGATGGAGAACACACTGAAGAGGAAGAGATGGAGGTGGATGCGGAAGAGGAGATGGACGTGGAAATGGAAGAGTACACTGAGGACATGGACATTGATGGAAAAGATGAAGAGGAGGCCATGGTCCTGGGATGAAGACCGATGCCAGCAGCAGGACAGGTACATGGTCCCCACAGGCAGAGTGGGTTCCCTGCAGCCAGGCTGGGGCTGGGCTGGGTGGTCCCTGCTCCGGCCACACAAGCCCCATCCCAGTGCCTGGGGCCCAGCCCTCAGACCCAGCCAGCCTCAGCTCTGGCAGCAGGGTCCCACTGTGCCAGCCTGGGGACACACGGAAGAGCCCTCTGTGCCTGACTGGAGTGACCATGGCACCTGCTTTTCTTCCAGGACTGATGGAGATCCCAGGCAGAGACAGCAACCTTTTGTACATAGTTTTTAGCCTTTGTTGTTCCCTTTAGGATATAGGTTTTAGGGCTTTGTTTTGTCTTCTGTAAATACGTTTCAAATATTGTTGTTAGATATGTTCTTAGGTATATACGTTCAATAAATTGTTGTTATTACAAATATTCTTACAAAAGTCAATGTGTCCTGTGTTTTCATTGCTGTTCTTCTGTAAATAAACAACCCTGATTTTTCACACCCCAGCTCTCTTTCCATTTGCTTCAGGCACAGGCAGCATTGGCAAAGTTGTGTTTTCCGCTTGCTCCAGTTTCCCAGGGCAGGAGGCTCATGGGGGAGCTGGCACAGCCACCCCAGGAGTGGGGGGACCTGCACAGAGGGGTCCCACTGGCAGAGGTCACTGTCTCCTTGCAGTCTCTCTGGACACACTTGGTAGCTGCAGGGGCAAATCCCAGCGTGCCCGGTCCCGTGGGATCCCGTGTTGGGACTCAATGTCCCAGCCAGGGTGAGCACTGCTTGTGGCCCGGGGCTCAGCATGGCAGGCCTGGTGCTCACACCACTGCAGACTTCAAGCTGGCCATGCACAGCTCCATGTTTCTCCCAAAAATATCACTGCTGCAGCACCTGGGGTTCCCCAGTGCTGGCCTTGTTATCCCTACTGCACGGAGGATCACATGGCATGGCAAAGGATGGA